>NC_034607.1:52538383-52539725 GCF_900095145.1 Mus pahari
ATAGGGAACTTTCGGGATAGCATTTGAAATGTAAATAAAGAAAATAATAATAAATAAAAAAGTTAAAAAATAAAAATAAAATAAAATAAAAAGAAAGAAGGAAAAATGCTGATCTTGAACTTGGTTGTTTATCTGACTATGACCTTGAAAAAAAATAAGTTAAAATTCTTAACCAAGAAACAATAGTGCATTGAAATATACTTTACCCAATAACTACAAACTAGGCATTTTGAGAGGCATAAGGTGATTTCCTAAGGCCACAATACCAGCTCTAAGCAAGCCATAACACATTTCAAAGGTTTAAAATGACTCAGAATGTACTTCCCAGCCACAGGGAAACGATGATACAAATCAATAACCACATGTAAGTTTATGAATCACTAAGTACGGAATTGAAATAACTCATGGATTGTAACAAAGAAGACAGGGAGGAGAGAGAGAAGCGGGGGTGGGGAGCCAGTGAGAGCAGGAGAAAGAGTTAAATGGTGGGGTACCTGCCCAACTTGTGCCTAGGTTCTGCACTCAGCACCACCAGAGAGTAACTAAGCAGGCGAACAGAGACACTCCTAGCCAGGCAGAGTGGCTCACATCTGTAATGTCAGCAAGGAGGAGAAGGAGGAAGAGAAGGAGGAGGAGGAAGAGGAGGAAGAGGAGGCATGAAGATCACCAGGAGTCCCAGGCCAGCCTGGGTTGTGGAGTTAGAGTATCTCAAGAAAAGCAAACAACACAAAGAAAATAGGAGTACATCTGAAGTATTAATGTGAACAATAATTCAAAGCTGATAGACTCCAGTTGCAGCTGTAACACAACAGTAGCACAGAGCCCAGATGTGACTATTAGAGACAAAGGCACCCTGAGAACCAATGGTGCACACATTGATAACAAGAATTGGAATGTTGAGCCTGGACAAGTGCCACACTGTCTATAATCGCAGCATTTACGAGACTGAGGCTGCAGGCTCACCAGGAGTTACTAGGCCAGCGTGGGCTACTTAGCAAGGTCCTGCCCCAAAACAAAAACCAAAGCTAAAAAGAAAACAGCTTTTAAAAATAACAGAAAGAAAAGAAACAAGAAAACCATCAAAGCCATAGTCAGTCCTTTAAATATAACAATAAGACCCCGGTAAGCAGCTAGCAAGATTTTTATCAAGAACCAGCACTAGTTAGTAACAGAAATTAAAATTAATACAATTAATACTGTGCTGCTACATTAAGTAAAATAGTCTCTTTGAAAATAATCAAGAGTAAGAAGAATTACATGAATTGTTATTTATTTATTTATTTATTTATTTATTTATTTATTTGTGTGTGTGTGTGTGTGTGTGTGTGTGTGTGTGTGTGTG
>NC_034607.1:52539765-52542959 GCF_900095145.1 Mus pahari
GAGAGAGAGAGAGAGAGAGAGAGAGAGAGAGAGAGAGAGAGAGAGAGTGCTTAAATGTAAAGCATGTATACAGTGTCCACAGAGGCCACAGAGAGTGTCAGGTCTCCTGAGACTAGACTTTGCAGATGGTTGAGTGACCTGCTGTGGCTCTGGGAGCTGACTTCTGTCCCTCTGCAAGAGCACCACAGACTTCTCAGCCCCAGCAAATCTAATTTAAATAAAAGTTTTACCACTAGGAAAACTTCAGTCCCAGATATCTTTAGCATTAAATTCTTCAAAATATTTGAGAAATATCACTCTACCTCAAACATGCTTAGAGAATAAAAAGGAAGAAAGTCTCTGACATTTAAGAGCCAAACCTTAATGCATTCAGAGTGAGAACACAGACTTATAGACTCAGTCTCACTCATAGCAGCTCACATCCCGACAACGAGCTACCATCAAAGGCAGTCATACTCAAAGGACAGTGTGCTGTAAACAAGCTGGGGTTATCAAAGGGATGCAGGGTTATTTTAACACAGACCAGTGGACCAGTGTGACTTACTGAATCAAGAGGACAAAGGAAAAATCTATAACAACAGACACGGAAAACGTCATGGAACTGAGACCGTTATTTCGTAATTAGAGATGAACTTCTTCACTGTCAAAGCTCACATTTAACAGTGGAAGAAATGGAAACCTTTCCCAAGAGAAACAGGGCAAGGACACTAACCCACATCACGTCAGCTCTACATGAGGCACCGAAGCCAAAGTCATTTCCTACCCTGCGCTCACACTGAATGCCCCCGCTCTTGATGCCCGCTGTGAAGGGTTTTCCCCACAGACCAACCAAACAGTTCCCCAGAAGACGCCGACTCAATTCACTTCCGACACTATCTGCTGGAGATAGCATCATATCCCACCTGTCGAGAACTCAGTCCCACAGAATGCCTCCACTTCCGACTCCAGCGGCAACTCATAGATACTACCTCTATTTGGTTAACACCATCCATACACATCAAAGAAGCTATGGGCAAGCTCTGACAGCACAGTGGGCTTCCACACACCTTCAGGGACCTCCCTGTATTCCTGGAATATGTTCAGCTGTCTGGAAGTTCCTTGAACCCTTTCCTTCCAGAGTTTGACTAAAGGTTCACTACTCTGTCATCATTAGAGCACTGACAACAGTGATCACCCTTCTGTGCCTCCCCTTCCATAGAGTTTATGGGCTGAAGGTCTTTACTGTCTAACCCTGCCTTAGCCTTCCTGATGGTCAAGCCCAATCTTGAAGCTCTCTCGGGTCCCCCAGGTGCCAACCACCTTAGCATACAATAGCCTCTCAACACTCAGAAAATTCCAAGGATTTTAGAAGTTTTTAGAAAAGAGGATTAAGATTGAATATACATTTGGTAATGTTTTAGACATTATATTAAATGATATAAGTCATGCTATAAAATATGAAAAATGTGTGAGATTATAAATGGGAAAGATATCATCATATACAACTTATGTGATTATATACATACAAAATGCAAAAGGACTTGCAGATAAATCACTGTGGTTAATTAGTGAATTTAGCTAAATTGGTGATTTAAATGTGTCACGCAAAATTAACTACATTTTCCTAGCACAAGGCAAGGCCTGGGCCAAGTAGTGGGAGTGGGTGGGTAGGGGAACAGAGGTGGGGGGAGGGGTATGGGAAACTTTCGGGATAGCATTTGAAATGTAAATAAAGAAAATAATAATAATAATAAAAAAAATTAACTACATTTTATATACAGCAATGAATAATTGAAAAGTTCCATTTTTAATGAGTTTTAATACACTAAATACAGGAAGACAATTAAAGACTATAGAAGAAAACTAAGTAAAGAGCTTCAAAAATATTAAGAAAAACAAAATACCAAAATAAAGTGCTACACCATATTCAAGGGCTATTATAGCTTAAAATGTCACTTATCCTCAAATTCAGGCATTAAGTACAATTTTATTCGTGAGTGTGTGTGTGTGTGTGTGTGTGTGTGTGTGTACTCTGAAAAACCTGATCTGAAGTTTTTGTGGAAATCCAGCAGCGAGTGTCCAAGAGAGCAGCGAGTAAGAACAAGGTTGAATGTACGCTGTGGAGTGTTAAAACCTACCTTATTTATGGCTGCGGAGATGGCTCGGTGGGTAAACTGCTCTATGTGGAAGCCCAGGACCCAAGTTTGAAATCCCCAAACCCATATAAACCCAGATACAACAGCACATGTCTCCCACCCCCAGTAAACAAAGATGCCATCTCAAACAAAGTGGAAGGCAAGAACTGACTCCCAAAGCTGTCCTCTGACCTCCTCACACACGGGCGCATACTTACATATACACACTCACTGCACACACATACACACACACACACACACACACACACACACACACACACTTAAAATCACAGTAACTTGGACAGTAGTGGTATTGTGTAAGGAAAAAAGTGAGTCAACAGAATGGCCAAAATAATCTAAAATTTGACCTATTCCTGGGTGGGCACGCTGTATGACCAGAGCAGCATGGCAGGGCTATCTGTGAAAAGAACAGTTTCAATAAAGCTCGATAGAATAGCCTTTCAGAAAACCAGTCTTGGCTCCTCACTGTACACATAAAACTTTCATATTCACAGTGGTGAAAATGTACCAGATACCATTTCTAAAAGATGAGCATGCTCTGTTCATGCACAAGATGCACACGATGACTCCTTGAGCATGAAGAGCGTCCGCAGAGTAAGTGATGACATTGCATACAGCAAAGGCATCACCCAGGATGTGTAAAGAACTCCTCAAACCAAAAATGCCACATGGGAAAACAAACACAAGACTTAAATGTGTCGCAAAGTTCATATAGATACCAGGCCTAGAGGTACAACACCTTTAATCCCAGCCCTTGGGAGGCAGAGCCACGCAGATCTCTTTGGGTTCAAAGCCAGTCTGGTCTACATGGTGAGTTCTAGAACACCCAGAACTACATAGCAAGACACTGGCTTGAAGAAAAACAATGACAAAAGTTTTATGGACAGTGGAAGGAGACAGTGATGCTCAAACTCAGGGTTAAATTCGGTTGGCACTGATGGAGCGAGAAACCACGTCAGAATAACCAAAGCTGGAGACACTTCCCTTCATCATTGGTAAAAGGACCGCCCGTGTGTGTGTGTGTGTGTGTGTGTGTGTGTGTGTGTGTGTGTGTGTGTG
>NC_034607.1:52543504-52545676 GCF_900095145.1 Mus pahari
GTGTGTGTGTGTGTGTGTGTGTGCATGTGCATGTGTGTGCGTGCGCGCGCGTGCGTGCGTGCGTGTGTGTGTGTGTGTGTGTGTGTGTGCGCACGCGCACATGCCCATGCATGTGTCTCTGGATATCAGAGGTCAGTGTTAGGTATTTTCTTTGTCATCTTGTTTATTTTTTTGGAAAAGGATTCTCACTGAGCATGAAGCTTACTAATTGGATAAGTTGGCTGGCCAGTGAGCCCCTGGGATTCTCTCATCTCTTCCTTCCAACACTAGGATTCCAGGCACATGCTACCATACCCAGTCTTTTGTGTGGATGTTTGGGGTCTGAATGTTAGCATACTTTGTAGCTATTTTATTGAGTTCTTATATATACCACCCTCCCAAGTCTTACCCCAACCTAACCACTTCCAACCCCACCCCCACTAGGTAAGAGAGAAAGAAGGTTAGAGAAAAAGTGGGGCATAGACCTTTTTAGACTACTTCCTGCTGATTTGGGGAATGGGCGTCCCAGGGACAAGTCTAATCTTAGTCATCAGAATACCCAGAAATCTAGCCATCTGCAATAACAAGTCAGCACTTCAGCAAACACAGCAGCAGGAACCAGCAGCAGCAGGGACTAGCAACAGTGGGGCAGCAGCAGCAGCAGGGACTAGCAACAGCAGGAACCAGCAGCAGCAGCAGCAGGGACTAGCAGCAGCAGGAACCAGCAGCAACAGGGACTAGCAACAGCAGGAACCAGCAGCAGCAGGGACTAGCAACAGCAGGGGCAGCAGCAGCAGGGACTAGCAACAGTGGGGGCAGCAGCAGCAGGGACTAGCAACAGCGGGACAGCAGCAGCAGCAGCAGGGACTAGCAACAGCAGGGGCAGCAGCAGCAGGGACTAGCAACAGCAGGGGCAGCAGCAGCAGGGACTAGCAGCAGCAGGAACCAGCAGCAGCAGGGACTAGCAACAGCAGGAACCAGCAGCAGCAGGGACTAGCAACAGCAGGGGGAGCAGCAGCAGGAACTAGCAACAGTGGGGGCAGCAGCAGCAGGGACTAGCAACAGTGGGGACAGCAGCAGCCACCCCAGGCCCTACAGGGCTCCCCCATTAGACCCTCTCCAGAGTCCACAGAATTAAACTCTCTGCATTTAGCAAAAATCATTAACCCAACCCCGCTAGTGCACAAGGAGACTCATAATCACCTGCTGTGAAGCAGCCTCCAATCCCACACCTGGGATTAAAACAAAAACATATTCACATAGCATAACTGGGTTTGTTAAGACATTGTCACTACCTTTCCTCCTTTTAGTCCAAAAATGGCTTTTTCTAATCTTACTAAGCTATATACACTAAGAATGATTATGAAAACTGTCAAATAAGGGTTACAGTCACAATGTTCAGTCCGTATGTATTGGCAACCGTGGAGAAAGCACTCCCTTCACTCTCTTTCTTGTCCTGTGAGTTTAAAAGTTCTGTATCTGAATCACTTGCAGTTATCCACCTCAAAACATCTATTTTTTTTATCCTAAAGCACTTTCTTGCATCCTTTACAACTTAAGCTTTTATGCCTTTGATCTTTCATAAGGAAAACAGTAAAACTATGACTAGTCTTAAACCCCACCAGAGACCTGAGAAGGATAAATATTACCCATGTAAACAGGAACTGCAGAGCAAGCAGCTTCCTAAACTATAAAAATGACAGAGACGGCTGGCTGCCTCATCAGTCATCCAAGGCGTCTCTGTATCATCGAGGCATACATCCTTGTGCTATAGCCCCATAATATCTGACAGAGTTTTCTGTGAGGCAGGAATTTTTTTTTAGATATTTTCTTTATTTGCATTTCAAATGCTATCCCAAGAGTTCCCTATAACCTCCCCCTGCCCCTTCCTACCTACTCCCACTTCATGGCCATGGCATTCCCCTGTACTGGGGCATATATAGTTTGCAAGATCAAGGGGCCTCTCTTCCCAATGATGGCCGATTAGGCCCTCTTCTGCTACATATGCACCTAGAGACATGAGCTCTGGGGGTACTGGTTAGTTAATACTGTTGTTCCACCTAGAGGGTTGCAGACCCCTTCAGTTCCTTGGGTACTTTCTCTAGCTCCTCCATTGGGGATCCTGTGTTCCATCCAATAGCTGACTGTGAGCATCCACCTCTGTGTTTGCCAGGCACTGGCATAGCCTCACAA
>NC_034607.1:52546531-52554031 GCF_900095145.1 Mus pahari
GTGGTTTAGGTATCAGAGTAATTGTGGCTTCATAGAATGAATTGGGTAGAGTACCTTCTGTTTCTATTTTGTGGAATAGTTTGAGGAGAGTTGGAATTAGGTCTTCTTTGAAGGTCTGATAGAACTTGAGGAAGGAATTTTTGAGGGCTGTACTACTTTGTCTCCGCAAGGTTGGAAAGTTGACCTGCCAGTGTCCTGCTTGTCCAGTTTGGACAGCCTGCTGTTAGCTGTTACAGGCAGGTTTTGCCCAGTAGCCAGCTTCGCCACATTTGAAGCAAACTCCATGTGAAGGTTCATCTTTGAAGTAGATAGAGGGTGCTGCAAGGAGTCAATGTATCTCTCTGTCAGAAAAAAAAATCTCTTATTATTACAATACCCTAAATGCCATATCCTGAAACTCTCTGAAGGGTTTGAAGACCACTTATCTATCTCAGTGTATCCACATGGACAAATGTTGCTCGTTTCTAGCTATTCACTTTCTGCTTAACTTTGTAAACATACACAAGAGGCTAAATAAAGTTTATTTTCATAATTAACTAAAACTGCAAGTAGGATTATTTATAGGTGACTAACTACTAACTTGCATTTCTAATTATCCTAAACTGTTACCTTTCAAGTACTCCAACTTTACATCAAATCTTTAAATGAGTGGCATGTGAACAATACCTTAAACAAGAGTTGAAAAAATATATACCTTAGATTGGAACAAAATAACCTTGGGCAGAGGTGGCACACACCTTTAATCCCAGCACTTGAGAGGCAGAGGCAGGAGGATTTCTGAGTTTGAGGCCAGCCTGGTCTACAGAGTGAGTTCCAGGACATCCAGTGCTATACAGAGAAACCCTGTCTCAAAAAACCAGAGAGAGAGAGAGAGAGAGAGAGAGAGAGAGAGAGAGAGAGAGAGATATTTAAAAAAAACCTTAAATTTCTATCAGTATGCAATAATCCATACCAATGTAAAATACTTGAGATTTGTTGTTTTCTTAGTCTAAAGAGAGGCACAATAATTTCCTATAACCCTATCACCCTTTATTCCCTCCCTTCACAAGAGCCACCTTGTGACTCTTAGGTGCTCTGGTCTGATAAGGCTCCTACCTTGAGCTAGGGCCCCAAAGCTGATTCCTAATGGCAAGGGATCCCCTTGAATGTCCCCCCTGGGACTGCACTCATTTGTCCAATGATGCCCCTTGCCACAGCATCTGGAAACCCCAGGTAGCCTAGGCATTCTTACCAAAAATTCATTGCTACCAGAAATGGCTTGCTCAGGTCTGTGGCGCCAAGTGTGCTGTTGGTGGACATGTACATTGTCAATACTTTCAAATCACAATTTAGCCACATCTGGACTAATTGAAACGACAGACAGTCAGACAAACAATAGCTAGGTCTATAGAACTCAGGGATGAATAGCTCAGTAGGAAGGGATTATGGCACAAATGGCATGTAGAAAGATGTCTTACAGGGGCCCATAGCCCATGCGCCTTAGCCTGAAAGGATAAAAACCAATTTGTATCAATTTGTATAGGGTTGCTCTGACATATCCATACCAGACATAGGTATCTAAGAGAATACTCCAGAATCCATTCTGAGCTTCGTCTCCCACAGAAATGTAGACAAAAGGCTGCAGGGAGCCTCTGAGAAGGAGACACAACACAGGTCTTGTTGCTGGGCCCAAGTTACTTTGGATTCTACATGGCTTCCCTGGCCCTTGTGATGAGAGGTACCAAGTGTTGGGTAGATGACAGGCAGAATTGTTAGTGAAATGAGATCACTCTCAAAATGGGCAAAGGAAGCACTGCAGAGGAAAATACTCTCATGGGGTCTTATAGACAGTGGCCAGAGAGACTAATGTGCAGCTCACACTCAGAGAGTGAGAGGGATCAATGGCCAACGGGACCCTTGCACCAAACCAGACTCTTTAGCAAGCTTTATATTATTTCTTAAAGTCTCTGGAAGCATTCTTCTCTCCGGGTGGTTGACTGGGTCTCTTTGAATTAATTCTGAAGGAAGGAACAGTGGTGGTATGTTTCTGTTCTTTACCAGAAAGCTTCTTGCTATATAGCAATCTTACAGTCTCCCTGGCCACGTGGAAAACCATGTCTTCACCCAGGATCAGAGATACAACTCAGATCCCATTCTTTTGACCAAATACCATGCAGCAAATCAGATTTTAAAGAGGAAAGTGAGAATATAAAACCGAGTTTGTGAAAACAGCCATGTTTCGCCAGAGGTAAATAGCCTTCCCTTGTGATACCTACCCATTAGTATGGTGCTTTTACATTTTAAATGGGGACAAATATCACATTTCTCCTCCTCTTCATATGACATCTCAAAATCTGAGCAGAAGCAGAAGACTTTGCCACACCATTTGGCACTTGCAAACTCAGTGTGTTACAAGGAACACAGTGGGTAGGTTTGGATCTGGTTATGAAGAGGGGTCACCCTCAGAGAGCTTCATGCCATTAACTTCCAACTAACTTCCTTCAGGGAGCTAGGAGGCAGATGCTGGGTACCACATTGGAATGAAGAGTTGCACACCAATCTTGGGTGGTGATTAGAATCCCTGGATAAGGAGAACAAAGTAGTTCCTGGCTTGTGTTTCTCTTCTGCACTACAGACATGACAATCTAGCCCTGAGTTTGGACACTGCTGGGAGCTTAGCCACATATCTGACACAAAGAAGGGGCTCAGTAAGTGGTGGCCTTCCTGTCCCATTGTCACTCCTACCAACACTCCAAAGCCCGTCTGCCAGACCAACAGGTACCTTCTCCATGCTTTGTAAACACTCCTGTCTTCAAAATGCTATGCCTGGGTGTGCTTCCTTTATTGTATATATAGAATTCTTGATTACTCTCCTGGTAGAGAACAGCCATGTGTTCTGAGTTTGAATTCTCCCTTATTCTTTATGTGGGTTTGGGCCCCTAGGGTGTGGGCAACAGACAACCCATATGATCCTTGGGAGTGATGACAGAATCTACATTTGATAGAGGTGAGAAGTGGGTAGACCCTAGGTATAAGACATGTTTTGAATAGCTTTTCAATATTCCACCTTAGTTCCAGGAATGGGCCGTGCTACCACCCCTGACTTGGCTTCCCTTGAATCCATGGATAAAAGATACACAAACAGCTGTTCAATTTCAGCTTGCCTTCTTGGCACAATTGCTGGGCACTAATATCTGCCACCTGGTAAAGTGTGCCCTTATCAATACTCTTAGCTCCACACCTCCCACCTGTCCTAAACTTTAATTTCTCAGTTGCATCTAGTTTCTGTTAAACTCCCCTGACCACATGCCTGTGTGGCCACTCCATCTCGAGATCTCACATGGCTGGTCAGCTTTTCTCCATCAGAAGCCTGGTGAACTCTGCCTCTCCTTCCTTCCATCTTTCTCTTTTCCTCTAGTGACCTAGAAGTCCGGCCTATCCCTTCCACCCAGCAATTGACCCATGGCTTCTTCACTGACATATCAAGAACCAATTGGGGAATAGGACCTTAGCATCAGAACAGCCCCTACAAAGACAGATAAGGACAAGGGTGGTGGCTACCATGGAAACATGTCCTTTCTATTGCATGAGCAAAGGACCAGGAACATTCTGCAGTCAGAAACATTACATCTGCAAGTTCCTGAAAAAAACAATTCTGGGTTTTAAGTCATTTCATTTCCCTCACATTTCCTGGCCTATATACAATGAAAGGCCTACTTCCTCAGTTCCTTTTCCCCACATCCACTGTCTTATCAAGGGACAGGAAGAGATGGAAGAGTCATGAACCTAATTGAGAACTTTTCTCTGTCCGGTAAATTTTCTCCTAATTGGCACTTACTTTCTCACCTCATTTACATATAAACAAACCAGTGAGATCCAGCTCTTCTGAGACACAGTCTCTTCATTAGCAAGCTATCTCCAGGTCCCCTCTAGGGTGCCAACACCTTTGTTTTGCTCTCTCTTTGTCGTCTATGTGTTTCATAACAACCTAAGGATCCAGCAGGGAAAGAAAATATGTAACACGTCTAAGGGGATGGGATGCAGTTCAGTTGAGTGAGGGCTTGCCTAATATGCCTGAAGCCCTGGGCTCAGTCCCTAACACCACATAAGCCAGGCACAGTGGTGCACAATAGTAATCTCTGAACTTGGAAGATGGGGACAGGAGGACCAGAAGCTCATTGTCATTCTCAGTGGCACAGTGAGTCTGAAGCCATCTTAGGATACATGAGACTCTGCAAAGAAAAAAAACATTCAGACATCTGTAAGAAAACCAGAACATGCCAAAGAAGAGAGACTCAAGAATCATAGTCAACTTCAGTAAAAGCACTCAACCCTGACAAACCTCAAATTCACTTACTGGCTTTGATTCCTCTGGCAGTGCATCAACTGAAACATAGGTTTTCAACTTGTGGGTTGCAACCCCTTTGGCAATCCTCTGTCTTCAAAAATATTTCCACTACGATTCATAACAGTAACAAATTACAGTTATGAAGTAGCAAAAAATTAATTGTATGACTGGGGGTCATCACAACATGAGGAACTGTATTGAAGGGTTATAGCATTAGGAAAATTGAGAACCACTAATCTTGAAGCAAGGTAGCAAGAAACCTTGTTATGTCATGCATAGCTTAAGGGCAAAGGCTAGTGACAGTGAATTTGTTATTTAAAACAGAGCTACCCCAGGGATCTAAGAACAGGATGCAATTACAAGTTAAGGAGTCTGGATTTAACCTGCCACAGCCTCAAGATGAAACACAGCCTGAGAAGCAGTTATAGTGAGCAGAAGCACAAGATGCTAGCAAACCAAAATGTGCTGGTAACAGAGACTCTGTTCAGATAGTGAAGTGTGCAGGGAAGGTGGCTGCCTTCAATGGCTGGGAGCTGATCTCATAGGACAAATTAAACTGCAGTTTGATAGCCTCAAGTCCTACATGTTGCCAAGTGTCAGCATCTAACTGAGAAGACTGAAAACACTTGGGTAGCACAAAGGTTTGGTGTTGGTAGACAGTAGGAAATGAGCCCCATAGTTCATCAGGGTAAGCAGTTTTTGCTTCCTCATCATATAAGTACCCTGGAAAACCCATTAATATCCCAAGAGCACCTGCTCTGTGCCTAACCCCAGAGGGTCAAGAAATTTGAGCAGTGAATTTCTCCAAATTTATTTCTCTGCCAGGATTAACAGCCCTAAGACACCAGAGGAAATAAATCAAGGAGTCTCATATTCCCAATTTAAAACAAACAAATGAGAGAAATAAGTCCTTGGTATAATTGACAAATACACAGCCCTCACTCTAGCCAAATATTGGTTTTTCCTTTTAAACTTCAGCTAAAATACTCTTGGGTGAGAAAGACTTGTGGCTATTATCCAAAGGCTGTTCTAGGCTACATACAACAATAAAATTATGAATTTTCAAACAAAAGCTACAAATGTGGAATGGCTTTCTGAGACCAAAGTTACTCTGACATTTCATAAAAAGAATTAATTAGAACAACACTTCATTCCATTGTGGTGAAGGAAGGTTTGTTGGTGTTTATTATATTATTTCTATAGACATAACTATGTAATTATAATTAGCAGAAGTTATCTATGCTTAGGATTTATAAAAGCTGGCATGAGTAGACAAGACTGTGATAGAGTCATGTTACTTGGGTAACATGGATGACACATTTCCTGGTGTTCTACTAAACACTGACTACATTCATCTCCTAAGAGGTTGTAGTCTAAATTCAGGCACATTTTTATCGTTGTTGGCTAAATAATTTGGTTTTTGTCTTTTTTCTTTTTTTAACAGAATCTTACTGTATGGCTCTGAATGATCTGGAATTCAGTTTATCGACCATGCTGGTCTTAAATTCACAGAGATCCACTTACCTGTGACTTCCAGTGCTGGGTTTAAGGGTGCATCCCACCATGCCTGGACCTCAAATAAATAATTTACACAGCTTTGTTCTTCCTTTTCTGTGACCATTCTTCCCTCTTTCTGGCTCATCACTGATTCCTGATCAGAACCCAGTGTTGAGGACCTTGTTTGTAGTAATTCTGCCCTGGCTTCTCCTTGGGTGTGGTTGAGATCTGAGTTGGAAAAAGCTCTGTCTGAAACCTGCCTGGTCCTCCTCTGAGAAGTTCTCAGCCAGGAAGGGCTGACTTGCACAAAAACTGAGTCCTGTCTTAGATGTGACATTCAAAGAGCTAAATTTGTTGATGGCACAAGAGACTTTCAAAAGGGGACAAGGCTGGTAGGTTGGGCCCTTCCTATAGAGAGGATAAGTATAAGAAGAAACTAGTAGCCAGGTGTGTTGGCTCACACCTTTAATCCTCTTGCCTCTGAAGGAAGAGGCAAGAGGATCTCTGTGAGTTTGAGGCCAACCTGGTCAAGAGAGTCAGAGCTACACAGAGAAACCCTGTCTTGAAAAACAGAAAATATGCAGCATCTAAAAAGACAAAGCTCATAATCATGTCTGGAGTTTGAAGTTTTTAAAAATTACATACAAAGAAAGAGGAAAATACAAAATTAGGAATAAACTAAATAGAAACACATAAAATGCCACAAATGATAAAGTTAGTAAGCAAAACTATCAAGTTATTAGCATAACCATGTATACCCAAGAAAGTTCAAGAACAGCCAAGTATGTTAGTAAGGTAGAGATAGTAAATTGTAGAAAAGACTGGAGTCAAACTCTAAAAATAAAAACCTCAATGTCCAAAAAGAAACATTAGTCAGGATAAACAGATGCTGTGTGACTTCTCATGGGGAGACTGCGTCCATTTATTCCAGACAGCACATTGACAGACTAAACAACTCCATCTGCATCCAGCTTGGTGAATGACCAGAGAGGGATGATCTGCAGGAGAGTGGGTGAGGGGTTATTCTGAGAAGGACCATGACTCATGGGTGCTTTATCACTGCAGATCCTAGCACAGCTTGGCTTGCAGGCAGCTGTACCATGCAAGTCTCCTTCACTCATCCCTGTTTGTTGCTCACAGCCTCAAGGAAAGGCTTGGTGAGTTCTGTTACCCTGGTCATCCTCCATCCAAGAGGGAAAACAGCTTTACAAACAAATGATGGCATAGCAACAGAAAATACTGGAAACGAACTGGAAATGAACTGATAAGGAGGGAGGCCAGGGAAGCACAGGGCACACAGTTGCTGTTAGATAGACTGAAGAATCAGATTTAGTACAGCCTGGTGAACACAGATGTTCATCATGTGTTGGGTATCTCCGTTCTGTTAAAACTGATTTTTAATAATCTCACTGCACATACATAAGACAAACTGTGTAGGCAATAGACTAGTAACTAGCATGACTAATTTTTCTACAATGTATTCATAGAGTAGATCTAAATATCATGCTGTAAATACACATACACAGAGCAATTATCTGCTTTATGCTGTCTTGTTAGGCTTATATTACTAGCTGGGCAGTGGTGGCCCACACCTTTAATCCCAGCACTTTGGAGGCAGAGGCAGGCGGATTTCTGAGTTCGAGGCCAGCCTGGTCTACAGAGTGAGTTCCAGGACA
>NC_034607.1:52554134-52561178 GCF_900095145.1 Mus pahari
AGGAGGAGGAGGAGGAGGAGGAGGAGGAGGAGGAGGAGGTTGTTTATATTACTGTGATAAAACACCATGAACAAAAGCAATTTGGGAAGAAAGAGGTATATTTCATCTTACAGCTTACTTACAGTCCACCAGGAAGAGAAGCTAGAGCAGTATGATGGTTTGTATATGCTTGGCCCAGGGAGTGGCACTATTAGGAGGTATGGCTTTGTTGGAGTAGGTGTGTCACTGTGGGCATGGACTTTAAGACCCTCAGCTTAGCTGCCTGGGAACTAGTCTTCTAGTGGCCATCAGATGAAAATACTCTTCCTGCACCATGCCTGCCTGGACACTACCATATTCCTACCGTGATGATAATGGACTGAACCTCTGCACCTGTAAGCCAGTCCCAATTAAATGTTGTCCTTGTAAGAGTTGCCTTGGTCATGGTGTCTGCTCACAGCAGGAGCTCAAGGCAGGAACTTAGAGGCAGGACCCAAAGCATAGATCATGGAGGATCCTGATTATTGCTTGCTCTCATGGTTTGCCCAGACTTTCTTTTATAGCACAGGAGTAGCTCCACCAACAATATACTGAGCCCTCACGTGTCAATCATGAATCAAAAAAAAATGCTCTAGAGACTTGCCTACAGGCAATGTGATAGAGACTTCTTCTCAGTTGGAATTCTTCCCACATGACTCCAGTCCATGTTAGGTAGAAAAACAAAACAAAACAAAAAATAGGGCATAAGCTTATAAAAGACTTTTAAGGCCATGGGAGAAAAGAATGTCAGCAAAGAAAACAAACAAAGCAAATTTATTTGGAGAAAAAAGAGAACAAAAATACTGTTTGAAAAACATTCCCAAAATGACACAAATGGTAGGTCTACAGACACCAAAGTTTCAACAAACCCCAAGCAAAATCAACACCATGACTACAAGGAAAGGAGGGGCTGACCAGAGAACTAGCCACGCCCAAGCATGGGGACCAGTGTTCAGATCCCTAACAGACACAGAGATGTCTGTGGTGACAGTCTGCCTGTGATCCCTAACAGACATAGAGATGTCTGTGGTGACAGTCTGCCTGTGATCTGAGGGCTCGGGGAGGGGAGAAGGGATCCCTGGAGTACGTTGACTGGCTGAGCTGAGCCGATACAGTGAGCTCAGAGTTCAAGGGAAGGGCCTTGCCTCAGCTTGTTAGATAGAAAGTAATGGAGGAAGACAGCTGACAACAACTTCTGACCATCAAACGCACACATGCACACATGCACACACGCACACACACACACACACACACACACACACACACATACATACACAGATCATACACACACAGGCCACACACACACCACACACACACACACCGCACATACACACCATACACACACATACATACCACACATACACACACATGTTCACACCACACCACACCACACACACACACACACACACACACACATCTATACTATACACATACATCATACAAACCACACACACACCATACACCACACATACACACACACACCACACACACACCATACATGCCACACACACACACACATACACATCCCACACATATTGACACATACCACAATCATGTACACACACTACATACCACATACACATGCACATGCGTATCATACATATACACATACCACAGGCATACACACAGACACACACACACAAACACATATGACATAAAAATTACTTATTTTGTAATTTTTTATGTCTTTTTCATTTCCATTTCTGTTAAAAATCCTTTCTCATTCTTGAATTGATATTACTGAATGCTTGGACATTTTTCTAGACATTTTTGTTACTACAGTTTAATATAATTCCATTATGGCCAGAGGACATATTTCCTGTGGCATAAAACCTCCACAAAATGTTATTTAACCAAATTCAACTGCTTATATAAAATATTATTCATCAGAATCATGTATAATTTACCCCTGGATGGATGTAAAGGTGATTCATGTCTATAAATGAACAAATGCAATATGCTACATTAACAAAGTCAAAGCTAAAAATGAACAGTCATCTCAATGGGTGGAGAAAAAGGCTTTGACTATCTTCCACATCCTCTGAGGACCGCAGTACTCAACAAATCAGGCACAGAAGTGATGCTTCTCACAGGCACGAACTCCAGCTCGCCCCACACTGAAGCGGGGGAAGTTTAAAATCAAGGCAAACTGTGGAGAGATGTGGGGCTGACACTGCAGCAGACCACACCAGGCTGAATAAGCATGGGTGTGAACACACTCGCATGACTCTGAAAGAGGATTCACAAGCAAAGAAGCCAGAAGATCATTTACAAGGTCTGTTGGCCAGACCATGGCCTCATCTTATCGTAGTGTCTAAGCACCGAAAATCGTGAAAAGAATCTAACTTAGTGGCTCTGGTAGGGATCTAGATCCTGCCTTAAGCTGATAAGGATGCTGTATGAAACTCTGGTGCACTTCCTTAGAAGCAGTCCATGTTGTGTGACTAAATCATCCCATGTATGTGAAATTTGTTGCCAGATCAAAGCAGCATCTTAATGATTTCAACTGCAATTACCTCAGTGGACGGTTCTTCCAATTAAAAAAAAAAACCTGAGAACTACAAAGACTTGGGGAAAGACATCTAAATTGACATCACTATCAATTAAATACAAACTGTGTGCAAATCTTGGCTTTATAAACATAACAACTTTATTTAAAAGACAAGTAAAATAAAAATTTTCATTTTTAGCTTATTTTTGTTGTTTATTTTTTAATCTTCTCTCATACATTACATCTTAACTACATTTCCCCTCCCTCCCTCCATTCCTACTAGCCTCCCTCCCACCTCTCCTCTCCCTGAGATCCACTCCTCCTCCATTTCCCACAAGCATCCTAGGGCTATCAAGCAAACATGGCATACCAAGTTACAGTAAGACCAGACATAAAGCCTCCTATCAAGGCTGGCCAAGGCAACCCAGCAGGAAGAAAAGGGTCAAAGAGCAGGGAAAAGGGTCAGAGACACCACCATTCCCACTCAACATCAAGCCACACAACCATCACACGTATGCAAAGAATCCAATGAAGACCCATACAGGGTTCAGGGTTGTTGGTTCAGTCTCTGTGAGGCCATATGAGCCCGGCTTAGCTGATCCTGTGGGTTGTGTTTTCATGGTGTCCTCCACCCCTCTGGCTTCTACAATCCTTCCTCTTCCTCTTCCTCTTCCTCTTCCTCTTCCTCCTCCTCCTCCTCCTCCTCTTCCTCCTCCTCCTTTTTTTCCTCTTCTTTTTCAGGGTTCCCAGAGCTCCACCTAGTGTTTCACTGCGGGTCTCTGCATCTGTTCCCATCAGTTACTGGATGACACTTCTCTGATGACAACTGGGGTAGGCACTGACTGATCTTTACGTATAGCAGAATATAACTAGAGATCATTTCACTGATTTTTGCCAGTTGTATTTGGTTCTGTTCTGGTCTCTGAGCTGTCGAGACTCTGGTTCTTGGTCACCTAGGCAATGTCAGGCATGGGTTTCCTCTTACGGAGTGAGCCTCGGGTTAGATCAGTCATTTCTTGGCCACGCCCACAAGTTCTGTACCACTATTGCCCCAGCACATCTTTCAGGCAAGACAGATTGTAGGTTAAAGGTTTTGTGCTTAGGCTCATGGCCCAGGCCCACTGCCGGAAGCCTTGCCTGGGTAATGAAGATGTCTGCTGGCTCTGTATCCTCCATTACTAGAAGTCTTCACTAAGTTCACCCTCATAGATTCCAGGGGTTTTTCACTGCACTAAGTTTCCACATTGCCCCCAAGTGTCCCCCTGTTGTGTTCCAGCTGTCATCCGCCATCCAACTCCAGGACTCCACTTGATTCTTCCTGTTCCCATTCCTACCCACCCCCAGTCAAGCCTCAGGATCTATTCTACTTCTCCTTCCCTGGGAGATTCATGCCCCCCCCTCTCTCCTTAAACCCTCCTTGTTACTTAGTCTCTCTGGGTCTGTGGATTGTAGCATGGGTATCCTGTATTTAGCAGTTAACGTCCACTTTAAGTGAGTACATGCCATGTTCGTCTTTCTGGGTCTGGGTTACCTCACTCAGGATGATCCCCCCCCCTCCATTGTGTAGATGTACCACATTTTCTTTATCCATTCTTCAGTTGAGGGACATCTAGGTTGTTTCCAGTTTCTGGCTACTATGAATAAAGCTACTATGAACATAGCTGAGCAAGTGCTATATGGCAGGATTCATTTTACGAGGTCACAGTCACTCTGATACCCAAACCACACAAAGATTCAGCAAAGAAAGAGAATTACAGACCAATTCTCCTCATGAACATAGATGTAAAAATAGTCAACAATGCACTCATAGACCAGAATAAGGTTTCCATTAAGATACTATTCGTTGTTTTCAGCAGCCCACTCCTCCCTCAGGAGATTATTGATCCATATGCAGAACACTCAGATATGCCCAATAAAAACAATCTATGATGTTGTAACAATGTTATGTATTTTTATCTTCTTGTTATATATGTATATTAATTGTGAAGATAAAATAGATCATATAGATCATATTATTTAACAGTTTAGTAATTTGACTTATGACTGTATATACACATATGCAATCAATTTATATTTTTGTCATAGAATTTGGGGTAGACCTCTATAGAAAGAATAAATATAACAAAAATGTTTTTAAAATACAAATGAAATTAATAAACCATGGTGGATTGTTCCATGAGAAAGTTCAACTATCCAATATTATGAATGGAAAGAGAGGCATCACTACAGATCCTACAGAGATAATGCTTTCAGTCATATCACAGAAGAAATATTTTAAATAGAAAAACAGTAATTTTGAAATTGTAAAAGAAATGGAAAAATTCCTAGATAAAATGAAATTGCTAGAGTGATGAGTCAATACTCAGGCAGAGGCAAGAGCATCTTTGTGGGTTCGAGGCCAGTCTGGTCTACAAAACAGGTCCAGGATAGTCAGAGCTTCACTGAGAAAACCTGACTCAAAACACCAAACACACACATACACACACACACACACACACACACACACACTTGCTGTTTTTACAAAGGACCACAGCCTAATTCCCAACACCTATATCAGGATGCTCACAGCTGCTTGTGACTCCAGGGATCCAACATTTTCTGATCTCCATGGGCCCCTACACATATGCACATACTCACATGAAGATGTACATGTAAATAAATATTAAAATATATTAAAACTGAGAGAAAAATTAAAATTAAAAGCTCTGTAAGAAACTTAATTTATAAATCTTCTAACAAAAATTTTAGGTTCAGATTCTTGCAAGTGAATTATTTCTCATATTTAATTAAGATAATTTAGGAATCTCTCACAAATTTTCATAGTATCAAAAGAAAAACAAGCTTTGAAATAATTTCTAAGATCAACATGTCCTTAACATCAAACTGTAACCTAGAGTGTTTTAGGAAAGGAAAATTACAAGTCTCTGTTACTCATACATGTAGATAAAAATATCCTAAACAAGTGAATTGGCTTATTCATGCACCTAGAAGTCCACTGACATACACAAGGTTTTTCAGTATTGAAACTGATCTCATGCATACTAGACCAAAGCTCTGTAACTGAGCCATGTCTACTGCCTCAAAATAAGGATTTAAATACATGTGTCTCATATCCTCAGGAATCTCTTGGCTACTAAAATAATGCCTTCCGAGGACTAAGTCTGGAAAAGCCAATATGTCTGTGGTCCCAAGTCACCTCAGGGCTTAAGGAAGTACTGTGCCTGAAAGTCCCTATTCAAGCCCCCTTCCTAGAGTAGGTACAGCTCCTGCACAGCCTCCAGTGTCCTCCTCTTATAACCTGGATAATATGTGCTGCTTGTCCACTGGTGTTTTGCTATCTGCCCATACCACAGATTACTCTTGGGACTGTAGCTTAAATATCACATTTCATATACTCACTTAATAGCTGCATTATTTAAAGAGTAACCTCAAAACGCTCATAATTCCAGCTCCTATAATCCTCATTTTTTTCTCTGATGATTTTTGTGTCTCCTAGGAAAGATACAAGAAAAAATGAAAAGCAAGATTTCCAAACAGTGTACATTAATTGCCCCAGAAACTGTAGAGGAATGTTTCAAGACTCACAGTGGATGTCTAACCCAGAGAGCCCCAAATGCTTCATATGCACTGAGGACTTTCTTCTTTCAAAAGAAATGTTTATGCCCTTCGTTTGCCATATCCAAATCGCCAACGTCATTACTCATTCTTCAGGACCCTTGTTTTTAAAAATGGGGATTCAATATAAGCACTGTGATACAGTAACGGCCAAGCTGACAACTGACAGGTACCAAGTGTCTAAGGGGCAGGTAGCCCTTGTAGTGTGGACACTCTGGATAAAGAAAAAAGTGTTTCAAGTAGGAGAAGACAGGACAGGTGGTTTCATCACGCTCCCTGAAATAGCATGCAACATAAGGCTTATGAATGGCTTGTTTCTGGAATTTTCCTCTTAATATTTTCAGACCAAGGTTACTCCGAATAACTGGAACCTAAGAAGCCTTGACGAGGAGGGACTGCTGCAGGGAAGCTGTTGTTGAGGGAGAAGATGAGTTACTGATTGGTCTAGAACACAACCCCAGAAGAGAACAAGGGAGAGAAGACTGATAGAGAGGAGTCCCGGGCAAAGCTGATGAAGCCTCTTAGCCAGGCAACCCGTGACCAGTGGATACAGAAATAAGAACTCTGTGAAGTTACCAGTTTTCCTGGAGTGAAACTTCCAGTGTACAACTGTGGGGCTACAAGAGAGGCGTCCAGCAGAGCACAGCTAACAGAAGCTGAATGGCAGCCATGTGCATGGTTTCACATTTCCCAGGACCCACAGCACAAGACAGCAAGGGAAGACATAAAGGCTGATCTTTTTTTTAATTATATATTTTCTTTATTTGCATTTCAAATGCTATCCCGAAAGTTCCCTATACCCTCCCCCCCACCCCTGCTCCCCTACACCCCCACTCCCACTTCTTGGCCCTGGCATTCCCCTGTGCTGGGTCATATAAAGTTTGCAAGACCAAGGGGCCTCTCTTCCCAGTGATGGCCGA
>NC_034607.1:52561318-52567339 GCF_900095145.1 Mus pahari
GGCCCTGTGTTCCATCCAATAGCGGACTATGAGCATCCACTTCTGTGTTTGCCAGGCACTGGCATAGCCTCACAAGAGGCCGCTATATCAGGGTCCCTTTAGCAGAATCTTGCTGGCATGTGCATTAGTATCTGGGTTTGGTGGCTGATGATGGGATGGATCCCCGGATGGAGTAGTCTGTAAAGGCTGATCTTAATAACATACTTTGGCTAACCCAATATATAAAAGGATTATCATCTTAACACATAGTTTAACATCTAGACAATTATTAAGGAGTGCAGCGGTTACTTTTAATGGGCAGCATGACTGGGTTTCTTAATAAACAGTCCTGGCCATCAGTGGAAGCTTCTCCAGAGGTGATTAAATCACAGGGGCTTCAGCATCATTAGCAGACGACTTCATTCATGGATTCATGATGGGACAGCACTATTGGGAGACAATGATGGCTGGAGGAGGCAATTAGGGCATTCCCTGGGGATTATATTTTATCCTAGCCATTTTTTCTCTACACTCTGTCCCACTATGACATCAGCTGATTTCTCCACCATGTCTTTCCTGCCGTGATGAGCACTTCTGAAAACATGAGCCCAAATAATTCCTTCTGGAGTTGTATCTTTTGAATATCTTCATCACAATAACAAGAAAAATCATTAGGGGAAAAAAATGCAGAAGCGACTTTAGATCAAATGCTCAGACTCAGAAGGCAAAATTTAAGCACCTTTGCAAAGTGGAAGGTGGATCTCTGAGCTCGAAGCCAAACTGGTCTACAGATGGAGTTCCAGAATAACGGGTCTGGATGAACCAGTTTGGGCTTGAACTACAGCAAGTTTATGGGCACTAAAGGGAGAAGTGCTAGGATAGCCATGAGAAGGGGAGTTGGCCTCCGGCCACTGCGATCACAGTCACCAATGGTAATGGCCACACAGAATCAGCCCCACAATCCTCCCCTCCCAAGGTTCTTGTTTAGTTGATCTACGGAAAGCTATGGCATCAGTGTTTCTAAAAAGCACTTTAGGTGTCTTTAAGACGGAAGCCCTGGCAATCATCCAGGGCCCCTGCATCTTAGAGCTACCCAGAGGCCCTAGTAGGTAATTAGTATTTGTTCTAATTACAATGAGAATATGCTGAAGGGTTCAGGAGAGTTGAGACCAGACCCAGTTTACCAATACCTCTGAGGCTCTGTAAAGAGCGGTTGTTAATTCAGGGCCTATTGGAGAGTAGGGGGACTTGGAATCTGTGTTGAGCATAGAGCTAACAAGACTTACTAATGGAGAGAGTACTGGACGATGAAGAAAACTCCTCAGAATCCTGGCATCTTCAGGAATTCCAAGCCTGTTCTGTCTAGTAAAGGGCCTTCTGTGTGCAAGGCCTGAGAACCCCACAAGCAATGGGCAGGAGTCTCCCCTGAGGTAGAATCTTTTATTACACTTTGGGGGTGGGGAGAGACACAGGAGGTAGACTTTACTTTGTTATAAGGTTTGCTGGGGAGAGTTACTCTGCAGAGGGACCTTTATATTTCCTTGGAAACCTAATCCACAAGAGGCAGACAGATCTCTGAGTTCGAGGCCAGGCTGGTCTACAGAGTGAGTTCCAGGACAACCAAGGCTACACAGAGAAACCTCTGTCTCTAGCCCTCCCTCAAAAGAAATCTAATCCACAGATAATTGAGGGGTGAGTCACTACAGACACACTTTACTGGAGACTGGTGCAGCCCTGTGCTGCTCCCCCAGAAGTTGTAGTCTGTCCCGGAGTCTGTGAAAGTCATGGAGCATGATGATGTCACAGGAGAAAAGCAGAAAGAACCAGCTTGTCTCTGAGACACCTTCAAACCCCTGCTTCCAGCTATTTCTGAGAAAGCAGTGATATTCCTGTCTTCCTCTGAGGTTGTAAGACCATCCCTGGATGAAGTAGAAATCACACAACATAAAAATCAGCCTCCAGAAAGTGTTGAACTTGATGGTATGCAGTACATTTACATGATGTGTAACTACCAGTCTTTTTAGTTACAGATACTCTCACTGCCTCCAAAGCAACCTCATATCTACTAAACAGCCATCCACACTCTCTCTCCTCCTGCCCTCCACCCCCATGATTCTCCCTCAATGCTTTCTCCCTCCTAGCCCACGCCCACCCCATCCCCAGTGCTGCAAACGCCCTACCAAGTCCAGTCTTGGCGCTTGCTTTTGTTTGTTGTTTTGTGAGCTAACTCTCACCATGCAGCTGACCTTGAACTCTGTCTTCCTGCCTCTAAGTCTGTCCCCAGCCCACACAAGGTTATCATTTCCTTTTCTGTTCAAAAGAATGTTATCACTTGATGCAACCCCAGTCTCTCGTTCTTGCTACCTTGCCCTGAGCCACAAGTCCTTTCGAACGAACGGTCTTTCTGTGTTTTTCCTACGGATACCTCCAGCAGTTTCAAACTTTCAGGTCTTACATTAAGGTCTTTGAACTAGTTTGAAATGAGTATTGTACAGGGCGAAAGAGAGGGCTCTAGTTTCATTATTCTTGTGGATTCCCACGTTCCCCAGCAGCATTTGTTAAGCAGGCTGTCTTTTCTCTAGCGTATATTTTTGCTATATTTGTCAACTGCACGGTGACCATTTGTGTGGGTTTTGTTGTTCTGGGTCTTCTATTCTACTCCACTGCCGTGCAAGTCTGTTCTCGTTCCAGAAACCACGATGGCTGTGTTACTACGCTAATGTCGCCACACAGCATAGTTTACTCTGGGTTCTGTGCATTTCAAACACATCTCTAGTGCAGATCTGCATGCACACCATGTGTACACATACAAGATTCAGGCTTGGTAGAACAACTTTTAACTTTCACATGGGCGGTTTGATATTCTGATTCTCTCCAGTCGATTACACTTCATTGAGAAAAATGTTTTCATGTCCCTTTGAACTGATTTCAAGACAAGACTCACCCATGATTTTGACCAGGGACTTGGAAGATGTAGTAAGAGTGTGTCCAGGCCTCTCTTAGTCCTCCCTGTGGGTGTCCCTGTCATCAGACTCTCCATCAGCAATGAAAGCAACTCCAGAGGCACTTTTGTCCTTGGGGTGCCCCTGAACCCATCCCCAGTCCCAGAAGCCCTTTGACATGTAAATACTGTAGTCAGGGATGATGTTCTCAGATCTCTATAGGATCTTGAAGAAAATAGAGTAGCATTGTCCGGAAAGGAGGGAAAACCAACAGAGCAGGTTTCAGCAGGAGGCAGGAAGAGCTAAGATACATATGTGTAAACACTGATGAAATTACCTAAGCTTTTCTTGTGCTGAGGTAGGACTAAAATAGGCAAATTTCATAAAACTCCAATGTCTGAACCTCAACATCCAACATCTAATGCACCGGGCAGAGCAAGGTGCCTAGGCGCTTCAGCAAAACGTTGCCCTCTTCCAAGCTCTCGGGTCTCTTTCTAAGTCCCAAATGCTCTCCTATGGGTGTGGGACCCTTCCCAGTGGCTGTCAGGTTCAGTGTGTGGCTAAATGGAAGAGACAATGAGAAGGGTTTCAGAGACGATGTAAGCTTGTTCCCGGCTGTTTTTATGTCCCCTTGGCTGTGGCACATCTACAGTCACAACCCTTCCTTATCCTGAGTCTCTGTTAAGAAGATGTATAAAACAGGCCCACAATGCAGAACATTGAGGAAGTAGAAGTGAGTCTGTGCTTTCTAATCTGCTCATTGGCAGGGGTTGACCTGTTACCCCAGCAAGTAGAGAAACTGAGTTCCACATACAGCTAATGATAACACACCAGAGATAAAGAGAGGCAATGCAGAATGGTGGGGGGAGAGGAAGGGAGGCCTTGCTCTCCTAGTGATATGTAGAATGATCATGTCTACAAAAATTACAAGGTGACAGTTGAGATGTGGGTGTTTTTCTCTAGAAGTTTAATATCTAATTGGAGTTTCCGTGCTCTGAACAGATAGATGGTCTGGACACAGGGACAGTAACACAAGGCATGTTCTAGACTACAGGCTGCAGCAAGTCCATGTGTGGAGGGACAACTGTCAGGGCTGTGAAGGGAATTATGAAGCATCTATGTGGGGCCTTGAAGTGGGCCCAAGAAGTGGAGGCACTGTAGATGGAGAAAGACCTCCGAGCTTGGAGAGATCGTGAGGAAAGAGGCCGTGGCCGAGAACACATTTCTCACCTTGAAGATAGCCATCCCATGGTGGAACTGTCCTCACAGAAATGTAGGCATTCTAAGGAGACACATCTCACAATCTGAAGGTCAAGCTACCAAGACGATGGACTCCAAGTGGATTTTCCTAATGAATCTCAGGCTTGGAGAAGGGGAGGGCTCCGGCTAAATGGAGACCTATTTCTCAAAGATTGGACACAGTTCTAACTAGAGTACCTTACAGAATAAGACTAAGCTCAGATGGTGATGGGTCAGTGGTGGGCAAGACCATACACTGACCAAGACTGTGACATGTACAAATCCCTGGCCCTCTATTTAAACTTTAATCTCACTCCAGGACCCTGAAAACAATTTGGGGGATTAGAGAGTCATTAGATTTCCTTGCCCCTCTTTCCCATGTGGCCACATTGAATAAATCTCCCCTTTCTGCTTCCCACTATTATT
Organism: Mus pahari; assembly: GCF_900095145.1. Taxonomy (NCBI): domain Eukaryota; kingdom Metazoa; phylum Chordata; class Mammalia; order Rodentia; family Muridae; genus Mus; species Mus pahari. The sequence goes on from NC_034607.1 coordinate 52,565,905, forward strand.
TTGGCTGTTTTAATTGGCTTCTCAAGGATAGATTGCCAAATTTGACTTCTTGGGGGTACAGACTGTAACCCTGAGTTCAGTAACAGGGAAACACCCCCCTCCCAAATACCTAGTTCTTTTTACACTACACACCCAGGCTCTCCTATTTCTCCAGTGCTGAAATAAAATGAACTTATTAGCTACTGAGAGTGATAACCAGGTGACACATAAACCTGGTACTCAGTAGACTGTAGAACTTGAAAAGAAGTTCTGCCCAGAGGAGCTGCTGCTGCTTCCAGATGTGAGACTGATTGTGGCCACGGGGTCTTGAGACAAGGGTGGGTTTGGTGGTTGACCTCAACTGTTGACAAAGTCTGACCTGGTTTCTCGTGAAACGAGACTCAGAGGTTCCCTTCTGGAACACTTCCATGATGCACTATGGAAGCGCCGCCTCCAGGGTGAGGTGTTGTGTGCAACCTTAAGAGGTCCAGTGGGGTTTTGCGGGAGAGGCAGTCAGGTGCTGGCCTGTGTTCTCTGACATTTTCCCATTGCTTTCTCTTCTGGAATGTCCACACACTATACGGACCTTCACTCTAGGATGGTCGGCTCTTAACAAACATAGACTTGCCTCAACTCTCTCCCAAAGAAATCTGTGGCAGTTACAGACATCTAGACCATACAATTAAAGGTGTGTTTCAGTGGGAAACACGGGCTGAAGGAAAAATAAGCAAAGGAGAGAAATGAAGAAATAAGACAGGATGTGAATGAGAGAGACCTCCCTCACAATGTACACTTCCCTATGGCGAGCTCACAGACGGGAATACCATGTACAAATTTTCCAGTTTCTAAAGATTAAAACATATGCCTTCATGAAGTGCTGGAGCTGGGAAGAATTTTCTCCTGCCCCTGCTCTTGTGGACTGAAATGAGCTCTGCCTTCAATAAAGGTCCATGGTGGACAGAACAATGTGCTTAGATTCCTTGGTGGTGAGTTTTGGTACAAGTCAAATGTTCAGCTTGTCCAGAGGAAGTTTTTGAAAGCTCAAGCCTTTGCAGGTATCTGATTGTCTATATCCTGTTATTCCTGGATCAGAGGCTCACACTCTTTAAAATGATTGGAAGTTGGCATGAGCGCATTTGCTGCACAAGGGCGGTGACCTGATTTAGACCCCTGGAGCCCACACACAAGGCAAGATATGATGATAAACATCTGTGACCATACAGGGAGGTGGTAGGCACGGACAGGAGAACTGCCCAGAAACCTGAGGGCAAGGTAGTCTGGAATATGCAGCCCAGCAGACACAGTGAGGAAGATCCTGCCTCAATAAAGCAGAAGACAGAATCAATTCCTTTAACCTTTCCTCTGATCTCCACACAGGTGCATACCTGGACTCCTCTCTCTCCTCTCTCCTCTCTCCTCTCTCCTCTCTCCTCTCTCCTCTCTCCTCTCTCCTCTC
>NC_034607.1:52567548-52588561 GCF_900095145.1 Mus pahari
GGACCTTTGGAAGAGCAGTTGGGTGCTCTTACCCACTGAGCCATCTCGCCAGCCCAGACACACATATTTTAACACACACATTTTAACTTAAATATTTTTCAATGTCCTTCTGAAAATAATAGTAGCCCCGAGTTTTAAGCTATATTATGAGAGAAGATTTCAATGTCTGTATAACCCATTGTTCAAGGAAAGGGCCCACGCCTCATCAGCAGAGAGCAGAGTGGGACCTGTGTTCTCATTGCCAAGTTAAAGAATCTAATCAGGCTTGAGGCCAGCACAAAACTCAGAAGGGAGCTAATGAGAGCAGCACTTGCCCAAAGGAGTTAGTTCTACAACCCCTTGAACTTGTGGCAGAACTTTGTAAACCCCATGCTCTAGGGATCAGATACAAACACTATAGCTTAGATAAATGTTGTAAGCAGTCGTTATCAATTGTTCACTAAGCCCCCAACAATTAACGTAGTACCCAGAATACTGGGATCCTGATACTAATTCCCAGCTTAAAACACACACACACACACACACACACACACACACACACACACACACATGGCTTCATCAAAAAGAGCCAGATACAGTTATCTTCATATGTTATAAAATGAAAGTGCTGGCAGGGGTGGGGTGGGGTGGGGTGGGGTGGGGTGGGGTGGGGTAGAACACAGCGGTGTCTTAAAGGGCTTGGCTAGCCACGCTCTGAATTATCTTTGATAATAGTTATTTGTGCCCACAAGTCTTTTGATGACATGAAAAGAAAGTTCCGAGGAATTGCCATGTGTTTTCCCTTCCACTTCACTGTCTAAGACTTTAGCCAAGTGTCTGAGATACCTAGTTCACCCCATAAACCTCAAAAGTCAGCTTCACTTCTCCTACCTGTACAAGTATCCCAGTGAATCTGGCTATCCCAGACCATCACTAGCAAATTCAACTTAACTGACCATAGATCAGTTCATTCTAGCAGACCACAGCTGACCCCAAGAAATTGTAATATTATCCCAGTGGAAGTCACAACACAGGCTTTTCGAGCTGGACTCATTCATGGGCAAGTGAAAGAGTAAAGCTACCATCGAGATCAATAGACTTGGGGAGCAACTCAAAATAGTCTTCAGGGTGGTAAGAGGGCAGGAAGGGCCTGGGGAAGTGTCTTGCATCTGCCTGCAACGGAGGAGAGCATTATGAGGAGTGGAGCGTTGCAGGTAGCAGCATAGGGGGCTTAATCATAATGGCTGCCACTTACTTAACTCTTACTTCATTCAAGAAGTTGCATTTGATGTTGCTCATAAATTATTCCACACATACATTTGTCATTTACTCTAGTAATTTTCCTAGAAAGGTGTCCTGACTACCCCTAGTCTTAAGATGGAGAAACAGAAGCTCTGGGAAATGTATACCCTCACCCAAAGGATACAGCTTGCAAGTAGCAGCCTTAGCGTTGGTACAGCACTGCCAGCTGCTAAAGCCCAAACTTCCAGTTCCCCAGACTTCCTCACCAGTTTTTCACTGAATGCCATACCATTGAGGAAAGACACAGGCATGAAACTTTGACTCAGAATGTCATATAAACCATATAATGATTACGAAGCACAGCAGCATAACTATGAGGTAATGAATTCTTCAGGACAGAAATAAGTCTGTCTGAGTCAGTATAGAGGAGCCACCACTCTGGTTATCAAGTTAAATTAGGTGATCTCAATACATAAAAAAAAAAAAAAAAAAAAGATTGAGTCTAAGAAATGAGATAAAAGTTGAAGTTTTCTTTCTTTTTAAAAAAAGTACAGTACATAAATTATCTTCTCTATGATGCATCATGTTTCAGGAGAAACAGGGAAAAAAAGATAGGATTAGTTATGTGGACGGAGTCTCTATTAGCGTTCAGCATCAAAGGAAAGTCAGATATCAGAAAATGGGAGTAAAAAGAGTTTGTTGTTTTGCCTTGTTATCAGTGGAGGAAGCAGGATGTTCAAAAGATACAGAGAATGTTTAGTGAGAAGAGGGATCAGGGTGCTCCCTAATATAGGGGGGAAACTCAGAAACGTGCACTGGGGGCAATTTTTAAGGATTTGACCAACTAAGAGATTTGCACTTTAGTTTATTATGTTGGGAAACTATGACATCTTTTATTTGTCTCTACACTAGATGGATCTGTCTGAATCCTCAATATTAGCAAATAGAACCCAACTATGTATAAAACACCATAACTACGTGAGATTTATCCAAGGCTCAACATTTGAAAAAGCAAATGATGCAAACCAACCACAAACACATCAAGAAGCCAATGAAGGGAGGAGACACATCACAACCGTTAACAGCATGCACTGCTTCTCCGGAGGACACTGGGCATCTCACATCCACCCGCTCCCTACACACACACACACACACACACACACACACACACACACGCGCGCGCGCGCGCGTGCACACACACACACACACACACACACCACAATTTTAAAAGGAATTTAAAAAGAAAAGTCTTAAGTTCACATTAATTGATACAGAAAAAAAATCAACTAACAAACCTACAACCTATTCAACCAAAAAACAAAGCAAAACAAACCCCATACCAATTCACTGCAAAAAACTCTTAGTAAACTAAAAATAGACGGGAACTTCATCAACTTTATTGAGAACATCAACAAAAACCCTGAAGATAATGTCATATTTAATGATGCTACACAAAGAAAGAAATTAGGAACAACATTAAAATATTTAATTTGCTCTTGTCAGTCCATTTTACTATCATGCTGGAAGTACTTGCCACTGCAATAAGACAAGAAATGAAAACATGAAACTATTTTTCTCCATAGCCAACACGATTATCTATGCAGTTAGATAAAACTGGCACCCAGTGTCAGAGAGAGACTCTTGTTAAGTTAATGGCATAATTCTGAATCAAAAGAGTAAAAATAATTTATTAGATCCATGGTACAGAGCACCAGAGGCCACATGATAAAAAATTTTTAAAACTATGACCAGGATATAAAGCTAAATTCCATAAAGAGCAACTCGGAGCCAGGTTGGAGCCAGGTGCGGGACTCTACAAGATGTCCACTTAGCAAGCTGATCCGCCCACTTAGGCCGTTTGGATTACAGCCTCCTCTGCCCAAGCCTAGCCCAGGCATTGACTTCTCTATTGTGGGTCAGGAGAGACAGGATATGGTAGCTAAACACTAATGGGCTGCTTTAGGATGACAATGTCTCTTCCATCTTCTTTCTCACCTTCTCCTGGGCTCAGCCCAAACAATGGGTGCTTTGTCAAATGTCCGTAACTGCACCCAGTGAGTTCCTATTTTCTTGATGGTTTCTAGATGTTTGTGTGGGGCCATGAACAATCCAATAGCAGAGGCTGCAGTAGCAAGCCAATAGTGTGAGATCCGACAGAGAATAAAAGGAATAAGCAGGAATCTCGTGCAGAAAGAGAAAAGGCAGGTGTAGAGGCAGACAGACAAGCCCAAGTCCTACACGGTTGCACGCTTGCTGCTAAGAAGCAGGTTTCTTAATCTTTCTGAGCCTTGTTTTCTCACCTCTGCAGTGAGGATAATGGTGAGACAATGCCCAGGAGGTTAGCTGACTGAAAATGACTGGACACGTGTCTTGTTTACTTACCCAGTCGGTAAGGTCAGTTGCCAATGCCTGCTGCCTTAAGTGCCCAAAGCAGACAGGGGCAGAGGAAGCATCAGGAGCAGAGGAATTCTGCAGGGTGAAATAGGCAGCAATGGCGCTCTCACAGGACATGGATCTCAGAAGGCTCTTAAAGAATCTGGAGTAGGATTCGGAAAGGAAAGAATATTTTGAACACAAAGAGGGCACTCAGAGTTAATTGGATGAGTTTATGAATGGATGCATAAAATAGATGGATGAATGCTTAGGGGGGAATGAATGAATTGGAATGTCTAAGAAATAATTTAGAAGCAGTGGGCAGATCAGAGAATAAAATGAAGTAGTTAGCCCTTGATTGCTGCAGAAACGTGTGCTTCACTGCAGGATCCATTCTATAGGTGCCCGTGGGACTACTCAGGCGTTTTCCAGAAATGGACATTTATATTCCCCTAACCTGTGACAAACGATCTGTCTGCAGAAACCACACCCTATCTGCTTTGACCCCTGATACTATGCTATCTCTGTGACCTATCTGTGACTTACACTATTAAGCCAATACATTTCCTGTACCCCTAGTAGGACAACATTTGCACCTGCTGACATATTTAGACTTATGTGTTATCTATAACGGCCACTGTTCTCTGTTGATAATAACCACGTCACCTAGATTGCTAGTCAGCTTCCTCCACAAACCACAGGGCAGAAGATTCTCATGAGAAAAAAAAAAAGTGCCAAGGATTGTTAAAGTTGGATGTTTGTGTTCTCAAAATGAAGCTCTCAGGTAAGAGTCATGCTTAGATACAGCAAGGCCTGAATCCGCAGGGGCTGAGACCAAAGAGAAAGAGATAGGAGAAAACCCTAAAGCTCTGAGTTCTAATTTCTATTTGGACACTAATTTCTCAGGACACTAATTTCTCAGGAAACTAATTTCTCAGGACACTAATTTCTGTTTGACCCTGGGCATATCATGTGACCTGTTAGGATACCAGATTTTCCAGAGGATAGTAGAAGTGACTTCTAGGAATTGTGGTGCTCCAACGTCTAGAACAGCAGATAGGGAAGGCTTATTTTCTATTTTATTTCTTATTTCCTTTGGGGAAAAGCAAGTCTAGCCCAACTTCCTCTCTGGTCCTGTTTATGGAGTCCCTACTTTTGTCTCCTAGTGAACCAGGCAAGTAAGTGGCTCTGTCATCAGAAAGTCAGTGGGTGACCATAGTTGTGTTGATTTGGTGTGTCAATTTCTTGGCTTTATTTATTCTTTACTTTCATAAAGAAGAAAGGACACCAGGAGGAGGCCTCCTCTGCCTGCTGAGCTTGTAAATGGAATTTCTCAGCAGTCTGATCTTAGAATTGTCACCATGGGATATTAACAAATTGGACCGTGCACGGAGAGTGCTAACCAGTATGGCAGGCCTGTCTGGTGAGGAGTAAAAAACAAAAACAAAAACAAAAAACAAAAGTGTGATGCAGCGGGGGGGGGGGGGGTCAGGCAAAGCCAGCACAACAGCAGCAGCCGGATGCACAGCAGCAACCGAGGCACAGCAGCAGCCGGATGCACAGCAGCAGTAGGATGCACAGCAGCAGCTGGATGGACAGCAGCAGTCGGATGCACAGCAGCAGCCGGACGGACAGCAGCAGCCGGATGGATAGCAGCAGGATGCACAGGGACACAGGCGTGATACTACTCGACAGGCCTCCCAGAATAAGCATCCAGAAAGCAAGTGGATCACCACATCAGAGCCTTCAAACGCAGCTCACTCATGGGAGCAGTGGCCCTCCTGACTCAGCAAGGGTTCTAGGTCATCAGGCCCCCATGCTGTCTGCCAGGAGGCCCCAAAGAATGGAAGTAGCAAGACAAGGGCCCCACGAACTTTTTGCCACGCTGGCTCTAAATTCAGCAAATGCTATTCACCATACTTTACTGAGGCCATGAGTTTGTCATCCGGATCCTGTGACCATGTGACTTTTGCCTCCACTTTCCCACAGATCTTTAGGGACAGGGAGGCCCCACACCTTGGCTTAAAGTCACCTGTTATGTGCCTCCTTGTCCAGACATAAGTCTCCCCACTGCGATCAGGCAGGAAACACTTGGTAGACGTAGCATCTCATAGATATACTAGAGGTCATTTTATTTTCAGGTTGGGATAAGCCAATTAGCTCTCTGAAAAATGAGCAAACCACTGTGTCTTTCTAACTGGAGCGTGCTCGGTAAGCCTCTTCTCTCCTGTGCACAATGAATGAAATTTTCTTCAGAGGCTCTGGATGGACTTTTCCTAAACTAGCGACAACCCTCAAGGGATCCTGGAGTCCATCAACTCATCTCAAAGTCCGTCGAGGGCCATGTTGGAGGTTTCAAGTCTCACCCTCCCATGTTAAGAGTCCATTGCTTGGTTTTCATTTCCCGTACTTCTTTCTAATTTGTTCTTTCAAACACCTCCTCTCATAAAAGCACTGAATTTAAGATGGCAATCCTGTTTCTAGTAGAAAATAAGAATCAGCTGCTTTGGTGTATGAAGGACACAGAAGTCCTTCTGCTCCAAACAGCTGCTGCATTACAGCACAGCCTCGAACAAGGAGCATATAAACCAATAAGACATCTATGCAAAAAGGCCAAGACAAAGTGAAGGAAATGGACGTGCTAGGGTCACAGCTCTCTAAAAGATGCACTCAAATGCACATTGATGCAGAAAGGAAAAAAACCTGAGAGGTGAAAGGATGTCCATGAGAGGCTAAAGGGCAGGTCCCTCTTCCTTCTTTCCCCACAGACCTATATTTAAATTTTCCATTAATGTCTTAAAATTGCTTGCACGGCAAGCTAAAATTTATACATATAAATATTTGATCATTTCAGTATTAACCTTGTAGAGGCCAGGTTCCTTCCCAGAAATAAAGAGTCATAGGTCAACAAGGGCTAGTGTGGTTGACCTGACTTCTATGTGAGGTAGCCACAAATAGTTCACTCTGAGGATTCTGGGCATGAGACAAGACCATAAGAATGGTAGCCGAGAAAGGTTCTAAAGTCCTTATAACAAGGAGCACAGTTTCCAGAGGCAGACTGCCCTCATGCACCAAACATGTACTGTCTGGCTGTCACTGCTAGATATTTAAATTATTACTTGCCACACAATTTTCAGTAATGAATAGGATTTTTTATTTTTATTTTTTTTTCAATTAATAGGATTTTAAAATACAGATACCAGCAAATACAGCTCTGGGTGTCTGAGCTTAGCCTTTCTTGGAGAAGTTGTATGTTCCTTGGTTTTTGTTCAGTTTAACCCTTAGCAAGGTTGTACCCATAATAATAAAGCTTTGTTCAGTTCCTGGAACAGACTCCTGAGTGTTTGACCAAGTTCTCCAAGTTGGAATCCAACTCCTTGTCTTCCAATGTTCATGACTCTTATAAAAAGCTGCCAACAGAGTCCCTTCCCTCAGCATTCCTGAGTAGTTGTTACTCTAATATGTGCTGCAGCTTCAGGGACACCCCCCCTCCTTGAAGAACAGTGATCAGAAACAAGATTGCTGATGGAGACCCATTTGCCTTGAGCATTCTCTGGAGAAAACTGTGCCTAGGATCCATGGGCAGGCTCCCTGGACTGCACATATCCCCAAGGCCCAGTGGTGCCGATGCATGGTGTGCCCAAAGGCTCTTCTCAGATAGAGTCACACAAGACTTTCTAGTGTTTTGATTACTGAGCCCTAAACTTTTTCTTCAGAGAGGCTCACAAGTCATGTTTTCCCCAAATTCCAATCCTCCCTGGCTCTGCCTGTGCACTTCCTGTATGAGTCCCAGAACAAGGGATAATTCTATCTGTCTTTAATTCTTCTTAAAATAATTTTTATTAAATTATGTATTTTTTGGGGGAGGGAGCATGCGTACCATGGTGAACCGTGGCTGGTTAGAGGTGAAATTTGGTTCTCCTTCCACCATGTAGGTCCCAGGGATCAAACTCAGGTTATCAGGTTTGACAGCAAGTGCCTTAACCCCTGAACCATTCATCCTTCTCACCCATCAGATCAACCATCATTTCTGGGTCCAAGCCAAGAAAGCCAACCCTAGATGGGAGCACATGACATTCAAGTGACTTGCCATATGGTCCCAAGCAGTAGTGCCCGGGCTGTGGCTGACAGGAATGGTCCCTCTGTCATATCTACATTTATCTAAAATAAAGGCTATATGTTTTCACTACAGTGGAATAGTTTTTCAGAGAAAAACTATGTTCATGTCCCAGGACCCACAAAGGTACAGTTGGTTCAGCCTGAGCCCTCCCTGCCTTCTAGACCCACACACTCCAAGGCACGCACTTCCTGGAGGTCACCCGCATGCCTCCCAGCTTTCCAAGTTCTGTAGCAGCCTTTGGCATCTCCCTTCAACGGCTGCCATGTTTTTCTGTTTACCCATTTCTGAGTAATCAAAGGCAAGATTCCCAGCTTTGCCCCTCTATCCAACAAGTCCCATTAGCTTATTCTCCAATGCCCAAATTCCAATAGTTTGAGATTTGAGGTAAAACTGCCCCATATATATTATCAGTCCCCTCTGCCTTGGGGGTCTCCTCACAGTGAGCAGAGAAATGGCCACACCCACTCTGTCCTCGCAGATACCTGGGAAGCAGGCCGCTTTGGGAACTGAACTCTGAGTAGTGTACACTCCTAACCACTAACTTATGTCGCCAGCCCCCTAAGCATGTCATTTTGAATAAAAATCTTGTGGGTCATGTTTTCGTATCTCAGGTACTCACCCTTGGAAGTTTCCTTCTGTGGGTCAGCTCAAAATAACAAGCCTTTCCTCCTCAAGACGGTGTGCACAGCAGGGGCACACAAAGACACAAAAATGCATACTTTAAATGGTAAAGGGGGAAAAAAAACAATGACAATCTGACTGTTATGTAAAATGTGGTTTCCTTTTGAAGAATATATTTTAATGTGTACATGTGTGTATAGGTGTGGATAGGCAACACATGCATGCACATGTGCACACATCTGTTGGAAATTGGTTCTAATGCTTTGTGTTAATTTGGCTCCTAAAAGCTATGCTTTCAGATGCTGAGGAGGGGCATGGATGCTAGACAAGGGGAGGTTTAGAAGTGCCCAACCATTGAGCTAGTCAAGGAATATCAAAAATAGCTGGGGTGTGTGCGTGTGCATATGCGTGTGTGTGTGTGTGTGTGTGTGTGTGTGTGTGTGTGTGTGTGTGTGTTTCATTTGCAAATCCAAAGAGCTCTTGGACGGGTGCAAAGCACATGAGACCGGCTGAGAGCATCAAGTGGTTTAACAATTCACCACTACAGATGGCACCCAATGTGAGGCAAGAACTTACTTTTAAAAATCAATTGGAGATTCCCAAATAGAATACACATGGACCATGATTTAAGATTAGGAGGAGGGACACTGGCAGGGGTTTGCCCCAGGCCCTTCTAAAGGTTTCTAGCTGCCTCAGAGAGCTTCAGCTGGGAGGGAGGGGGGCTGGCAGCCCCTGCTGTGCAGAGCCAGGCAGGCTGCAAGCTCTGCCTGCTTAAAACAAGTAAATAATCAAAGGACAGAGATAAAGAACATTTGATTTAATCGTGTTTAAGGATAGAAAGGAGTCTCAGGGTTGTTTTGATTTGCATTTCCCTGATGACTAAGGATGTTGAACATTTTCTCAGGTGCTTCTCAGCCATTTGGTATTCCTCAGTTGAGAATTCTTTGTTTAGCTCTGTGTCCCATTTTTAAATAGGGTTATTTGATTTTCTGGAGTCCATCTTCTTGAGTTCTTTATATATATTGGATATTAGTCCCCTATCAGATTTAGGATTGGTAGAGATCCTTTCCCAATCTGTTGGTGGCTTTTTTGTCTTATTGACAGTGTCTTTTGCCTTACAGAAGCTTTGCAATTTTATGAGGTCCCATTTGTCGATTCTCAATCTTTACAGCACAAGCCATTGCTGTTCTGTTCAGGAATTTTCCCCCTGTGCCCATATCTTCGAGGCGTTTCCCCACTTTCTCCTCTATAAGTTTCAGTGTCTCTGGTTTTATGTGGCGTTCCTTGATCCACTTAGACTTGACCTTAGTACAAGGAGATAAGAATGGATCAATTCGCATTCTTCTATATGATAACCACCAGTTGTGCCAGCACCATTTGTTGAAAATGTTGTCTTTTTTCCACCAGTCAGAATGGCTAAGATCAAAAATTCAGGTGACAGCAGATGCTGGTGAGGATGTGGAGAAAGAGGGACACTCCTCCATTGTTGGTAGGATTGCAAGCTGGTACAACCACTCTGGAAATCAGTCTGGTGATTCCTCAGAAAATTAGACATAGTCCTACTGGAAGATCCAGCAATTCCTCTCCTGGGCAAATACCCAAAAGATGTTCCAACTTGTAATAAGGACACATGCTCCACTATGTTCATAGCAGCCTTATTTATAATAGCCAGAAGCTGGAAAGAAACCAGATGTCCCTCAACAGAGGATGAATACAGAAAATGTGATACATATATACAATGGAGTACTACTCAGCTATTAAAAACAATAAATTCATGAAATTCTTAGACAAATGGATGCATCTGGAGGATATCATCCTGAGTGAGGTAACCCAATCACAAAAGAACTCACTTGATATGCACTCATTGATAAGTGAATATTAACCCAGAAACTTTGAATATCCAAGATACAATTTGCAAAACACATGAAACTCAATAAGAAGGAAGACCAAAGTGTGGATACTTCGCTCCTTCTTAGAATGGGGAACAAAATACCCATGGAAGGAGTTACAGAGACAAAGTTCAGAGCTGAGACAGAAGAAAAGACTGTCCAGAGAATGCCCCACCTGGGGATCCATCCCATATACAACCACCAAACCCAGACACTATTGCATATGCTGGAAAGATTTTGCTGACAAGACCCTGACATAGCTCTCTCTTGTGAGGCTATGCCAATGCCTGGCAAATACAGAAGTGGATGCTCACAGTCATTTATTGAATGGAACACGGGGCCCCTAATTAAGGAGCTAGAGAAAGTACCCAAGGTGCTAAATGGGTCTGCAACCCTATAGGATGAACAATGGTGTGAACTAACCAGTACTCCCCAGAGCTGTGTCTCTAGCTGCATATGTAGCAGAGGATGGTCCGTCGGCCATCAATGGGAGGAGGGGCCCTTGGTCTTGTGAAAGTCATATGCCACAGTACAGGGGAATGCCAGGGCCAGGTAGTGGGAGTGGATGGGTTGGGGAGCAGGGTGAGGGGAGGGTATGGGGACTTTGAGGATAGCATTTGAAATATAAATGAAGAAAATATCTACTAAAAAATTGCCTTTAAAAAAGGATAGAAGGGAGTGTAATGGTAATTTTTTAAATGTTCTTAAGTATACATGGAATAAAGAAATCCAGGCCTTTGAACTCAAACATAGGAAATAAAGGCAAGGAAGGAAAATAGAAGGAATGAGAAAAAATGCATTAAAAGAAATTTGAAAAGGTCTATGCAAGGGCAAATACTCAGGAATTCTGGGATTAGTCAGCCTGGTGTGACAAAAATAGAGCCTGGAAATAGGCTTACACAGTAAGTAGGAGGGAATTTAGTTAAAGTTAAATACATAGAGGAATAAATAATTGAGGCTTTTGATCATAAATTATAAGTCAAAGAAAAGGGGATAAGTAGAAAAAACTTATCTCAGATAAAGAAACTCATGATAATTCAAGTTCCATAAAAAGAAGGGGACATACGTACCCATAGAGATATTATTACTCTCTATAGAAGGAAGGATTTAAGTTACTTAGATGAATAAATAATTGAGACTTTTGATTTTAAATTATAGGTCAAAAAGCAGGGGATGGGGAATCTAACCTATCTCAGACAGTAGGAACTTAGGCCTTGATCTCATTGTTAAAAGTTAATTGTGTAAGAAAAAGAAGCAAGAGAGAGTGGAGGAGCATTATCTCAACAGAAAATGCTTGCTTGGATTGCTTTAATTGCTTTGAGTTGTCTTAATTATCAAAATGAAGATGATTATAAGCTTGATAGTATTTATCATATTAAAAATCCTCTGGGAGACAGGTCAAGCAATTAATTTAATTCATTCTATACCTTTAATAGTTTCTGCTTACTGGACCAAGGACATGCTATTTTGGGAGAGAGGCTCTGTATTTGTGTTGACAGGAAAGGAGAAAAGGCTTCGGGCCCCTTCCAGAGTGAAATGGATCAGATATGGCAGGGGAAGACACCCTGAAGATCTTGGCTACAGAAAAGAAAAATTCAAGACAATTCAAACAGGACTGGTATCTTGATCTCCTGACTCCTCGACATAGGAACAGCCCAGTAACTGGCTTAGTTATAAAGATGTCTCTAGCCAAAACTTCAGTAAAATTTAGACAATAAATCTTGTTGGCTGTAGAATCCATAAGAATCTTCATGACCTCCTTCATATGGCATGAATTGAAGGTTTATCATAATTAGTTATTGATTAAATTATCTCATAAAAAGACACCTGTCTTTCACATGCTCAAACAAGGAGCAGAATTTCATCCTTAACTGATTTGTGCACCCTGCACAATCCATTCGAGGATCTTAATGGTATTAAAATTTTGGTTGTGAGATTCATATATTGCAGAATGTACAGCTCTGACAAGATTCATCCTCAGGGATGCTGAAGTGACCTGCTGTTCCAGCCCCTACCTCTGAAAGCTATTTCCATACGACTGCTTCCAAAACAGCTTCAGGAATAGCTGATGATTCCAGATGGCCTCGCTTCATCCAAAGTTTCAGATTGATATAGTCAGAACTTCAGTCAAATCCTGAGCCTTCTAAATATACAAAGAGTAAAGAACAGATGCTAAAGCTTTCTTAAGTCTAACCATTTTTTTAAAATTTTCTACCCTTCCCAAACCCTTTAAAGAATTTCTCATCAACCCTATTTGAAAGGAAGACATCATCAGAGTCATAAAGAGTCATCATCCTGATAACTTGGGTTTGGGTTTCTATTTATGGTTATATTATAAATTATAGATAGGTTGTCATTTTAAGGGCTAATTTGGAAATGGTCATAATTTTGAACAGGAAGCAGATGGATGAAATGGATTAATAAATTTATTCTTAAGCAAAGCATTATATAGCCACAATCTTTCATCAGTAGAAATCTTTACAATCGATACAAATTGAAGTTACAATTTTACATTAGTACAGAATTTATAAATTGATGCAGATTTAAGGTTTTCATTGGAATAAATTTTGTACAATGATTTAAAATTTGAAATTAATATTGTTACTCTTAGATAGACAAGGTTTAGACTCGGTCTTTCTAATAATTGCTGTTACAAGCTGTTTGGGATGATTAAACTAAGGGCCAGCTAGTAAACTCATGGTTATATTAGATTCTGATCTAATTATATTAAGGTGCTTTCTACAATATTCAAATAGAAGTAGATAAAAATGTCAAAGTTCAACAATTCAGATATACTTTATACAGGTAGTCTTCAAAAACATCAGAAATTCACAGAATATGACATTTAATACTAATCCATTATTAATGATCATTTAACTAGAGACATGTCTGCTCCTGATTATACCCCCTTCTTAGTTCAAAGAAGAAACTGAGCATCAAAACTTCCATATGGAGTTGCTCCAGTTGTAGCAAGATAACCACTGGACAAAAATTATCCTACTCATCTACAGACAAAAAAATTCTGTCCAGGAAAGGACACACAATGCAGGGTAGTCGACAGCCTAGTTCTGCCAATACAGAGTAAGCTAGTCCTTCATAGTTCCTGCTTCGTTTCAAGATGTGTCCGATGGTTCTGGGCCAGAAGGCTGGAGACAGGTGCTTTGACATCTTGAGTAATAGGGAACTGTCCAGGTAGTCAGCTGTCTACAATTTGTTCAAGTTTTAGAATCTATGTTTTTGAGCTTCCTGTATATTCAGATAATAATTCATTCTTGGATTTCTGATGGGGTTGAAAGTTAGCATAGTCTCAAAATCAAACTCAAGTTGTTTAACATTGAGGAAGATGATATAAAAAGGATGGTTTTCAGATGGTAATGGAAATTAAAGTCAGAACATAATTCAGATAAAGGATTGTAAACTCTTTAAGTCAGGATAAATAGTAAAGTATCTAATTGACAAATATAATGGACTGGATGTTAATTGTATATCATACTTTGTAATTTACGTAGTTGTTATGGTTAAGCTCAATTTATGTCTAAGAGAAAAGCCTTTTTAAATTTGAACAGAAAGGGTGAGATGGTGGTAATTGGTTCTAATGCTTTGTCTTAATTTGGCTTCCAAAAGCCATGCTTCCAGAATCTGAGAGTCCAGGCACCTAGCTGGCTTCTATTGGTAATAAAGAATTGCTGTATTGCCAATGGCTGGGCAGAGAGAAGGAGGCAGGACTTTTAGATTGTGGGTGGCTGTGGGGAAGCAAGGGACCAAGAGAGAGGGAGAGAAGAAAAACAAGCAGAATTGCCATGAGAGGAAAGAAAAGCGAGCAGACTGAAAGGCCCACTGCCATGTAAAAACCCAGGAAAGTGGCCCTGGGAGCCACTCCTGCAATAGTGCCTGGGGTAGCAGAGATGAAATATAGATTTTAAAAGATGCTAACTCGGGAAAGGAATAACAGAGGGGAGTGTGTGCTAGCCACAGGGACGTTTAGAAGTGCCCAATCATTGAGCTAGTCAAAGCATATCAAAATGAGCTGGCACGCGTGCTCACACACACACACACACACACACACACACACACACACACTGTGTATGTCTTTCATCTGAGAATCCAGAGAGCTCTTAGGCAAGTGCAACCCACTTGCAACCCACTGGAGCATCAAGAAGTCTAACTAACTCACCGTCACACACATCCCAGACAAACCACTGGAGCTGCGGTTAAAAGCAGTTGTGCTGTGCTAGATTTGGGTGCTGGGGACTGAATGGGGTCCTCTGGAAGTGCAGCAAGTACTCCTAATTGCTCAGACATCTCTCCAGCCTCTAAGAGTGCCATTCGAACCTGCTTGGGCACATACAAATTCCTTTCTCTTCACTCATATCATTTACTGAGTGAAAAAAAAAAATGGCGAATATGTTCATTCAAAATATCTGACCATTCTCTCTGCACTGCCAACCTTGCTGATGTTAGATTTATAATATTACCTTATGCTGGGTGAGTTCAGCTTGCTACTCATGAGTCACCATTTCTCTCACACATGATGTTGGCCATTTGTGCTTTCTTTATTTTCCTATAAATTTGGTGATGGATTTATCATTTTTCTTGACATTCTTTCAGTACCAACTTTCTATTTGGTCTGCGTATTGACTCTGAGATGTGTGTGTGTGTGTGTGTGTGTGTGTGTGTGTGTGTGTGTGTGTGTGTGTGTGTGTGTGTGTGTGTGTGTGTGTGTGTGTGTGTGTGTGTGTGTGTGTGTGTGTGTGTGTGTGTGTGTGTGTTTGTATTAAACATACTTACACACAAGTGTAGGGGTGCATCCCTGTGTAGTCGAGATGTTGACATTCAGTGTCCTCCTCTATTAACTTCTTTAGCCTCTACCTTACTCATTGAGGCAGGGTTTCTTGCTGAACCTGAAGTACTTTCCTTCCATGGAGCAGCCGACGAGCAAGCCTCTGGGATCTATGTGCCTGTCTCTGCATCCGGCACTGAGAATGCAGGCATACACTGTTGTGCCCAGCTTCTCTGTGGGTGCTGCAGATTCAAACACAGGTCCTGGTTTTCACTTTTCCCAGGGAAAGCATCAGCCCCGACAGGTGCCAGTCCCCACAAACACCTTCCCTTTTTCACATCTTCTTTTCATCTGCTTACATTCTTGTGGCTCTATTTCTGTCTCTTACTCTGCTATTCTTTATCACCGAGGACTGGAACTCACAGCCTCACGCAAGCCAAGTCAATAGTCTACTACCTAATTGTGCCTCACCCCCAATTCCAATCTCTTGTGGTAAATATTGAGCTCTGGGCTGGCGAGATGGCTCAACGTGTAAGAGCACTGACTGCTCTTCCAAAGGCCCTGAGTTCAAATCCCAGCAACCACATGGTGGCTCACAACCACCTGTAATGAGATCTGACGCCCTCTTCTGGTGCATCTGAAGACAGCTACAGTGTATTCATTCATAATAATTTGGGCCAGAGCGGGGCTGACCAGACTGAGCGAGGTTGGCCAGAGAGAGTTGATTCCCAACAAACACGTATACATGCTCACAACCATCTGTACAGCTACAGTGTACTCACATACATAAAATAAATAAATCTTAAAAAAAAAAAAAAAAAAAAGCTCATGAATTGGAAATCTTTCCTAACGTGAGTACTTTAGGTCTATAAATTTTCTCTTAGGTCCTGCTCTAGCTGTACCCCACAACTCTGGAAGTCTTTGTAGCAATTCCATTTAATTTGAAACACTTTAAATTCTTGGGGTTTTTTATTCAATGCATAGTTTCCAAATATTGATTAGAGTCCAGATATCTTTCCTTTACTGATCCTTAACTTAATACTACTGTGGTCAGAAATTATACTCTACGTGTCTCCTTATCCAGAACATTATCAATGGGTAAGCAATTCTAAGTCGATGTTTTTTCAAAGTTTCCGCGGTTAGGGGTAAGGTTGCACCCACTCTTCTCTCACTAAAAACCGTTGCCATTCTTTGCTTCTTTTTATTTCTTGTACTCTTTTAACTGCTTTGTCTTCAGTACAAATTTTGAACGAGTCTTTATGCCTTTGTATCATCTCTTCCTACTTCTGGTACTTGGGGGTTATTGAGTTTCTATTGGTGGATGAGTCTGTCAGCTTCAGAAAATCTTTGTCTAACAAAATCCACAAGTTCCAGGCCCGTGAAATTATCTCAATAATCATGGTAGCTCTTGAGGAACAATTTTCAGAGTTGACCTTTAGTCTTACGCTGGTTGGGTTTTGTTTGCTTTTGTTTGGTTTTTCTCAATTTGATTCAATTTAGAGTCATTTTGAAAGAAAACTTCAACTGGAAAAAAGAAAAGGCCTCTGTAAGATTGCCTATAGATAAGTCCATAGGATGTTTTCTTGATTAATAATTGATATGGGAGGGTCTAGCCCACGATGAGCAGTCCTAGTCCTGGGTTGTGTAAGAAAACAAGCTGAACCAGCCACGAAGAACAAACCAGTGAGCGCTCCTCCACGGTCTCTGTTCAGTTTCTGCCTCGGCCTCCTGTAGCAATGGAAATGGAAATAAGCTGTTTCGCACCCTATGCTGCTTTCCATCAGTGTTCTTGTAACAGGGCTGCAGACCTTAGTAGGCCCTGAGACCTTAGCACAACTGACTCCATGATGGAAATGCCATTCAGGCTGTAAAACTCAGCACTTAGACAACACCACCTGCCCAAACTAAAACTGAGGCCTAAGCCATCAAAGTCCTTACACTTCAGGGAAAAATCTCTAAATGTGCTAACATTGCTTTTTGGCTTCTGTAGCTCCATTCCTAGCTAACTGTTCTTGTTAACTGAAGTTTATTAACCCAGGACATGGTTTTTGTGCTTAAAAGTTCACCTTGAAAAAGACTCAGGGTTACACTGGGATACCAAACACTCAGTGTAGTCGCCCAGTTGGCTAATATGCCTTTCTATTGGCTTAACCTAAGTCCAAGCAGTTCTCTCTGCTGAATATCCCACAATAGTTTTATCACAGCAACAGAAAGGAATCTAGGAGACAGACAGACAGACACACACACACAAACACACATTTTTTTAAAAAAAAAAATCTTAAACCATAATTTTCTCTCCTCTGTGATATTAACACATGTGATTGAACACTTCACTAATATTTATTCTTTCCATCTTTGTTTAGCTTCATTTCAAATTGTTCATTATGTTTCAAGTTTACTAACCTTTTGTTGCATTTTGTTTTTTCATCTCATACAGTTTAATCTCTGGAAATTCAGTTTAGGTCTTTAAAAACTACCTTCCAAGTCTCTATAATGTATCTGACCTTTTATTCTCTGCCTTTAAACATATAAACTGGATAAAGTCTAACTCTTTACTTATGCTTCCAAATTCTATTATCTATATTAGTTTTGATCAGTTTCAATTGACTGATCCTTCTCCTCACTAAGATATATATATATATATATATATATATATATATATATATATATACCTTATATATCCCATATTATATACTTTATTTACATATAATATAGTATATATACTATATATTATATATATACTATATCATGTATATATATATATGAAATATATATATATATGTATGAAATTTTTATTAGATGCTGAACATTGTGGGATTTTTCTTGTTGTGAACTAATTATTATAATCCCAGCTTGGCTTTTAAGCTTTGTTTTGAAGGACAGGTCTAAGAATCAGACCAGCATGTAGTATAGGGTTTATCTTCCCAATTATTCAAGAAAAATTCTTTCCTAACTCATCTATACAGCCTTGTGAGTTTGAAGGGTTTATAGTCTGGCAATTACAACTAAGTGTGTCTCTCTCCTCTGTGTGATTTCTGGCTACTGTCCCCTGGGGTCCTTTCTTTTCCTGTTCTCCGCTTACCCCTTTTTAATGAAAATAATTTTTTCTCACATAATCTATCCTGCTTATGGTTTTTCCCTTCCTCTCTTCCTCCCAGCAGCCCCCATCCAGATCCACTTTCTTTACATTCCTCATTAAAAAACTAACAGGCTTCTAAAGGATAATAGTATAGTATAGTGCATAGTATATAGTATAGTATAGTATTGTATAGTATAGTATAGTATAGTATAGTATAGTAAAGTATAATAAGAGAAAACAAAAGCTAACACATAGGAATTGGACCAAACAAACCAATAGAAGGAAAAAGAGTCCAAGAGAAGACACAAGAATCAGCGACCCACTCCTTTGCACACTCAGGAGTCCCATAAAAACTCTATGCTGCACGTCATATATGTACAAAGGACCTGGCACAGACCCCTGCAGACCCATGCAAGCTGCCCGAGTCTCTGTGAGCTCATGTGAACTTTGGTCATGATGATTTACAGGGTCTTGATTCCTGTGTCCTCCATCCTCTCTCTTACACTCTGCCTCCTCTTCCACGGGGTTTCCTGAGGCCTGAAGGGAGGACTTTGATGATGACATCCTGTTGAGGGCTCAGTGTTCCAAGATATTCTCTCTCTCTCTCTCTCTCTCTCTCTCTCTCTCTCTCTCTCTCCCTCTGCATAATGCCTGACTGTGGGTCTCTGTATTTGTTCCCATCTGCTGCAGGAGGAACTTCTCTGATGATGACTGAACATGTCACTGCTTATGCGTATAGCAGAGTGTCATTAGAAATCGTTTTATTGCTATGTACTTGTAATAACAGTAGTACTTAGTTTTAACCTAGTACCTGGGCTATCTAGTCTCAGGTTCTTGGTTACCCAAGCGTTGTCAGTTATGGGTTCTATCCTGTGGAACGGGTTGGTTATTCTCCAAGTTCTATGCGCTATTGCCTTAGTATGTCTTGCAAGTGTTTGTGGCCAGGTTAGTCTTTGCTTGACTCTCTTGGTAGTGTGCAGAGTACATTCCTATACTAAAGGTGCTGGAACATAGTAGTGAAAGCTCTGTGCAGGCAACAGCTGCACATCTCCATGGTCAATGAGTTGTATAGGGATTGTCTTCAGCAATGGAGCCTTGCTGTCAGGTGGTGGAGAGCAACCTATAGTCTTGGCAACAGCATGGGTTGTTTGGGGTCACTCATGGAACCCCTTTGGCCAACAACTCAATTAGATGTAACTCAGTTCCACCACTGGAAGCTTCATTTGTAGACAAGAGATGATCTGTATCCTCCATTATTTGGTGATTTTATTTAGATTATATATATTATAGAAAGTTTTTTATATATACATATATATAATATATACTATATAATATATATAATATATATTATAGAAAGATTCTACTGTATTAGGTTCATTACTACCCCTCAGATGGCCCTTAATTTTTTTTCTCTTTCTAAAATCCCTTCCTCATCCCCCCCATCCCTTCCCCGCTTGTCCCTCCTGTTCCAGCCCCTCCCTTCCCCACTTGTCCCTCCTGTCCCAGTCCCTCCATACATCCAAATGTATTTAGTCTATCCATAAATATCTATTCTATTTCCCTTTTGTAAAAATCTATCTGTCCCCAAGTCCCTTTAGTCTATACATAACCTCTATGGTTCTACAAACTGCAGCTTAATTATCATTGACTCAACAGCTAATATCCATATGTAAGTGCATACATACCATATTTGTCTTTCTGGGTCTGAGGTACCTAATTCAGGGTGATTTATCCATTTACCTGCAAATTTTGTTTTTTAATAGCTGAGTAATACTCCATTGTGTAAATGTACTATATTTTCTTTATCTATTTTCTGCCAACTTCTGCCTTTTACAAATAGGGCCACAATGAACATGATTGAGCAAGTGTCTCTGTGGTCCTTTGGGAATATGAAGTAGATCAATTCCCATCTTCCAAAAAGACCATTATACTGATTTCCATAGTGACTGTATCTTATCATCAATGAAGAACATGAGCTATCACTTATTTTATTGATATTAGCCATTCCAATGAGTGTAGGAATCTCAATGAAATCTCAAAATAGTTTTGATTTGTATTTCCCTGATAGTTAAGGATGCTGAACATTTCTTTAAGTGTTTCTTGGCCATCTGAGTTTCCTCTTCTGAATTCTGTATTGCAGACTCTCTGTTTAGATCAGTACACCATTTTTAAGTTGTGTCATTTGTTTTCATAATATCTAGCTTCTTGAGTTCTTTTTGTATTTTCAATATTAGTCCTCTATCAGATGTGTAGTTGGTAAAAATCTCTTCCCATTCCTGTAGACTATCGCTTTGTCTGAAGGATGGTGTCATTTACTGTACAGAATCTTCTCAGTTGTATGAGGTCCCTTTTATACATTGTTGATCTTAGAGCCTGAGCTAACAGAAAGTTCAGAAAGCCCTTTCCTGTGCCAATGTGTTCAAAGCTATTCTCTCCTATCAGCTTCTCTGTATTGGGTTTTATGTTGGGGGTCTTTGATCCATTCAGAGTTGGGTTTTGTGCAGAGTGATAAACATGGATCTATCTTCATTATTCTACATGCAGCCATCAAGTTTGAACATGCTGTTAAACATGATATCTTTTTTCCAGTGTGTATGTCTGGCTTCTTTATAAAGAATCAGGTGTTCAAAGGTGTGTGAATTTCTGTCTGGGTATTAAGTTTGATTCCACTGATAGACATGTCTGTTTTATGTCAATACCATGCACTCTTTATAGCTATAGCACAGTAGTACAACTTGAAATCAGGAATAGTGATACCTCCCATAGTTTTCTCATGATTAAAGATTGTTTTAGCTACTCTGGGTTATTTGTGTCTTCATATGAAGCTGAAAATTGTCTTTTCAATACCTGTGAAGAATTTTGTTGGGTCTGACATAGCTATCTCTGTGAGGCTATGCCAATGCCTGGCAAATATAGAAGTGGATGCCCAC
>NC_034607.1:52588698-52609906 GCF_900095145.1 Mus pahari
TAGGTGAAACAACAATATGAACTAATCAGTACCCCCAGAGCTCGTGTCTCTAGCTGCATATATATAGCAGAAGATGGCCTAGTCAGCCATTGTTAGGAAGAGATGCCCCTTGGTCTTGCAAACTTTATATGCCCCATACAGGGGAACGCCAGGGCCNAGAACTGGGAGTGGGTGGGCAGGGGAGCAGGGTGGGGGGAGGGTATAGGGTACATTCGGGATAGCATTTGAAATGTAAATGAAGAAAATATCTAATGAAATAAGTTTAAAAAGTAAAGGAAAAAAGTAATTGTGTTGGCATGTTGATAGGGATTGCACTGAATTTGTAGATACCCTTTGTTAAGCTAGCCATTTTTACTATGTTAATCCTGGCAATCCATGAGCATGAGAGATCTTTCCATCTTCTGAGACCTTCGATTTTTTTCTTTAAAGCCTTGAAGTTTTTATCATGCAAGTCTTTCACTTGGTTGGTTAAAATCACCAGAGGATGTCTTATATTATTTAAGGCCATAGTGAAAGGTGATGTTTTGCTGATTTCTTTTTCTCCATTTGTCATCTATATATATTGGAGAGATACTGACTTTTGTGAGTTAATTTTGTATTTATCTACTTTGCTGAAAGTGTTTGGTAGCTGGAGGAGTTTCCTGGTGGAATTTTTCGAAGCCCCTTATGCTTACTATACCTGCAAATAAGGATAAAATATATCACATATATATGTATGTATATATATATATATATATATATATATATATATATATATATACATACATATATATATACTGTTTCTTCCTTTACAATTTGTATTGAAGGAGCTACAATTTTGTATCTTGGCTATGGTCTTGCTGTAAAATGCCTTTATTATGTTTAGCTATGTCCTTGTATCCTTAATCTCTCCTGGACTTTTATCATGAGAGGTATTTAATTTTATCAAAGGCCTTTTCAGCATCAAATGAGATGGTCATGTGGTTTCTGTATTTTAGCTTGTTTATGCATCACTTTATTGATTTACATATGTTCAATAATCCCAAAATCTCTGGGATGAAGCCTACTGGATCATGGTGAATGATTTTTTTTTAATGTGCTCTTGGATTTGGTTTGCAAGTATTGTACTGAGAAATTTTGAATCAATGTTCATAAGGGGGAATGGCCTATGGTTCTCTTTGTTGGGTCTTTATGTGGTTTGGGTATCAGGGTAACTGTGGCCTCATAAAATGAATTGGGTAATGATTCTCCTGTTCCTATTTTGTAGAATAATTTGAGGAGTAATGCAACTAACACTTCTTTGAAATTCTGGTAGAATTTTTTTGCTAAAACAATCTGGCCCTGGGCTTTTTTGCTTGGGAAACTATTAGTGACTGCTTCTATTTCAGTAGGAGTTATAGGTCTATTCAAATTGCTTATCTGATCTTGATATAACGTTGGCAAGTAGTATGTATCTAGAAAATTATCCATTTCTTTTAGATTTTTCAGCTTGGTGAAGTACAGATTTTCACAGATGGCCTTGTGACTCTCTGGGTTCCCTGATGTTGTTAGGGACCCTTTTCATTTCTACTTTTGCTAATATGGGTATTTCCTCCCTGGGTCTTTTAGTTAATTTGGGTGTTGGTCAACCTTATTGATTTTCTTTAAGAACCAACGCTATTTCAACGATTCTTTATATTCTTTGGGTTTTTTTTTTTTTATTGAGTTCTGCTCTGAATTTTATTTCTTGCCATTTCTTCTTATTCTAAAGCTTTCGGGTGTGCTGTCAGGTTACTAACATGAGATCTCTCCTGGTTTTTGTGTGTTTGTATGTTTGCTTGCTTGTTTTATATAGGCACTTAATGCTATGAACTTGCCTCTTAGATCCACCTTCATTGTGCCCCACAAGTTTCAGAATGTAGATTTTCCGTTCAGTTCTGGGAAGTCTTTGATTTCTTTCTTGAGTCATCTTTCATTCATTAGAGTCCTTCAGTCTCCATGAGTTTGTAAGCTTTGTGGTTTCTGTTGATGTTGATATCTAGCTTTAATTCGTGGTGATCAGATAGTCTAAAAAGTGTGATTTCAACTCCTTGTGTCTGTTGAGATTTGTTTGGTGTCTGAGAAAGTGATCAATTTTTGAGAAAGTTCCATAAGTTTTGAGAAGGTATATTCTTTGTGTTTGGATGAAATGTTCTAACATCAGTTAGCCACAGCATTTCTCTGTTTACTGTCTGGATGACCCATCTATCGGGGAGAATGGGGAATTGAGGTCTCTCACTATCAGTCTGTGAGAGTCAATATGTGATTTAAGCTTTAGTGTGTTTCTTTTACAAACATAGGTGCCCTTGTGTTTGGTTCACAGATGTGCAGAATTGAGATGTCCCCTTGGTAGATTTTTCCTTTAATGAGTATGTATTTCTTCTCATTAGTCTTGAAGTGTATTTTGTCAGATATTAAATGGCTGCTCCAGCTTGCTTCTAAGGTCCACTTGCTTGGAATATGTTTTTCCATCCTTTTATCCTGAGTTGATAGCTTTTCTTGATGTTAAGGAGCATTTCTCAGATGCCGCAGAAGGATGCATCCTGTTTTCCTATTCACTCTGTTAGTCTCTGTCTTTTTATTGGGGGAACTGAGACCATTGATATTGAGAGATATTAATGAGCAGTGTTTATTGTTTCCTGTTATTTTGTCAGAGGTGGTGGTGGAGGTGGAGGAAGAGGTGCTGGTGTGTGCATATGCATGTGTGTTTCCCTTCTTTCAGTGTGCTGGACTGGGACCATTTATTCCTTCCATTTTCTTGGGTGTGGCTAACTTCTTTAGGGTTGAATTTTCCTTGTAGTACCTTCTGTAGGGCTGGATTTGTAAACAGATAGAGCTTCAATTTGATTTTATTGTGGAATGTCTTATTTCATCCATCTGTAGCGATTAAAAGTTGTACTGAGTATAGTAGCCTTGCATGGCATCTGTGGTCTCTTAGAGTCTGTAGGCTATCCATGCAGGCCCTTCTGGCCTTTAGAGCCCCCACTGAGAAGTCAGGTGTACTATTGAGCTCTGTCCCTACGTCCTGCTTGGTCTTTTTCTCTTGCAGCTTTTTTTCTATATATTTAGCGTTTTGATTACTATGTGTGTAGGGGACTTTCTTTCCTGGTCTATTTGGTGTTCTGTCTGGTTCCTGGATCTTGATAAGCATCTATTTAGGTTATGAAATTTTTCTTCTATGATTTTGTTAAAAATATCTCCTGTACCTTTGTCCTGGGCTGCTTCTCCCTTCTCTATTCCGATTATTCTTAGACTTCATCTTTTCATAGTGCCCTAGATTTCCTTGATGTTTTGTGACAGGATTCTTTCAGTTTTAGCATCTTCTCTGATCCGTGGATTCGTTTCTTCTATGCTGTCTTCATTCTCTGAGATTGTCTCTTCCACCTCTTGTATCCTGTTGGTGAAGCTTTTCTCTGAGGCTCCTGTTCCAGTTCCTAAATGGTTAATTTCCACAATTCCCTCAGCTGGGGTTATCTGATTGTTTCTAGTTCCCCTTTCAAGTCTTGAACTATTTTATTTATTTATTTCCACTGTTCGCGTTTTCATAGATTTCTTTAAGGGATTTATTAATTTCCTCTTTACGGACTTCCATCATTTTCGTAAAGACTATTCTAAGGTCTCCGCCTTGTGCTTCAGCTCTGTCCCGATGCCCTGGGTCTGCCGTGGCAGGGTTGCTGGGCTCTCCTGGAGCCATCTTCTCCTGCCTGTTGGTGATTGTGTTTTCACACTGGCTTCTGGGCATCAGGGTTTGGGCAGACTGTGATTCTGGGTGCCGCTCTCTGATCTTGTCTTTGCTGGGTGAATGTTTTGTTCTTTGGTTTCATTGACATTTGTGGTTCTTAGGAGAATGTGGTGGCTGTGGGATGCCTGGTAGGAAACTCGTCTGGGATCCTGATAGATGTGACCACTGGGGGGGTTCCAGATAAAATGTGTTTCGAGGTATTGGGAACTGAGACTTAGAAAGGGGGCTGTGCCGAGGAAGTCAACCAGACAGAGGAAAGCAGAGTGGTCTATTAGGATCTGCTTAGCCCCCTAGGAATGGGAACAGAGAGTGAAAGAGGTCACAATAGAAGGCCTGCTATAGAGCTGGGGATGAGAAGGGGGGGTGGACTTGGAGGGATAAAAGGAGAGGAAAGATCTGTAGTGAGCTTACTTGCCTTCCTGGTTGGAGAGACCTGTGGGTTCCCAGGAAACATCTGCTGTGGACGGGGACTGGGATAAAGAAAGGAGAAGGAGAGGAATTAGTTAGTAGGTGAACTGCTGTGTGATCCACTGAGATGAGAGAGGAGCGGGATACAGATGGTCTGCTGCAGAGCTGGAGGTGACACTAGGGTCCTAGACTCAGAGGTTAAGAGCACATACTGCTAGAGCGGAGAACTGAAGTTTGGTTCCTAGCACCTGTGTCAGGCAGCTCACAATCACCTATACCTCCAGTTCCAAGGGTGATTCACAACTGTCTGTAACTTCAGTTCCAAGGGGACTGACGCCTCTGACTTCTGTGGTCACCTACACCGATATGTAAATACCCATACACAGACACACTCACACAGAATTAATAAAAAATACATCTTAGGAAAGGAGACATGGTTAAACTGTTCTGCAAGGATAGAACCAGGAACAAACACCTCTGGATTCCCCAGTAACCTACAGAAATGTCACGGAGCAGAAGAAGATAGAGACTTCCAAAGGACTTTCCAGCACCAATGTGGAGGTTCACAACCATCCACAACTCAATTCCAGGGGATCTGACACCCTCTTCTAGCCTCAAGGGCACCAGGCACACATACACCGTGTATAGACAGACAAAACACCAATACACAAAAAATAAGAAAAAATTTTAATGAGGCTTTAAGTACTTTGGAGGAAATTATATGGGCCCTTGAAATGTAATTCTAAATATTTTCTGTATTGTCAAATGGAGTTCTCGTAAACTTCAGATTTGAACTGGGGGATATCAGTTTTCATTTTAAAATGTTAATACAAATGTTGAGATGAAAATCCTAAATTACGTCTCATTTGTCTTTCGTCAGAATATCCAGTGTGTGGGACATTACAAAGCTCCCTGTGAGGTGGACTGCTGTGAGCTACAGCTTACTGATGGTTTCTCACATCAGTGCTGACCCCCTGGCCAAGCATGTTCTGAAAGGCCCTCCTTAAACTCTTCCAAACCCTTCAGAGTAGAGACTACCTTTAATTCTTGTTTTACCCCCGAAACAACTGAGATGCTCGCTCAGCCAGGCTGAGGTAGAGCCGGGTGGCCTTCACACCCCAGCTGGCTCCCAATGGCGACTCCAAGGAGCCCAGTCCTTTGCTTTGTTTTTAAACTTTGCCAGAAACAGCACAGGAGATATTTTGGTGAAAGATAAAGTTGGGGAGGCCAACCATGTCCCCATGAGCTCTGACTGTGCCACTGAGTTGGGTGAGGGAGCATGTGGCAAGAAGGAGGAGGTTTCAGAGAGAAGAGAGAAAGAATGGATGTGACCGTGAAAGGTCAGTAAACCGCCATCCCTGAGCGCTGAATCTTGGAACAGAAACAGGAACTACTTCAAAAACCCTTCCTACAGTCACAGCGTTAATCCATTCAAGTTACGACTAGTTTTTGGCTTGTATCGCCTATGCTAAAAGATCTTAATCCAGGCTTTTGTTTGCAATGTTTTAGTGATCTAAGCCTCTAAGGTCAAAACCAAATCAGTGTGTAAACTACAGCAATCTTCCACCACCGCCACAGTGAGACCCAACATAGGCAGGATATACAGCTATAGCAAGACCAAGACCGAAGCAACACCTCCTTACCCAGCAAGCAAAATGGAACACTCTCCACGCCAACCATGGACAGCGCCTATGTCACCTGCAGAAAGATACCAAAATCAAGCTTAGACTGGCATTGTGAGGGCTGCCAGCACTCTTCTGCCCCTTGCATTTGGATATCCATAGCCCATCACCAAGCTAAATGGGTCAGCGCAGTGTGTATTAATGAGTTCTGAAGTATCTTCCATAATTTAGGATCTGGTCTTACCTTGAAGTAAGCAGGTTCTAGAAACTTGTTTAATTTTTCTTTTGTTCACTTGAATCATCAAAGGTATTGACCTGATAATTTTTTCATTGCTAGAGCAGAACCCATTACAGTCACTAAGAAGTTTTAATTGAGTTTATCAAATATAATTACCTTGCCTCCACCCATCTTCTCCTCAGTTTGTCTCCCTCAATCTGGAAGAACCAAGTCCGACTTTCCCAAAGAACTCTTGCATGTTCAAATGGCTTCCCAGGAGTCTTTGAGAGGCAGTTAATGACATGTAATTTAATTTTTTTGGTCATTAGTCCCAGAAGCTTTGAGGCTTTGATCCAAGCTTTCTGTTATCCTGACAGAAGGAAAATAAAACTCCACCTCAAATTAAATATTTGCCTTTGCCTACAGTTAGCTGTTTATTGTGCACGTAATCCTGCAAGTTTGAGTCCGCAGGGTTTGGCATCCTTCTGATCCCTTGGGTTTTGCCTCAGTCTTCTGAGATCTAAGAACACATGAAACGTCAGGTTTCACCTGAGTTTCTAGATTTCTAGATCTCAGGCTCTCCACGGGTACACACAAGAAACCTTAGTCTGTCTCTTATTGTTCACGTGAGCTCAACAATCCTCAGACCTTGAGCTTTGAGCATGGGGGTGTTTCCGTCAAAAGTACAAACTGATGGGAGACAAATGAAGAGCTCATTCGTTGATGTCAGGGAACGAGTCCAGTGTTCAGCCGAAACCTGGCCAAGTCTCCCAATGTCTGTGAAGGAGTGTGGGGTTTATTAAGGAAAAGTTTTAGCTTCTTACCAAGTTGGCTTCACACACACAGCTAGAGTGTGAGAGTGTGTTATAATTGCTCTTAAGGACCTAACAATGTTGTAGAAGAGAACTCAGTGGGCAGGCAAAAACGCTTGTCTGATGAGGCCCAGGACTTGAGTTCAGAGCCCGAGACCTCCCTAAAAAGCAAGTGTAACCTCAGCACTCCTGTGGAGAGATAGGAGGTGGGACAGGAAAACTGCCCAGAAGCCACATGACAAAGTATTAGAAACAAGAGAGACAAATAAAAGCTGTGACCAAACTCCCAAAGTTGTCCTCTGACCGCCGTGCATACATACACTGTGCATACATACACTGTGCATACATACACTGTGCATACATACACTGTGCATACATACACTGTGCATACATACACTATAGCAAATGTGCACCTATCCTAAGCTTTCTCACAGATACACACAGGGAGATTAAAATGTATGTATCTGTGTGTGTGTTGAGTGTGTGTGTGTGTTGAGTGTGTGTGTGTGTGTGTGTTGAGTATGTGTGTGTGTATTGAGTGTGTGTGTGTTGAGTGTGTGTGTGTGTTGAGTGTGTGTGTGTGTTGAGTGTGTGTGTTGAGAGTGTGTGTGTGTTGAGTGTGTGTGTGTTGAGTGTGTGTGTGTGTTGAGTGTGTGTGTGTTGAGTGTGTGTGTGTGTTGAGTGTGTGTGTGTTGAATGTGTGTGTTGAGTGTGTGTGTGTGTTGATTGTGTGTGTGTTGAGTGTGTGTTGAGTGTGTTGAGTGTATGTGTGTGTTGAGTGTGTGTGTGTGTGAGTGTGTGTGTTGAGTGTGTGTGTGTCGAGTGTGTTGAGTGTGTGTGTGTGTTGAGTGTGTGTGTGTGTTGAGTGTGTGTGTGTGTTGAGTGTGTTGAGTGTGTGTGTGTGTTGAGTGTGTGTGTGTGTTGAGTGTGTGTGTTGAGTGTGTGTGTGTTGAGTGTGTGTGTGTTGAGTGTGTGTGTGTTGAGTGTGTGTGTTGAGTGTGTTGAGTGTGTGTGTGTGTTGAGTGTGTGTGTATGTGTTGAGTGTGTGTGTGTGTTGAGTGTGTGTGTGTGTTGAGTGTGTGTGTGTGTTGAGTGTGTGTGTATTGAGTGTGTTGAGTGTGTGTGTTGAGTGCATCCAGCAGGTTGGCTCAGCAGTTAAGGGAACTTAATTAAGCCTGACAATCTGCTGTTAATCCCTGGAGCACACACAGTGGAAGTAGAGAACTCCCTCTCGCATGGTCTGACTTGTCACATGCACACCAGGAATACACTTGCGCACGAACAATAAATAAAAATAGATGCAAAAAAATGGAATCTTACATAGATATAAAAGAAAAGTCAGTAGAAGTAAGAAGTAGAAGCGTAAATACACTCAGGGCTTCAGAGAGTGGCACAGGGTTACCAGGCCAGCCGCCTTTGGCTTTAGGGCAAGACCCCCACCTCCCGCTTGGCTTGGCGGTCAAGCCAAGCCTGCTATTCTCTTCAACTCTCATTTCCATCAGCAGCTCTTCAGGGACCACAAAGGCTCTGCATATCCTAGAGTAAGGAATTTACCATCATCCTCCACGTCCTGCTCCATCTTGAGAGAACTTAGATCTAGGTGACTAAGAACCATGTTCCAGTCCAAGACCGTTTAGCCTTCTCTCCCTCCTCTCCGTATGGAGGCATGCATCCCTTCATGCCTTCTATCTTACTACCACCCAGGACAACCTATTGCTCCTGCCTCAACCTCTGCACCACTCTAAGACAATACATTGGCCCTCTGGTTCTCTCAAGCCCCTCAGGCCACCTACTCTCTGACCTCACCTTGACCCCTGAACTCCCGCACTGCCTGACTCTTTGGTCTCTCTGCATCTTCTGGCTTTGCTTGCTCACAGGGGGTTGGTGTCGATTGCTCTCTTGTTAGTTACCTCAGCTCTATCACCTTTCTCTCTCCATCCCATCTACCCCTAGTGGGTGGAATCTAAATACCAGGCTCCTCAGCCCAGAGGTTAGGGCTTCTAGAGTAAACGTCACCATTGTACGTATGGCGCCAGCTCAACTGGCATTCCCCTTAGGGTCAACTTCTGAACCTGTATATTCTCCTACAAGTTCCCAAAGACTCTTCTTTCTGTCCTTCAGCAGACATTTGTTTGTTTGTTCCTGAAGCTGGGTCTCACGTAGCTCAGGCAGGCCTTGAACTTCTTCTGTAGCCTAGGTTGACCTTGAACTCATGACGTCAGTGTCTCCAGCATCCAAGGAATGAGATTATATGTGCACCACCATGCTAACACCATTTCTTTTTTTTTTTTACAGAAATATAAGTTTAACACAAACAAACACACAAACAAACAAACTCTCCTTATCCCAACCCTGTCAGAACACTGTGGCATAGAAATCTACCTGAACCTGTCCTCCATCTCAGCCCTCCCCAGAGAAAGAGCATGCGGGGTCGTCATTGTCACTGGCATCTCTGGGACTGGCTTCCCCAGCAGCAAGATCTCCTCTGTGTCTGTCAGCTTCTGGGTTCCCACCAGAATTATTCCTTCTTCCTGTAAAATGAGCTCAGACCCAGGTCTTGCTTGGTCCATTTTCCCCAGCTGCTGCTCCATCCTGCAACGCATCTTTCTTTCACAGCCACACGGAGGTAGGGCTCACGAAGCCCATAACCTTAGTCCCCACTGTCATACGTCCAATTGCTTCCCCAGCAAGGATAATCCAGTCCCTGTCCCCAATCCCACATTGGCACGTAGTGTCTAATGGATAAAGCTCAGCCTGTCCAAAGTCGAGCTGGGCCTTTGAACACAAACGTTTGCAGGCTTCTGTCTGTTTAGTAAATTGTGTTTGCTTGTTTGTTTGTTTGTAGATGGTTGTCTCATTATACTGCTCCAGCTGGAACTAAAACTTGCTCTGTAGACCAGGCTGGCCTTGCCCTCACAGAGGTCCACGTGTCTCTGCCTCCTGAGTTCTGGTATTAAAGGTGCCACCCCATGCAGCAAACCCACACTTCAGCCACAGTCTTTGTTACCTAGTTCGAGGGCAATCCCATCTCCCAGACGCTCACACTAACACGTTTAGGCTGATCCTTTCCTCATCTCATATACCATCTGCCAACCCACCAGGGATGTTACGACTCTACCTCCAACACACGCCTAAAGTTTTATCTCATCTGGCTGCCAATGGTTATAACCCTGACCGAAGGCACCCACATCTTTAACACCAACCACCACAGTAGTAAGGATTGCTGGTCTCATGGTTGTTAGGAATGCAGTCGCCAGAGTGCTCAAAATACAAACTAGACCATGTTATCCTGGCTCAAAGCATTCTGGGGACTCCCCAAATCAAACCACTTCCAGCAGCAGCAGTGGCAGCCACCATCGTCAACGCCAACGCCATCAACCAGGGCATAGCAGAATTGGTTCCACCCTACCTCTTTCTCCTGGACTTTACCTCCTTCCGGCTCCTCCTCCTCTACTCTAGCCACACTAGCTTCCTTCCCGGTGTTACAGAATGTCTTGTACATCCACCCACCATAGCCTCACCCCTGTAGCCCTGCCCCTGCCCCTACCAGCCCCTTGCCAGCAGTTAGCTTTTAACTACTTTCAAGCCTTTGTTCACATGGAACTTGACAACCAACACATTTAAAGCTGCAGTCCCCCGCCTAATGCTCTCATCTCCCTGTTGATATATATGTCAGCATCTTTTTCTTCACGCATTGCTGTGCTACCATCTGAGGAGCTACTCGAGGGTTAATTTGTTATGCAGACTCTTTGTTGGCTCTCCTTTGTCACTAGGATGAATTATGCTCTGGTGTCTGGTCTAGGAACAGCATTTGGCTTACCATGGGCATTCAATATATTTAAGCAGAGTTAGTGGGCTCTTAACCAGAGAGAGCTTTCTGGGCCTCGCCTTTCTAACACCGTTGACTGCTGTACCTTCCCGAAACTTCTCTTCTGTTTCCCTCCTCCCTCCGTCTCCACACTCCACCCTAGAACCTCGCTCCTCCCCGCCACCCACACCCACAGTGTTGCCTACTGTTGAAAATCTAAAGCAGCTCTCAGGTATCCATCTTCTAACAGACCTCAAGTTCCAGGCTAATTAGCCAGCTGGTTGCCAGGTAACCTCAGATTCCGTATGACCAAATCTGCTCCTTTTCTGGAGTGAGCACCATTGGTCCACCTGGCCCAGGCCCTAGGTCACTCCTTCCATGATACTTCGCATCTGTTGGATGGCCTGGCTCCCTTGGTTCTCCTGGCCAACACTTACCTAAACGACCAGCAAGCCTCCTACGATCTCTTGCTTCTTCCATTTCATATAGCAACTGTACCTATCTTGGGAATAGAGTATAGCATGTATACAACATCTTTATTGTATATCACACACAATGGTCAGGTCAGGGGAGTTGAGGATGTACTATTTCTTGGCGTCAGGAGCACTCACAATCCATTCTCATCGCTATTTTCTCAGCCACGGTTACCGTCCTGCTGTGCTGTGGAAAACCCTGCTTCTCAGCTCTGCCCTGTCCGAGTGCTATCCTTCTGTCAGGGAGCTCGCTAGCTGTGGAGAGATCTACATGATGTCTATGGAGAAATACGAGTCACCACTGGAGGAAGTGGACATAGCTCCCAACCAAGGAGCTTTCTGCAATTGCCATCTGTTTTCAAAAAAAAAATATTAATTTTCTCCAATTGAGTCTCACTAGGCATATTAGCCACACTGCAAGGCAGGTCTCCTGCCCAGAAGTCGATGGCCGGCACAGAATTAACTCCATGGTGTTTTTACAGACTTTTGTCTCATATTGCTTTGTTTGGGCATTTCGGTCTTACTGGTCTCTTGCTTGTGTATTATTGTTTCTTGTTTAGTGTTTGCACGTGGTGTGTGGATGTGTGTATGAGAGATGTGTTTGTGTGTGTGTGTGTGTGTGTGTGTGCGCGCGCGCGTGCATGCGTATGTATGTGGGGAAGAAAGAGACAAAGAGAGACACAAGAGAGTGTTTTGGTTTTTTGTTCTTCATTTTCTAAAGAGAGAAAGAGAAAGGGTGTAGAGTTGGAAAGCTTGGGAGGATATGCAAGGAACTGGGTAAGGGGAAAGCATGATCAGAGTATATGAAAGAAGTATATATTATATATTTCAATACATATGTTAAATATATAACATATTATATACAAATATATATTTATATTGTGCTATATTATATAATTTACATATTTATATTATATAATTTATATTATATGCAATATATAAATATTGTATAAAATATACATATAAAATATCAGGTAGATAAATATAATTTTTATATATTGAATTATATATATATAATTTCCCTTGAGCAGCAGTGCCAGGCCCTTTGTAGATGCCCTATGAAGTTGCCTCAGCCCTAGCTGCCACCCTTCCATATTCCACATCAGCAGTCTCGAGTCTATGCAGCCTTCTTTAAGGGCCATGCTGTTAAAGGTTGCTACTGCCCATCTGCCTAGACGCATCTCCTACTGCAAAGCTGAGGTGCTCTGCCCTTCCTCACATGTGAAGCACCCCACCGGGGAACTTGTCACATTTCCACGTGCCTCTACCACAGCCATGGCTTTGTAATGGCAGGGAACTTCTGCTACTGGTTCCCCATGGCAACTGTGAGGAGACTGTGATACAGGGAGGATGGATTCCAGATCTTGAAATAGACGTTAGTCATTGAGAGGGGCAGGAGCCATGCAGATGCTCAAGGACCCGAACAGTGATGGGATATCGAGGTTATCACTGTCACGGGGATGGGGACGGAAGTTCTGAAACTGAAGTCCATAAGGAATGGAAGGACAGTCCAAGCATCCTACTTCCTGAGGAAGCTGACCTGGGTCAGGAACACCAGTGCGTGTGGCCTTTACATTGTCCTGTAGAGTTAGGGATTTACAGAATAGAGGTGGGTGTGTTAGGATGGGCCATCAGAAGTGACCATCAGACCCAAACTCACCTGCCACAGAACCTGCTGCCATCCTGACTGTAATCGAAATGACAATGAATGCTGCCAAATGTGCACTCCCAGAATCAAAGGGACACCAGGAACCACTGATATGCCATGATGCTCAAAGAACAAGGGCCAGACACTGAGTCCCTGTTCTAGAGACATCTACACCCAGAACTGCGAGTACTCCTGAAAGAGCCAGCCCCGACAGGGCTTTCTGTCTACCCGCCTTCAGACTGCACCTCAGTCCAGCATCCTAGGAGCAGAGAGACATGCAGGAGAGCCTTGAACTGCGTGGGAAGTGCCAGTCTGTGATCAGCAACTCCATCTGGAACAGCAGAGGGGAGAGTCTAGCCTTGATGTTTTAGAACAAAGAGTTGAAAAGCAACAATGTAAGCTTTTGCTAATACTAAGTGATGAAAGAAAGGTCTGATGGTGCCCAGGGGGTCCTTCCCTAGTGGCCGGGCTGTGATGTTTGGTGGACACATGTTTGCGGTCTCGAACCAGTCTTGTAGCAGACACGGGAGACTTCCCTGGCTCCTGCTTGTAGCAGACTTCCTTTTTGTAGGAGCACGGAATCTAGAGTCTCGACACCTGCCTTAGGCTCATCTGGCCCCTGGGTGTGGACTACCCTGCCCAGAAGCTAGTTCTCTGGGAGCTGGGCAGGCATCAAGTCTGCTGTGCACACTCTAAACCTGCAACCCAAACAGATGTGTTTCATCTGCCTTCTCTCTGTTCCACATAAAATGTCCTTTAATAGAAGGATTCCGTTGCTTTTTATAATATTTGAAAATTTTGCCACGGATACTCAATAAGCCTTTTCTTAACTTGATAAGAGCTAGAAAAGAGCATGAGGCCAGACACTGGCCTAGAAGTCCAGAATCCTATTCAGTCTGATTCAAGTTTGTCAGTTCTGGGATTGCCATGTTCTGAGAGGACCCTCCCCCATCGATGCCTGAACTCCACACCAGGTGGAGGACATAGCATAAATAGAAGGTAGATGGCCAACACACTGAAGGAGCTTGGAGAAGCTGCGGTGCCGAAACCTCACCAGAAGCTAGAGGGGCAGAGGGGAAGCCCCAGTGAGCACCAGGCTGGGTGATTTTACCCGCCCCCAACTCCTCCATGGTTCTTACACCTATCTCCTGCCAGTTCTCAGTTGACTCATTGTCTCCCCCTGCCTCTGTGACTCACTTAGAATAAAAATGTCCCCCTCACAATGCCACCAGTGTTCCCTGCAGGGCACTGGGCATCTGTTGTGGATCTGTGACCCCTGGAAAACTGCAGTAAATAAATGTCGCCATCAATCATATAAGCAGCTGCCTCAAAGAGCCTGGACCAGGAGAAACTTCCAGAAAGTTCTCTCCCACCATCTCCCCTTCTCTGACCAAACTCCTGGTCTCACTTCCTAAACAGAGCCACATTGCCTTCCCACCTTCAAAACAGCTGAGCTCTGGCACTGCGGGACAGAGCACCTGCCTTCCTCAGAGTGACGCCAAGAGATCCCTGTCCCAGGCTGTGGTCAGAGCGAAGCAGAGAGGCCTTTCCGGGAGGAGACGACTTCTTAAACTGGTTGGCCACGGAGGCTGAGCCAAGTGTGCAGTCAGGGTAAGGAGTGACTCCTGAAGGAACAAGAGCCCAGAGTGTGAGAGGAAGCCACAGAAAGGTTGCATCTGACTACGGGCTCCGCTTTCCTCCTTACACAAGCAACCACATGAATAAGGTCCCTTTGTGGGCACCTTAGAGCCGAGCCTTCTGGCCACAGCAGGCTTTCCTGCATGACTCTCTGTGACTTCCTAGATGCTACCCCCACACGGGCATGACCCTCTGTGTCTTCCTCAATCCACGGTCCTCCCCATCTCTCAGGGCCCTGTGTCAATTTTTTCCTGCAGATGTGGTTGACATCTGTCCCTGGTACCGTCTTAGTCTCCCTATCATCCACCGTAGCCCAGAACTCGCCGTTCCCTTCCCCCTGGATTTTTCCATTCCTCCCTAATTTAAGCCACATTAATTCTCCTAATGCCTATTTCCACACAGCCAAGTAGTTGCTCACCCAAGGGCAATGACCAGAGCTCCATCCTTGCTCTCACAGTGGCTCCTGATGCTGCTCCTCACAGTGTTCGCCCACATGTACACATGCAGCTCTCTTTTAAGCTGAAGGCTGTGCCTCCTGACACCTAGAGATGTCTCACAGACTCCTGGCATTGTCCCTCTGTCCCCCCACTTCCCACCTGACATACACTCGTTCACCCCATTCTCTCTCCCTTCCCATGGAACACCTTTCCCTCAATGTACACCCACTTGCCATTTGTGCTGTCTCTGCGCTCTCTGTGACCGGATCACGGGCAGATGTCAGCATCCCCATTACACGGGAGCAGACACTTCTTACTAAGCTAAAGGTTCCATCTCCCCTGTGCACAGCCATGGGTCCTCAGCCCAGCAGCGTCCTCTGCCACTCTACCTTCAATGACAGAGGCAGAAGTACCAGGGTTCTGGGAAGCAAGAGGATAAAATAGGCAGAGAGACAGAAAGAGGACAAGCCACATTGGGATGTCATTCACTCTTGGTCCAAAAAACCCTGAGAAAAAGGCTTTCCCATCAGCTAGGAAAAAAAAAAAAAACAGAGCCAGAATGGGGTCAGCTGTAAGAAAAAGCCAACCTAGCAGCCACCGTTCAATCAACCAGAACCAAGCGGCCTTACGGACACAGCTCTGTCACCATGCTGGGGAAACCTGACGGGGCAGTGTTGCTAGTGTCCTGGGAGGAACTCTGTGGATTTCTATGTTATCGGCTGGGGGAGGCCTACAGCGTTTGTTGGCCCCTACAGGCAAACACAGTGACCAGACCTTTGAAACAGGATGCCTTTGTCCATGACTGACACCCTGGCCTAGAGCCCAGCTCCGCTTCAGGGGACGATTTAGGTCACAAGAAAATGGGGGTTGGGTGGGGGGGGGCTATAGCCTTAGAAATCTGTCTCTGTAAAACTCGGGGAGGTATTTTACCCCTTCCCAGGGTCACGCCCTTGCCCTGGCTGACCTTACTTTGTATTTCTGACTCTGAAGCTAGAGCATTGGTTGGCCTCCTCAGCCTCTTTTAAAAAATGCTATATGGCAAATTCCCACCCGACTAGAACCTCCCCCATCGATCTGTCACCTCTTTCTAGTCAGCTCAAATCAGTATGTCTTTCCCAACCTCTGTTCAGTCTAAAGACCCGTGCAAACATGACCGTGAAGCCCGTGGAAGCTTCCGGTACACTGGAGAGTTAACCAAAGAGCACGAACTAGGACTGATTTCCAAAGCCAGCGAGTGTCTCAGACAAGGTTGCTGCCCTGGCCTGCTGATGACACTCGCGGCTGTTTCAGCTTTAGAGAGAAGTTGCAGAAGGTATTAAAGTGGGATCTTGAAGAACGACCCAGTCACAAGCTGCCATGATCTTTCTACTTCAGCTGCCCTTTCTAAACTTTCATGGAGGTCAGCCAGAAACCCTGCCTCCACGGCCAGTCCTTATCCTCGGCGCATTTTTATAAGCCTCGGCAAATCGTTTGCCATCCCTGCCTCTTTTATGAGAAGAGCTAACTGCTCTCTCACGCCTGGCGCTGAGCTAATAAACTTTGTTCCTTCCTGTTGGCTTTGCTCGCCATCTTCTGGACAAAAGCAGTATTGCTACCAAGGTAAAGTCGAGCCAGGGCTTCTTAGAGCAAACCCAAAGGGGTTTGGAGAGGACCAGAACGAACTGTTCCTGAATACCAAGAGAGCAACAATGAGCCTTATTTGCTACAGCAAAGACGTGCTCAACCACACACTTCTTTTGAGAAATCACGTCTGGGGTACCTTGCTTTACACCTTAACAAGCATGTGGCTAAGCACCTACCATGTGCCAGTGGCCTGCCCTGTTGTACTTCAGTGGGCACACATCACATGGTCTCTAAACCGGAAACCCTGAAGTCTAGGGTCAAACACGGAAGATGTCCGTGCATTTGAGTGAGATGCTGCCTGCTCGGAGTCCCCAAAGAGCTGGAGCATGGAGCAATGGGAACCATGCAGAGGAGGTGGCAACGCTGACGCTGAGGGTGGGGGAAAGAAAGGATAAACAGGCGGGGGCCAGAGAGATGGCTCAGCGGTCAAAAGCACTGACTGCTCTTCCAGAGGCTCTGAGTTCATTTCCCAGTAACCACATGGTGGCTCACAACCATCTGTAATGGGATCTGATGCCTTCTTGGAGTGTGTCTGAAGACTGCAACAATGTATTCATATATAATAGATAAATAAATAATCTTTTTTTAAAAAAGAAAAGAAAAGAAAGGATAAACAGGCTTAATTAACACCTTGTGGAATAAAAAAAATGCACTGCTCCTCGCAGCTATAGGTCCAGCGACACAGTTAGGAAGGTGGCCACTAGGAGGCCTAAAATCCTGACCACAGGGTAGTGGAGCCAGGAGAGTCTGGAGTTCAAGGCTAGTCTTGGCTACATAACAAGTTCAAGGCCACCCTGGTCTATATGAGAATCTGTCTCAAAATAAAATAGAATAAGGAGGCAGGAGGAAAAAGGAGAGGGGGTTATGGCTTTTTTTAATCAAGATAATTCTGCAGGCCTGTGGGTTAATTGACTCGATCTACATGTGTGAATCAGAACACAGGGTGAAAGGAAGAAAAAAAAATCAGACTTACAGCAAAACAGTTTTGGTTTCCAGTCTCCACCCTGCTAGGTGACAGTTCATATGAAATCAGTTACCCTCCCTGAACCGCAGTTTCTCATACAGGCAGGGACGATCACAGCAGTTCTTCAGAAGGGATAAAATATGGTCACATGCATGCTCCGATACATGACTGACACCAGGGCACAATGCCAAGGTCCCAGCTGCTGTGCCGAGAGAACTTCCGACTCCTCCAATCATCTTTCATACTGCCTGGGACAGACTGAGAACATTGCCTATCTAGACCTGAATACGGTTGGTCCACACCCCCCCCCCCCCGTTGGGACGCTCTCCTTTGAAACCCTGCTGGGGCTGTGACCTGTAGTCACCAAAACAGACGTGTGCACTGTGTGCACGTGTGTGAGTAAGCTGTGTGGACCACCCTCCGAGCTTCAAGGAGCACGCGCCAAGGTCAGGGATGTGCGGTAGGTAGTCTCTGAAGATTGTTTTCACCCTCAAACTCTCATGAACCCAATGTGGGAAAAGCAGACTCCTCGTGAGCTCCGGGCTGGTCCCAAAGTCAGTGCGCAGCGCTCAGCCGCAGCTCTCCGGGCACAGGGGACGGAGACCACACGCGGGCGGAAGAATCTAGTTCATCTGTGGAAGCCATGGCGCTCCCATTTCATTTACTTCAAGACTCTTCGCCCCACCTTACAGGAATGTGAATTGTAAGTTGTTGTGGTAGGCGATTAATCCCACTCAAATGGCTGGGCCATTTCCAAACTTCCATGTGGCTGACACTCTCCCCTCCAATACTCCTGGGCTGTTACAAAACTCTAAATTCCATCTTTGCGGTCCTAGACCAACGGGGGCGGGGCGGGGGCCTGCTCTTCCAGACTCTCTCTTCTGCACCCCCCAGGCCTGGTCTTTCTCCTTTCCCGACATAGCTGTTCTCAATCCTCCTTCCTTTCTCTGTCCCTTTGCCCTCAAATCCTAAAGTCCCGTTTCTGTCTTCCTGCCCAGCCATTGGCTGCCAGCAATTGTATTTACCAATTAAAACCAAATGGGGGGGGGCAGGAATCCTCAGCGTTTTACATGCAGATCCTCCTGCAATTTTGGTGACCCAATTAACATAATACAAGTGTTAAACCAAATCCACAACAACAGCAAGTATCTAGCATTATGTAGCACCGTGGAGGGAACTTCTAAAACTCCTATGATCAGAGACACTTGAGCTTCAGGCTACAGGCCTCGGATTGGCTTGCTGAGAAGATCCCCCGGGGGAAAGGTACCTCAGGGTTGCTGTCTGAAAGCAAAGTCAAGGTTAAACTCCAGTGGATGCAGGTAAGCCCCGACACTCATTTCCCCTCTTGGAAATGTGAGCCTTTGTGTATCTATTTGAGACAGGGTCTTGAGTAGCCCAGGCTGGTCCGAAAGTCACTGGACAGATCACTTTGAGTTCTAGAGTCTCTTGCCTTGGCCCACCCCCCCCCCTTTTTTTTTTTTTTTTTTTTTTTTTGGCTTTTTGAAACAGGGCCCACCCCTTTCAAACATTGGAATTCTAGGCCTGCCCTGTCATGCTTGGCTTCGCACAAGCCACTTGATCCCTCCAGCAAGCAAAGGCATGTAAAACCAGCCTGAAGACACTCCATTCAGGGCTGTCTGGGGCTCGTCGTTTAAGCTGGTGGACAATTGTCTTGGGATACAAGCATCCATCTGGGAAGGCTTCCTCTAACCCCAAACATCATCTCCCCACCCACCCCCTCCAATTCTACCTCTACAGCTAAATGCTATCGTTTGGCTTAGGAAGCCTCAACTCTGGTGTAAATACAAATATACACGGTAAGTGTTTTGCCTGCTTTGTTATCAGCAGGTTGCGGGTCTGGGTTACAACTCGAGCCAGCACCTTGGATTTCCTAGCAAGGACATCAGAGCTGGATCTGAGTTGGATGATCTAAAGGACAGGGCAGGGCCAGAGTTCTCAGAGAAGAAACACAGGCTGAGAGCTTTCTCTATTGCCGAACTCAGGTTCTGGGGGATCTTAGAAAAAATCCAAACTGATGTGGGATGACAGCTCCTTACCATCTTTCTGTCCCGTTAACTTCTGAAGATGCAGATCTATCCAGGGCCCTTTAAGCTGCCCTCAAGCACTGAAGGGCACAGGTGGGCCTTGGGCTACATTCAGTCTAACACCACCACCACCCCACCATCCTACCACACCAGCCCCAGGGACCAAGCACACTTGCTACCCCAGTTCAAGGCCTGCGTGCTTGCGCTTCTCCTGTGTGATCCTTAAGCCCCATATCCCCTTGTCCTGACTGACTCCTCTCTACTTTCCCTTCACTTCCAGGCCCCAGCTCTTACTCCTCCCATTCCTCCTAGGGCCAGAGATCCCTCTCTACTCAAAACCCAAAGTGAAGCCAGCCACATACATCCATGGTTCAGCATGCCTCCTAGAAGGCCATGTGGGCAATGTTCTTCATCGTTGTTCCTAACTTGCCACGTGTGATCAGGACACTTTGAGAATGAGCTTTCACGGTTCCATGTGCTGACCTAGACAAAGGACCTCAACATGTGGTGAGAAAACACCTCCATGGCCATATTCCCCACGGCTCCTGGGTCAGCTGCTGACTGCTTCCCACTGATGAACAATCCACTTCAGCCTGTTGGTCCAGCCCCCTGGAACTCCCAGTGGCAGCCTCTGCTTCTCCTCCTCACAGACCTCCACACATCCACAGGTTTGGATTGCCATCAGAAGTCCTCTGGAGCTGAAACCCTTCCCCAAGGGTCTGTGGGGTCAGGAGGTGGGTGACCTGATCATTCAAGACAAGAATCCCTGGAAAAACTGAGCCAGCACTTAACAAGGACAGGCCACGAGAGGGCAGAATTGGCCCACGTGACCACAGAGAAGGGGAAGCTTAGAGAACAAAGATGGAGTGTTCTTGACCAACCTGTGTAGACGCCCGTGAGATAAGGAGGGCATTAGATGAGACGTCGAGGAAGCTTTAGAGAGAGAGACACCCCCTCCATTACTTGGCGAGTCTAGGTCAGCAACAGAACCAAGAAAGCCCATTCCCAAAGGCCAGTGAAGAGCTGGGCTCACAACTGCCATCTGGCTCACACGGGACAAATTAGGAACAACAATGAAGGCCCGCGGGAAACACCGCGGGCACCACCACACTGCCCACGTGGACCCAGGGAGGTCTTGGCCTGGCTGGTGGCAGTGCTGTACTGTGCACAGCCTCTCCCGCTGTGTGTGACAGTTCTGTCCTCTAATCCCAAGCAAGTAAGTGGGACAGTTGGCCACTGGGAGAGATCCAGACCCTTCTGCCTGCATGTGGTGAGAGCCAGGATTCCAACCTGTTCGGATCAGGGATCTTTCTTGGAACATCCGTCCTTCAGAAGCCCCAGCCTGGCTAAAGCACTTCACTCAAGTTTCTCAGGGGCCCCCATAAATGTGTTCTGCTATCACAGAACCAGTATGTAAAAAGTAACTGGGGTCGTATAAGTATATGTTGGGATAAAACTGCTATTAAATTATGGAAAGTTCCTTTAAACAAGCGAGAACCTTAGTCCCAGCACTCAAAGAAGTTGAGGCAGGGGAATCATATGTTTGTGGATAGCCTGGATCATATAGTGATACACACACACACACACACACACACACACACACACACACACACTGCACACACACCACAAACGCACACACACCACACACCACAAACACACACACACCACACATACCACACATAGCACACACACCACACACACACACACCACACACACATTATATATATATATATATATATATATATATATATATAGAGAGAGAGAGAGAGAGAGA
>NC_034607.1:52610406-52636794 GCF_900095145.1 Mus pahari
GAAAGGAAAGGAAAGGAAAGGAAAGGAAAGGAAAGGAAAGGAAAGGGAGAAAGAAACAAACACGCAAAGGCAGAGAGTGATAAAGGACACTCTACATTGACCTCTGATCTCTACACACACATGTGTACACAGACAAACATGTATACATTCACACACCACACAAACAAAATCAAGTTTCTTTAAACAGCAAAGTTCACACACCAGTCCCTGTTGCCTGGGATTTTTAAAACAGAAGTGAATTACTAAGATGGGTTTCTGCCATCTTCTGCTCGCTCACCCAGTCAGCCCACAGTAAGGTGAGAAGCTAAAGGCAGAACATGCTTACGAAGTGGCATCTCTGGTTCTCTCTGGGGTGTCCAGACTTTGGGGTGACTCTTTCTTTGGTCTGCTGACCATGTCACATTCACTGGTCAGAAGGGAATGGTATTCTAGCAGGGTGCCTGGCTAAACTGTCCCTTTAGTGGCCTTTGCCGGGAGCATGACTGTCTGGTCCAGCCAGAGATACCCCAGGAGGGCTTTCAAAGGGCAGGGGTGTGCTCAGGGAGCAGGAGGAAGTCATGACATGCCCCCCCAGGGCTGCGTCATGCCCCACAGAGGGAAGAGCTGCTCACAGTGACCCTTGCTATTCCTCTGACAGGATCAGAGGTGTGGAAGGGCTTTGGTGTCTTCTCAAAGGCAGGCAGGGAGGCAGGTGTGGTGAGAGGGAACTGACTTACGTTTCACTGTTCCTCCTGTAACCTGAAGCTCACAACTGAACTGTAACCCTGCACTGCTTCCCTTGCCTGGTGGCGTGATTGTCCGCAGAGGGTGCAGCCGAGCCATTGCTGGACGAGTGCTTTCTAACTCTAGCATACCTTCTCAGGAACCACGAGCACAGGGCCGAACACCTCGCCCACTCCAGAGCTTCAGCAGCAACCTTGTGGCCGGTTCCCAGCTGAGGTTTCCAGTGGTGCCTCGATGCCAATTTCGTCATCTCCTAGGCAACTTCCCAGCGCGGTCTGTCGGCATTCCCAAAAACCAGCTAGGCTTGATCCGCTTGACCTTGACCTCAGTGAGCTTCAGAACATCCAGTGACTCTAGTGCTCCAGTGTGTGCATGTGTATGTGTGTGTGTGTATGCATATGTGTGTGCATGCATGTGTGTGCATGTGTGACATGTGTATGTGCATATATGGTGAGTGTGTGTATGGTGAATGTGTGTATGCGTGTGCATGTGTGTATAGATGCATGTGTGTGTGCATGTATGGTGAGTATGTGTGTGTGTGTGCATGTATGGTGAGTATGTGTGTGTGTGCATGTATGGT
The DNA here is from genome assembly GCF_900095145.1 of Mus pahari. Taxonomy (NCBI): domain Eukaryota; kingdom Metazoa; phylum Chordata; class Mammalia; order Rodentia; family Muridae; genus Mus; species Mus pahari. The sequence goes on from NC_034607.1 coordinate 52,611,710, forward strand.
GAGTATGTGTGTGTGTGCATGCATGTGTGTGTGTGTGCATGTATGTACATGTGTATGTGCATATATGGTGAGTGTGTGTGTGTATGGTGAGTGTGTGTGTGTGCATGTGTGTATAGATACATGTGTGTGTGCATGTATGGTGAGTGTGTGTGTGTGCATGCGTGTGTGTGTGTACATGTGTATGTGCATATATGGTGAGTGTGTGTGTGTGTGTGTGTGTGAGATTTGCATGGAAACCAGAGGTTGATGTCCAGTGTCTGTCTCAATCACTCTCCACCACACTTTTTGAGTTGGGAAATCTTATTAAACCTGGAATGTATGGCCTTCAGCTAGACTAGCAGACCAGTGATATACAGAGACCCGCCTCTCCCACATCCCCAGTGCTAGAATTACAGACATGCACCCCCAGCTTTTACAGGGGTGCTGGGGACCCAAAGCCCGGCCTTTGTGCGCATTATCACCACAGTGCCTAGCTCTCTCCCTATCCTCACTTTTCTAAATGGTTGTAAAGGTTTTCTATGTGTATGCTAGAGGTCTTCATGTATGTATGTGTACTGAGTGTCTGCGTGTATGAATATGTACTAGACTGTCTGCATGTATGTATGTGTACCTCTGGAGCTGGAGTTGCAGGTTATTTTGAGCCTTGTGAGTGATAAGATCCAAACCTAGGTCCTCTGCAAGAACAGGAAGTGCTCTTAATCCCTGAGCCATCTCTCCAGACCCGGCCTTCTTCATTTCTCCTATTCCTCAAGCCCGTTACTAATGCTTCTTTGTATTAGATTCCTTCCTTCGCTGTTGGATCACTGCGTGGGTTCTGTCTCCTGTCTGACTCTTGTGCTTACAGCCCTCACACACAGGCTTCCAGGATGCCTCAGACAGCTCCTCGCCTCCACCTCCGTGTGCGTCTTCCTCCACAAATCCTCAGAGCATCGTTAGTCACTTCCTCTCTTGAATATCCTTGTATCAGCAGGGTTGGGTTAAGAAAACAAAAACCGCTCCACGTGTCTCAAGTCAGAAGATATTTAACGCGGGGACATTCGTGCTGAAGTCTCGGCATCTTCATGGCTGTGTACTGTGGCCAGGTCACCGAGTCCCTTCCTAACACAGTTTCTACCTCTAGAGATAATGGTAGTGCCTAACTCATAGGCTGTTCTGAGACTTAAGTGCAAATCACCATGAGAAATCTCCAGCGTACAGTTTAGTGCACACTAACCCCAAGCTATCAGTATGGTTACCATTCTAACCCTCTCCAGCATGGCAGAGCAAGGTACCTCAAAGTCAAGGGGCCCATAGCAGAGGCAACCGTGTGTGTGTGTGTGTGTGTGTGTGTGTGTGTGTGTGTCTGCTTCAACAAGATGTCATTTCTGACAGAAGAACAGACTAGATGACCTTGAATGGTGTGCAGGTCCCACAGGACAATGTGCTTCTACCATGACCTGTCCTGCAGGTCTCGCATCCTCACCTGCACTGAGCAGATCTCTCTCTCCTCTGAGCACACTTTGAAATTTTAATTAAAATATAATACATGCACATTTTTCAAAAGTCAGAATACAAACGGCACAGCTAGCAAGAAAATAGGTCCTCCTAGCATCCCCAAATCTGGTCCCTCAGCTCTCTCACCCCAGAGCCATCATGAAACAGTTGCTCTGGGGGGTTTTCCAGACATGTTCTAGACATGTGTGATGAACTCAATGGATTTTCATATTTCGGTGGACATAGGTAGGTGGTTTGGCTTTTCTGAATTATCCTCCTTTGTGTACAAGCTGTTTTTTTAAACGCAGCTTCCTTCTTTTCTCACATGCCATTCTTTAGAGCACTGCTTTGCTTTGCTTTGTTATGCTTGAGGAAGTATCTTATTATGTAGGCCAACCAGGTCCTGAGTTCTCAGTGGTTCTGCTCCAACCTCCAAACTGCTACAATGACAGGCAGGCCTCTGCTGCTCCGGCCTCTGCTGCTCCGGCCTCTGCTTAGCAGCTATGGTACGGATGCAACACAGGCTATTTAATCAGCTCTGTCTAATTCTCGCTATTATAAACAAGGTTATAAAAATCCTCTATGATGCACCAAGCTTTTTCGTTTTATGACGCCGCAGAAAACATCTCATGTCTTGGAGTTGTTGCCTTCAAAGAGCACCTTTATGGTCTTAGATTGAAAACCAGGGCTGCAAAATAAACCCCACCATGCATTCCAACCCAGGCCCAAATAGCTGCGCTGCACTGCCCGCCCAGCTTCCCCGAATGGTAGGTAGTAGTGATCGCACCTGCTTTGCATCGCCTCAAAGGGCATCCTGGGAATTGGATGTACTTGAAAGCTCAAGAGTTCTGTCCTAAAACATCAAATTCTGAGCCAATCCTGCAACTGACACACACTTTCTGCTGTGTCTTCCGCCTTCAGCTGTTTGCCCGACCCCTTCAAAGAGCCACTGGCCCGCCTGTAGCTCCTGCTGCTTGCCAGCTAAGGCTGCCATGCTCCTCTCGCCTGCCCTTCAGGTCTCACACCACAGATGGAACAGGGCTGGGCAGCCTTACAGAGGTGCTCTGCATTTGTACCGACAAGCCAAGTCCTTCTCACCCTTGGAAAGAGGCAAATCGCAAGTGACCAAGGACAAACAAGAAGGCAGAGAGTAACCATATGGTCAGAACCATGAAGGACCACTAGAAGTTGATACTGCAAATAAACTAAAATTAGGAAGGAGTAGAAACCTGTGTATCCTAAGGCTGAGACAGGGTGGGGGGATGGAGGAAGAGGGAGGGAAGGAGGAAGGAAAGGAAGAAGGGAGGGAGGGAGGGAGGGAGGGAGGGAGGGAGGAAGCTCACGTGCCTTTAATCCCAGAAATTGGGAGGCAGAGGCAGGTGGATCTCTGAGTTGGAGGCCAGCCTGGTGTAGACAGTGAGTTCTACAATAGCCAGGGCCACACAGAGAAACCCTGTCTCAAATAAACAAACAAAAACAAACAAACAACAAACAAATGAAGCAACACTGGGATGAGAAGACTATAGAGAAGGACACACACACACACACACACACACACACACACACACACACACACATGCAAACCAAGCCAGGTCATAGGAACAGTAGAGCCCAGCAGGGTCACCGCATGAAGAAAGCCAGCCCCAGGGCCTGTGTCCCAAAACTGCCTCGAAACCAGAGCTACCCCTGTGAGGCCAGGTTGATTCTTTGCACATGTGGCTTTACTGAGAGTGCCCCCTCTATTGAGTTAATGCGACTCCACAGAGGGCCGTCTTCCAAGAGCAAGACCGCACAGGCAGAAATGGAAATGGATGGTTATCCAGCGGGCATTTCCCCAGGCTCGTCCCTTTCTCATTCTTATTCTTCCACCGAGCCGCACCCAGCTCTTCCAGTGACACCATCACTCCCCGCTGACCCTTTGCTACCATTGCCTGGCCCCAGTCTCACGCCCTGTGTTCATCATACCTTTGATCCCTTCTTTGAAGTTCTGCCAACTAATGCTGGAGTTCCCCACTCTTGAACCTGGCTTTGGCCAATAGTATAAGACAAACGATGGGGTGCACATTCATTTTCCCAGGCTAGCCCACGGATCCTAAGTAGGATATGAAGCTGAGTCAAGTCCCCAGGAGAGTCTAAGTCACACTCCTTCCCCAGGGAGAGGGTTTCATGGATCGGGTGGCTCGGCCGGCTGACGCTTACACTCGGCGTTCTGAAGACTAGGCATTGGGATCAAAGCATCTTTTACAACACCAATCAGAGGCTCTGACCCAGCCTGTAGTCATTCACTGTGTGCTCAATGTGACCAGGCCGAACCTAGGGTGCTTCCCGTCAGCTGGGTGGCCGTTATTTATAGGTATTTCTGAGGGTGTTTTTAGAAGACATTAACCTTGCAGGAAATGGATTAAGAAAAGCAGACTCCCGCCCAGTGTGAATGGGCCTCCTCCAATCCGCCGAGGTCTTCAATAAGCCAAGATGGAAGGGAGAATGAGACTGTGAGCCTTCCCACCTCTGTAACCTCCTGAGCTGATTGATTCTCTTTCCTGTCACCTGTCGGTCTGATTCCCCGGGGAACCAGCCCAAAGCTTGTCGCGCTCTGTGTCTTGCACCGTCTTCCCTCCCGCTCATCGATGCCCTCTGCTAAAGACACTCGTCACATTGGACTCAGACTGTTGTAGTGACATCATTTCAAGGCAGTTAATTTCCATCAAGATCCCACCTTCAAATACAGTTACATTCTGAGGCGCTGGGGTAGGACTTCATCTTAAGGTCGGGAGAGGAGGAACCAAATTCACCCCAACATAAACTCTACTCCCAGGGGGATGGGTTTCCACAGTTGGCTTCCGGCACCCTGGTTTTCACGAAGCCCTGTGGATAAGAAAGCCCAACCTTCCCTGAGGGTAATTTTTTTATTACACATATTTATTTGGAGGTGTGCGCTGCACACATGCACCACGGTGTGCATGTGGGGAATCAGTTCTCTTTTTCTACCGTATAGGTCTCAGGGATTAACAGGTTCCGTCTTGCCGCCAGCGTCCACACTGCTGAACTATGTTGCTGCCCCTCCACCTTCTGTCCTCACCGAGACTCCTCAAAGGTGTCACAGCCTCTCCCAAAAGTGCCCTGGCAACTGGAATGTGGCCATTATGAGGATGGGGATTGTGATGGTGGTCAGAACCTGGTGAAGCCAAATGTTATTGTCCCAAAAGATGTCCTGTGGCCCTGGTTGGCAGCACGGTGGTTATCTGGATGGCGATGGAGGACAGGGAGGTGATGGAAGCCAGAGGGGCAGGAGAAAGCTGCCCCACCCTCTCCAAGGTGGCCCCTGCTGACAGCATGCCTGAGGGCAAGCCAAAGGCCTCTTTGGTAAGAGGGCCCCTCTCTTGATTTGCCCTATCCATCCCATTGGGGGGGTCAGGGGTGAGGGGCTCTAAGCCTTAGAGTCTCCAGCATGTGTTAGGCGATTCAGTTGCCATGAAGAACAGTGTTCCTTATATCCCTATAACTGGTCCCCAGCTGCCACCAGGAGCCAGAAACTCTTGACAGGATTGTAAGGTTGTATGAGGCTTTGTCTCTGTCTCTCATTTGAGGCCCTTTCTTCCCTCTGTGGACAGGACACACACACACACACACACACATATACACACATACACACACACACATACACACATATACACACACGCACGCACACACACACATACACACACACGCACACACACACACATACACACACATACACACACGCACACACACACGAACACACACATACACACACACATATACACACATACACACACATACACACACGCACGCACACACACACACACACACACACACACACACACACACACACACACACATACAAGTATTACTTGGTTTTCTCAACACAAACCCTGGGCTTCTTCCTCACTCTGGATCTCCTGAAACACCCGTTGTCTGACAGTTAGGTGAAGTGTGGGGGGTGGGAAAGCGACCTCCAGGGTGATAAAGAGTAGACCTGAGCAGACACCTACCTCACCCACCAATGCCTCACAACTTTAGGGCACCTGCCCTTCGTGGCAGTTCACCTTCCCCTGTTCTAGAGTCTTTGTGTGCACTTCTAGCAAACACCCCATCTAGACAGTCTTTGCAACACACCACAGGCTCCTGAATCACAGAGCAGAGGATGTGGTTGTAGGGAGCCCCACACTGACCCCCCCACTATCACCCCACTACTTCTTCCCCATCCCAGGATGCAGAAGCCCCCAAACTAGAACTACCTACCCTGGAAGAGAATGGGATCTGTGAGGACAGAGATTGTCCAGGGCCCCCTAAGTCACTGCCTCCAAAGTCCGGCCCTACCACCAAGGGTCAGGCTGGCGATGGACCCGCACTGGAGTCCGTAGAGCTGCCCCTGCCCCTGGAGACAGAACACCACAACGCAATGGAGCTGGAGAAGGTGCGCATGGAGTTTGAACTGACACGCCTCAAGTACCTGCACCAGGAGAATGAGCGGCAGCGGCAGCATGAGGAAGTGATGGAGCAGCTGCAGCAACAGCAGCAGCAGCAGGCTTTGCCTCGCCAGGTAGCGGAGTGGGCTCTGGGCTGCGGCTGTACCGGCCTGGCTATGCACCCTGTCTGCTGGTCCCAGGCCTGGCTGAAAGGTGGTGAGCATCATGTAGCTGCCTCTACCCACTGGTGCCTGGATTGGTTTGCAGGATGGCCTGAGACCACTGCCCCTGTGATTAGCTTCCCTGCTATGTTAGATTCAAGCCTCTAAAGAGAGTTGAGAGTAGGAGATATTCTGAAACCATATCCTCTACCCAGAATCCCCTTTGATAGGCTTTCCACCACTTTTTTAAAAGTTATTTTAAGATTTATTATGTATAGTGTTCTGCCTGCATGTACGCCTGCATGCCAGGAGAGGGCACCAGGCTGTAAATGGTTGTGAGCCATCATGTGGTTGCTGGGATATGAACTGACCTCTGGAAGCTCAGCCAGCCCTCATAACCTTTGCGCCATCTCCCCCCCCCCCCCCCCCCCCTTTTTTTTTTTTTTTTTTTTTTTTAACAAGGAATATATACTCAGTCCCTACCCTGCTAAGTGGAGACAAGAGTGCTCATCTGAGGGATGGGATCTAGCTCAGTCAGCAGAGTACTTGAGTAGTATGCATGAAGCCCTGGGTTCAGTCTCCAGCACCAACTAAACATAAGGAGAGGCAGAATAATCAGTTCAAGGTGACACAATAAGTTTGAGGCTAGCCTGGGCTATATGAGACCTTGTTTTAAAAGAAAAATTGAGATGGAATGCCACCTGAGGTACTTAACACTGTGGCCAAACTATTCTAAACACCCTGTGAAGAAAGATGTCACCACTTAAAAGAAGTGCCTACTGGTCTCTGAAGTCATAGGTTCTGGGTAAAAACTCAGGCTCTTAGATTTTGTTTTTAAACCACTTAACCTTGAACACATTGCTGCTCCCCCTCGAGCTTTGGTCTGCTCATCACTAAAGTAAAACCCATCTCATGGGTCACTGTAAAGGATGAGTGAGGGAGTGCGTGAGGTAAGCGCTCAGTAATCGTTAGCTATCACCATTTTGATGAACTCACACAGTTCACTTCTTGACCCGAACACCGTGACTTCCATTCATCACTTCTCGGTCGTCTTGGGATGTGATGTATCAGCTCCACTTCCCAGCTCTGAGTCACCCTGGATTCTGAGAAGGTTGTCATGATCTCAGCTATGGCTGTAACTGTTGAGAAGGGCGTGACCTAAAGTCAATCCCACTGCAGATCTCACCGCAGGCTATCAGCGGCTCCACCCATCATCGCTGCACCGACACATTCTCTCCTGCTCACAGTTCTGCAGCTTGCCCAAGAAACCTGTGCTGAGCCCTGTGTCGGGAGGCTTCCCAGAATAAGGCACTGCATGGCCTGAATCATTGTCTCATTGATTGGTCAATTCTTCAAAGAGAAGATAGGTTTGTCTGACAGGTCTTGTCTTCCATGAACACATGCTGGATAACTAATTATCTTTTCATAAGGAAAATTATTTTTTGTAAGAAAAGCACAGATACCTGTTTACTATACATAAAAAATATTACTGAGCCAAGCCAAGCTTACTGAATTAGAACATCTGAAATATATTTCCTTCTTCTAAGATCTAGAAAATGTTTGCCTTTCTCTAGAATACTCATACATTCCTGATACTTTCTGATTCTTCCAAGTTCTTGGATTTTTCTCAGTGTCCATATTAGTTTGCCTGGTTGCTGCGACAGATTCCCTGACAGACATAGCTTAAGGAAGAGTCAGTTTTGGCTCACAGTTCCAGGGGACAGACATCACAGCGGCTGGAGCAGCAGGCAGCTGGTCACACTTCTTTAGTCACAGGCGCTCAGATAATTCAGTCTAGAACCCCCAACCCTCCTGATGACGCCTGTCCACAGTTGGGGGGGGGGGTCTGTTCCTCTCAGTTAACCTAACCTAACCTAGATAACCTCATAGGAACGCCCAGAGGATCGCCTCCTAAGTGACTCTAGGTGCTGTCAGGTTGACAGGGAAAATAAGTGATCACAATATTGTAAGGTCCACTTCTCACAGTATTTCTCCTTGCTGGATGAGAGGAAAATCCTTAGCATTGAATCCTCTGCCTTTTAAAAGATAGATCATAAGAAGTGTTTTGAAAAAGTCTACAAATATATTTGTGTGTGCTCATTCATATAACACACACACACACACACACACACACCACACCACACACACACACATACACACATACACCAAACACACACATACCACATCACACACACACATACACACACCACATCACACACACACATACACACACACCACACCACACACACATACACACACACATATACATGCACACACACCAAAAACACACACACCAAACACATATACCACACACACACATACACACACACACATATACATGCACACATACCAAACACACACACACCAAACACATACACCACACACACACATACACACACACACATATACATGCACACACACCAAACACACACACAAACCAAACACATACACCACACACACACCAAACACCCACACACCAAACACCTACACACCAAACACATACACCATACACACACACACCAAACACATACACCACACACACACCAAACACCCACACACCAAACACATACACCATACACACATACACCACACACACACACACACACACACAAACACACACCACACCACACCACCATAACGGCTTCCCTTCCTCATTCAGGCTAACAACATATAGGCTGAAGAGTGTGGTGAAAGTCAACACGGAGCCCTGACCACAGAGCATCCCCTGTGTAGAGGACACTGGGTCTCTCCCTCCAGCCTTCCACTGGGTGTCCTCCTTGCTGTCACCTTAGAGGCCACATAGCTGAAATCACTGCCCCCTCCCTTAGCTTTGTTTCTTGATACAGTTGCCTTCTCAGTTTTTCTTCTCATTTTTTCTGCATCTGTTTTCAGCAACAATGTATTCAAAGTCTGGACCCTTGGGAATGGTTTACAAAAGTGTTTTCCTTGTGATCCATTTACTAAAAGGGGGTGAGACTGGGGCCTTGGCTTGGTTGTGGAGCCTTCCATGCATCTCTTTTTCTTAGTGCTTGGAGGGAAAGGGAAGAAAAAGTGAGGATGAATGGATGGATGGATAATTTAACTAACTGAATATATCTGAACTAGTATTTGTCACTAGTTTGGGGCACCTCAGTCCTTGCCATTTAGAGTTAGAAATATGACATCCTAAAAACTACTGTAGAGCAAAAACCATGCCAAGTTCTTTAGTTCAGATTAAAATGTCAGCTTTTGCCTCACACACGGATAACAGTTAAAATAGGGTCAGTCTGAGCCCAGTTATTGACTTCAGAAAAGAGCGACTCACAATAAGATCTGCCCAAAACCCCAATGCCCTGTGGGGTCAGAGAGCCCATCACTCTAGCCACCTGCCCCAGGAAAGAGCTTCCCCCCAAGGGTGGAGGGCTACGGACTAACCATGTGACATCATACATCAGGACTTGTGCTAAGGCACGCCCCTTCATAGTGCCACTCTCCAGAAAGCTAGCTTATGAGGGAACAATATCCAAAAAAATATTTCTAAGACCCAGAGCCCAGATCTGGGAACCCGGAAGTCCTTGAGAGCTTGCTCACATGGGTAACCTCCAGGGCAAGATGGAGCAGAGAAAGGGCCTTGGTGGCTCACAGGGAAGAACACAAGGTCTCCGTGCACCAGTGATCTCACTAGAAATATCTTCCTTTATTTTCTCCTTCCTCGTGGTCTTGGGAAGGAGGTCTTGCTACACAGGGACTCCCGTGAGGTCACCCCAGAGTCAGGGCAGGACCGAGTCCAGCCGTGGTATTGCTAACTCTGCTCTCTTCTCTCCCACAGTTCTCAGGAGGCCTCCAGGACCTCTTGCTCCCCCAGAACCAATTCGCCATGTTCCTCTACTGCTTCATCTTCATCCACATCATCTACGTTGCCAAGGAGATGGTCTTCTTTCTCTTCTCCAAGCACTACCTGTTCTGCCTGGCAGCCATCTTGCTGTGTTTGATTAAAACCTTGTGGTCCTACTTCCAAGTGTCGTTGCTTCTTCCATCGATGGCAGTGCCATCTGTGCATTAACAAACTCCTCCCCTCCCATGGAAACCTGGCTTGATGGCACAGCTGCCAGCTGCGGACACCTGAGCGTGGAGATGCACAGCCAGGCCCCTGTCTCCTCCCTACGGGAGAACTTCAGAAGTCAGCAGGTTTGAGGGAGAGTAGATAACCAAGAAGGGCCTAGAAAACCTTTTTAGAATCAGAGTCACATCCGTGACCAAGCTTAGATCCCAACACATCCCATGCTCACACCGGTTTTTCTTCTCCTTTAAATAGCAAGGTTGACATGAGCCCCTCCCCCAACAAAAATGTCCTTGTCTCAATCCCCAGAATCTTGAAGTTGTTGCTTCATGTGACAAAGGAAACTGTTGTTACACCTGCTAGTCGAGAGCCTGCATCCAGGAAACCTTAACAGACTGGGTTCCGCCACCCGTCCTCCTCAGGCCACCTCGGCAATAGTGAACAGCAGAGAGGGGAGCTGTGTTCAGTGTGGCTACAACGGAAAGAGGGGCAACTCTGGGGTCCTAACACAAAGGGTCGATTCCCATAGAGAGCCAAGGCTGTACACACCAAAGCAGCCCTGCCCGTCTGTCATCCCTGGCTTAGCTAGTCCCTCCTGCAAGGTCTGAAAATTGTATGAACTCTCTCTCCAGGAGACAAGTTCTCCTGTGCTGGGTCTAGGTTTCAGCTCTCCTGTCCTGATATGAGACTCCTAGGGAAATCTCAATTTCTTGCCGTCTGTTGTTTCAGGAGTCTGACAGCCAAAGTGGGGAGCACTGGTGCCTCTGGGTTTAGAATATTTTCATTCCTGCCACTATGTCACAGTGCTGAGCCATGGTCAAAGAACCTTGCCGTGGAAAGGGAGGCTGGGTTATCTAGGTAGTCCCATTGTCATGACAGGCGTGAGGAGCAATCCCCCAGGCTGAGAGCCCTGCAGGGCCACAGTCAGGGCAGCCAGAGCTTCCCTGGGCAAGACAAGCAAGGAAATACAGCCACACCCCAAACACAGAGAGGAGGGGGTGTTCAGTGTGGCTGAGACCGCAAGTAACTGAGCCCAGAGGGAGTCACCACTGATGGTTTACTGGGGAAAAAACATGGGTGGAAGAAAAAAAAAAAACAGATACACAGAGCTCAGCACAACACACACACACACACACACACACACACACGCACACACAGGCACGCACGAACATCAAGCACATGAGAGTACTAAAAATGTAGAAACAAGCTGGGCAGTGGTGACAACAGCCTTTAATCCCATCATTCGGAAGGCAGAGCAGTTGGATCTCTGAGTTGGAGGCCAGCTGGTCTAAAGAGCCAAGGTGCAAAGAAACCTAGTCTTGGAGGAGGGTGGGCCGAGGGGAGGGGGATTAGGGAATGGGATAAAGGGTGGGGAGGGTGGTAGATACAAACACAGACTTATAAAGATCATAGAACACAGTTTCCTGTAGAAGGATAGTCACCAGCCTGCAAGGAAACAAGGGAGGCTCGACCCGAGCCCAGAAGCAAAGTTGCAAGACATACACAAAAAGAAAAGGAGTTGAGCTCCTCCTGCAACTCCCCCTCGCTGGCCCCACCCTTCCTTCCACACACCTCTCTGTCCAGACTGTCAACTGCTCTGTTTCCACCTGCCCAGGCAGGGACTCGAAAGCCAGTGCTAGCACTGAGAGTCACACAAAGGGTCAAGCTCTTGGTGAGTCCTCCCTGACCTTCCTCCCCTGTCACAGGGCTTGGCTGGGTTCTGTGACACTCGGTGAAACAGAGAAGACTGTCTTGAGACCACACTGTCAGGACATATTAGCCTGCCATTTATGTCCACAGTGACCTCCCATCCATCCCCACATAAGGCTGTGTGTGATAGGCACTTAGAACTTGCAAATGGTAACACTGGCGCTTCTCATTAAACTTTCAGTGATGGAAATGCTTGCTATGGGTCAAGTCTCAAGATCGTTTATTTGATTCAGGTTTCTGGCATGAGACTGAGGCAAAGATTAAAAGAGCAAATTGTCACGGTCCCATCTATTCATTTGTCACAGACAGAGGTGGGCACCAGATTAAAAAAAAAAAAAAAAGTCAAGGCCACCCTGTCACTCCTCTTGTCTGGCAACGCTGGACCTAAATGCTTCTGGGTTTTCTAAGAGGAAGACGAACTCTGTGAAGTCACAGGATTAACATGGCACACCCTGGGTGATAGATACAAACTCTCTTTCCCACTGCCCAGACCTAGTGTCTAAAGACTAGGGCCGGGAGTTAGGACCTGACTCTAAGTGGAGGATCTTAGGAAGACCCAGCTCCGCACAATCACCTTCCAACTTAGGCCAAGTCTCCTTGTTGAAATGCGAAGCAGACAATCCGGGAAGACACAGTCACAAAGGGCAGGAAAGAGGCACAGCTAGATGGTAACCAACCTAGCAACAAGTCAACACATTAGCAGCTCTTAAGTGCCTCTGATGCCAAGTATCCAGTGCAATGCTTAAGGAGGCCAGCTTGCCAAGGGAGGCAGAGCATGCATTAAAACCTTCTTGCAGAGAACTCCAGGGTTCAGAGGAGTCTTATCCTGAAGCACAGACTCTACCCAGGTCCCTACAGTCCTGCCTGCTGAGGCAGCTTTGACACACAAGAACACTAAAGATCACTTACAGCCTAGAGACCCCAGGAATGAAGGGGGGTTGGTTGGAACCAGTGAAGGTTTCCTGAAAGAGCAGACCCTGGAGGGTTAGGAAACCTGGGCAGGCGAGTGAGAAGAAGGAGGGAGGATGCACACAGGGATCATCACGGAGGTAGAAGGCATGGCGTGCTCCTGCTCGGATGAGTGCTGTAAGGGCTAACAGGCTGGGCAAGGCTTTAGCCCAGGTCCGCAATCTTGAACGCTGGTCTCAGGAATATGAACTTGATCCTTTGGGAAACTGGGAGCCCCGAGGCTTCTAAAGAAGTCCAAGACACAAAAGCGGCAAGACAGAGGCTTCCCCTCCCCTCACCCCTCCCAGAAGTCTGGAAACCATGCTTGCCTTGACCCCCTCCTCCCATTTCTAGTCCAGACACATTGTCTTAGAGGTTCAGAGTGTGAGTATTACAGGCAGCTGCGAAAAAACAAACAAACAAACAAAAACAGGGATTGCAGCTTACCTCAACAGAGGTCTGTGTTTGTACAGACCAAGAAGTTCATGTGGTCAGCCCAAGGGCTCAAACTTGCTATGAAATGACAGGGGACTCTGGCTCCAGACTGCCCCCACCATCCTCGCCATAACAGCTTTCGTTTATATCCTATGGCTGCAGCCCTGTTCTCTCATGGCTACCACAGCTCCAGGCACCAATACACAGGCAGAGAGCAGGTAGGGAGAAAAGCACTGCCTTTTGAAGGCTGTCCAAACTGATTGAGGGGGTGAGGAGGAGGCAAGAGCCTTCAATCCCAGCGTCAAGACCCCAAATCACTCACGAGAAATGGTCTTGATGCAAACTGCAAGAGGACTTTTATTCCAAGAGCGCTCTGGAGCCCACAGCCATACACTACTGCAGGGGTAGAGGACTGTGGGCCCTGAGTAGTTGGGTAAGGGAGTATTTAAAGGAAGAAACCACAACTCAAGGGGGTGGGGAGGGTGTTGTTAACCAAAAATATCAGTTAAGAGTCAGGAGGAAGTGAGAGTCAAGACAGTTTCTATGAGTCTCTAACAATAGCACATTTGCATAGCGGGTTCCAGGAGCAGTTGGGGTGGGTCAGGGTGACTTTCTTTGAACAAAGACTCCCCGAACCCATGAAGCAGGTGGGTGGAGGAATGTTGCTATCTGTTTTATGATTAGCATGCCTTGGAGCATTGAGTCACAAAGGTCACATTCTCAAGCCTGGGCCTAAAGGCCTAGTTTTTATGTTTTTATGTTTCACTTTTTCAGTTCTTAACTCCAATTGGCCAGCCCACAGGGCCACATCTTGACCCTTAAAGCCATGGCAAAATCTCCCTCGTCCACTTACTTTCCTCTTCTTGGGGCTCTTCTATGACCCCAAGCCTGGGAAACCTAAATCCCACCTAAGTTTCTTCTGCCCAACTATTGGCTGCTGGCATCTTTACCAGCCACAATAAACTGGGGGCAGGGTCACTTAGCTAGCATGTATGTGTGGGCTCTCCATCTCTTGTCTCTGAGACAACCAGTTTTGGGGAGGGGGGCAAATTAGCATTACTATGCAAGCAGTATCTGGTAAATCTACTATGCACATTTTATAGACAACTGAAAGTCTGTGTTTCAGCTGCAACTATACCTAGGTATTCAGAAACCCAAGTATAGCCCTGGGCTTTTAGACCAAGGCTTGCTTGCTTTCTTTCTTTNTTTTTTTTTTTTTTTTTTTTTTTTTTTTTTTTTTTTTTTTGGCAAAACCCATATCCTGGTATCTCAGTCAGCAGCTACAGAGGAAAGGTTTTTTCACAAGCAAGCAGTTTAACAGAAGCTAAGATAAGCAGTTAGCTGGAGGTGAAGTTTTGCACAAGCAGGAAGTTTAACAGAAGTTAAGATAAATTATCAGGGGCATCTTCACCTTGGGTTCCTAAAATAGGGTTCGATATAATTTTCCATGGGATTCTCCATCAAGGAAATCAAATTCTGGTTAAAACTGAAATGGCCTTAGCAAGAATGCAAGACAGAGGAACTTCTGCACTGTCTTGCCCCTGTCACAGTTTTTTACCTGAGCACCTTTGCAGCCTTAAAATTGGGATTCTGATAGGACAAGGGCAAGGGTTAGTAACTGCATAAGAACTTATTGTCCACCATTCCTGCTTTAGAAGGCCAGAGTTCCTGAGTCAGGGCCTTGGTTGGTTGAGACAGGCAGAAGGAGCATGGTGGTGGCCGATCTGGGCCTAGCCCCATGCTATGTTCACCGGAGGAAGAGCGCACCAGGCCCCAACCACAGACAGTTGTGGAAAGCTCATAGCTTCACTCAGACACATGCATGCCTAGATCTGACCCAACATCTACCACCAGGGCAGCAGCCCTGCCTGGGGACTTAGACAAGTACATAGATCAGTGTCAGATCTCCTCCAAAACTGGGAGGCCTGTTCGAGGCTAGCATCTCTCTTCTTCCTGATCTCAGATCCCACAGAACAGAGCCCACTGTTGGTCCTACACCCAGCTGCTAAAGATTGCCTCACAAAAAAGGAACTCATTACCAAGGTCCACTCCGCTTTAGCCCAAATAAACAAAGCCCTAATAACATTTCAAATAGGCGTAAGAGGGGAAAGACACCAGTTTGTCTCCCTCTAAATAGTATATCACAGATTGCCAACCCAAGTCCAAGGATAAGCTAGAGCTAAGGGACTACTGTCATTTGCTGGAGGGGAAGGACAGCAGGCACAGTTCTAAAGGCCATTTCCCTCATCTTTTTCTGTTATCACCCCTGCTGAACAGGTGACTACATATCCTTTAATTTTCTTGGGAATCGTTGAAGTGACATGGAGATTATCTAGAAACTCAGTGAGAAAAATAAAGGTTTATTAAGTAATATAACTAATTAATTAGTACAGCATCTGGTTCAGTTGACCCGAGATTGTATCTAGAGATGACTTTCAGCATCCATGGGGCTGGGGGACCCCATTCCGATACAGTTTCCTGGGTCCCGTGCCGAGTCTTGAGTCAGGAACATCGCGATAGGTTCCACCCCAGCCAGGAGCCTGCAGCCTAGACTGAGGCTCCATTCTTTTCTCTGACTGTAAGGCCCTGTTGTTGACCTGGAGGACTTTCCAAAGGGAAAAAAAGGACAAAGATAGAAAATAAAGT
Organism: Mus pahari; assembly: GCF_900095145.1. NCBI lineage: Eukaryota > Metazoa > Chordata > Mammalia > Rodentia > Muridae > Mus > Mus pahari. The sequence continues at coordinate 52,627,549 of NC_034607.1, forward strand.
GAGAAGAGGACCCATGTGTGGGTCCTAAAAGTGCTGAGGGGGCCTCCACCTCCACCTGGCATGGGCAAACACTAGCCAGAGTGGTAGCATGGCCTCAGGACACTACCACCAGTCCCTCCTCCCTCTACTCCTTGACCAGCCCTTGCTGTGGGTTTCTGAGGACCCAATTAATTTCAACCAGCACCCCAGGAACCACCAGAAAGTTCTGGAATACCCCAGGCCTGTGTCTGCCTCTCCTGTCTTCTACGCCTCCTGTGTGTGGCTTTGGGGGGACTCTTGCTTAGATCTCTGCATTCATTATTTAAAGCTTGTTGCACTTCCTTCAGGAAGGTTGAGCATGATTAGAAGATGGGATTGTTCCATGGGGCCCAGGAAAACAGGCTAGGGCTTCCACATTTTGAAGCTGTTTTGGCCAAGCCCTGTTATATAATTTAAAATCTGTGGCTTATCTAGACTTAATTAGCCAGAGGGGTACAGCTGCAGGTTCATTATCAATATTTCCTAAGCTTTGTGGAATCGAAGGCTGAAGCAGGGGATTAGCTCTGGCTTGCAAGTTTCTCACACTGTGTATGGCAGCATCAGGAGGAAAGCATTTTTGTTCCTCACAAAGCCAAATGATGACATCAAAGGCCTCATTGTCCCCACGGTGCCCCAGTGAGAGATGGCAGCCCCTCAGCTGGGCTGTGACTCACAGGATCATCAGGTATGGGTACAGATGAGGTAAGGATCAGAACCGAACAGGTAAAAGGTGTCAGCCTGAATTTAAGACAGGGAAAGGACAGGGTTCTAGACCTTGCGAGCTCTGTGTGAAAGGAGAGGTCGCGGGGTCATTACTCAAAACCAATCCCAAGGGCTATGGAGACAGTGCGATTGGTAAAGTGAGTCCACTCCTTAGAACCCACCCAAAGAAGCAAGGCTCACCTGGGGTGGGAGTAGGGTCGGGTAGGGGGCAGTGGGGTAGCCTCTGGTCAGCCAGCTAGTGAGAGACCCTGTCTCAAAAAAAAAAAATTTAAAAAGAGGGAGGGAGGGAAGGGAGGGAGGGAGAGAGGGAGGGAGAAGGAAGGAAGGAAGGAAGGAAGGAACGAACGAACGAACGAACGAACGAAGGAGAAAAGAAAAACCACAAAGTGGCCAGCACCTGAAGGATGATGGCCACGCCCACACCACACCCATGCCTGCTACAACAGTTGGGACTTCCTGGTGCCGATGGAACCGCACAGGCTCTTCCAACCATCCTGTGGCCTATGACAGGCCCACAAAGTGAATGAAGACGTCTTTGGGGTCTTGGTTCCACACTGCCTCTCAGATCCCATCCGAGAAAGGTAGTCCTCGGCTTCCACCGCAGCAGGGAGGAAGCCGGGTTCTGGACACTGGAGTGTACCCAGCGTGGAGGTTCTGAGTCTGGGTCCCAGCTCTGGGAGCAGACTCTGGGCATGCAGGAGGCATCTTTTAGCGAGCATGTCACATTGCAGGCCCACGGCCACTCATCATCATAGGGTTTACTGAGAACTCAATGTCTTCAACTTGGGCGTTCTTCCTCTCCTCCTCCTCTCCTCTCCTCTCCCCTCCCCTCCCCTCCCCCTCCTCCTCTCTCCTCCCCTCTCCTCCTCTCCCCTCCCTTCTGCCTCCTGTCCACCTTACTCCTTCTCAGGGTTAGGAAGCCTCAGTAGAAGAAAGCTACGCTTTTCTTCCCCCTCAGCCTCAGATGACAGACCCACTTCAACTCACACTTCATCAAAGGGGCCTCTGTTCAGTCCTGGGACAGAAGGAAGGCCTTGGACAGCAGCCACTAGGAAGCCCTGCTGAAAGTGCTGAGCCAGGGGACCCTGGCAGAAGAAATAGGGAGGCGTGGGGGGGGGGCGTTTCCCCACCCCCAAAAAGTTCTCCTACACCCCAGGCGGCTCCTCTCTGAGCAAGTCTGCTGGAGCTTTGGATCCTGGAGTCGCCAGAACCATGAATACTGAGACTGTACCTCCCACCCAATTTCTGGGTCCAGCAGTAATTCCACAGCGGGGGAGGGGAGAGAACAAAAGAGGGCAAGGGGAGTCTGGTCAAGAGCCTGGGAGCCCACAGTGAGCCCACAGTGAGCCCACAGTGTGCCCACAGTGTGATAGCTTGCAAGAGTTCTTGTCCAAGTTCTTCCAGTATGTTTGCTCTGTCCAGTGCACTCCCTGGGCAGGTCGCTCCATGGCTACCTAGTCTTACACTGTTCAGATCACCACACCAAATAGCACAGGCATCTTAAACAACTCGAGTTTCATCCGGTTCTGAGGGTGGGAAGCCTCAGACCGACGCACTCTTCCCTTCGGCTTACAGATAGCTTTCCTCAATGCAGACACAACCCAGGTGTGCAACACATCTTTGTTGCATGGCCCTTTCTGGGAAAACAGAGAGATGTCTGACCATCCCAAATACTAGAGACGAAAAGAAGAATTTCATTGAAGTTCAGCCTGGCGGGTTAATGAATTTATTAGGATGGCTTGCAGAAGCAGCTATGCAGCCCTCAGAAGATCCCTGGGTTATTTATAGGAAGGTAAACCCTTGAGACATCCCATCTCATCCAACCTTTAATTCTTAGATAATCTTAGGGAGGAGCAGAGCCTCGGAAGGTCTCCCAAAGGTCGTGTGAGCCTCCTGCCTTCCTGCACAGTGTGTGAGCCTCCTGCACAGTGTGCTTACAGCCTGACGTCATGGAGGGCTTGAGTGTGTCTTCATAACTGCGGTGACTTAATGGTGAAGGCCATGGCCATGGAGGAAATCGCAGTAAGGGTGCCACTCACACGGCATGGAGGCCTCGGCTTAGTTATATCTTCAAAAGCCCTGACTCCAAGGGTCAGAGATACAGCTCACTCAGTATAAAACATTTGCCTTGCAAGTGCAAGGACCTGAGTTCAGTCCCCAGAACACAATAACAAAAAAGCCAGACATGGTGACACACACTTATAATCATGCTTATCACAGCGGTGGAGAGGCAAAAACATCACATACATACACTCCTCGGCACACATACCCAGCACACACTACACACACCATATGTATAGACATACCACATACAAACATACAGGCTTATGCTATACACACACATGCCCCAAACATGCAGACATATGTAACACATACATTCTACTCAATACACATACCATACATAATACACACTTATACACACTATTGCATGCTACCATACACACATAGATATATCATACATATACCACACAAATATTTTATACACACACAGTACACATATACACATATACCCCTTATACCACACAGACATACTACACACACATATACCATACATGTAAACATTATATACACAGCTCATACACTATGCATTTTACATATTACACATACTACACATGCCACACACTACCTTATGTATACAGTATACATAACACATATACCACACACTACTACATACTAATATACACATACAAACAGAGCACACACATCACCACACATATTACACACTGCTCAAGCATACACTATACACACATACTCCCCAAGTACACATACCACCATAAACACCACACATACCACACAAGTACTCACACATGTGTTATATATACATTTACACACAAAACACCATAGCATACATATAACATGTACATTCCTCCCATATATCACACATTCCACACACTACCATACATAGACCACATATGTGCTACACAGACCACACACACATATCACCCATATCATACAGTACCATACACATACATACCTCACAAACACACCAGATATACCTCACGCACACATATACCACATGAACACCTCAAATATACCATACATATCAAACACTCACCATACATACACCACACAGGGCTACATACTATCCACACCACACATACACACATCGCACATATGTCACACAAACACACCACATACATATACCACAGAAACACATGACACGACACACACACACATGCGCGCACGCGCGCGCGCGCGCGCGCACACACACACACACACACACACACACACACACTCACCCCAGAACAGTTAGGGTAAGCATGCAGACTCCTGGATGCCAGGGAACCCAGGTGTGTCAGGTAAAGGAGAGGCACTGGTGTCACTAGCAGGAACAAAAGCACGGGAAAGGCAGGCAGGCAGCCCCATCTCCTTCCTGCCTCCTTCACTGTGTGGAGATGCATACACCACGGCCAGCCCAGGGCAGCCAGAACTAACTCTCATCTGAGAACCTGCTGGCTTTCAAATGCCAGTTCATTTTCTTTGGTCGATCTTTGCCCCCTGACAAAAGTCTGTGTGGTCAGCAGCTCAGAATCCCTGAACTTGAGGCACTGTTTCTTTTAGGGTCGCCTCTGTCAGAGACAAGTCCAGGGATTTCTTCAAACAGATGCAGAAATAGAATGGTGATTCACCCCCTAACATAGTTTAAGCTCCGAGAAGCAGTTGTCTCACCTTGAGGGGTTTTGAGAGGCAGATCTCCTAATGCATTTCAAATCAGGTTAGAGTGGCGAAAATCTAATTTTCATACAACTTCTCATAGATGGGAATTTAACTAAGCCTAGATCAAGATTAAGGAAGGCTCAATTTGGAGGCTTGGGAGAAGGGGGGAGAAGGTGTTAGAGTGGGTAAAGGGGAGAAGCTGGGGGCCCTGGTGAGACTGGGAGAGGCTGGCAACAGCTCTGTGAAGTTTGTAAGACAAAGACAGGTGGGGTCTGGGGACCAGAGAGAGCCAGAGAGGAGGAGCATCATTAGTTGCCATAGTAATAAAGGAACCAAGGAAAGGAGAAGGAGAAGGGGGTGTCTAGAGAAGGAGCTGCATTTGCCTCTGCCTACAGCACTCCTCCCTTTGTCTAAGACTCCACAGCCCTCTGAATCTGCTCATCTTCAGCATAAATCAGTCACTGTGAAATTAAGTCAAGGACAGGTTAAACGTGGATGAGTGAGTGTGTACTTAGTGAATCATAGCAAATCTCTGGGTCTCCAAAAGACCCCTCAGATTCATGGTGTTCCCTCCTGTCCTGCCAGGAAGCTGCAGAGTCCACTTTGAGAGCAGCATCTCGTGGATTCCTGAGACTTTGCTCTGCTCAATTATAAATCTTCATTAGAAGGCTTAACGTCTTGCTAATCCATTTCTAGGCTCTCAGAAGGAGATGATCATTACGTGTAAGGACCTCAGTGTCATCTTGGGAATGTCCACACCAGGATTCTGAGTGTGTAAGACACACTAGTGGGCAGTCTCCAGATAGGGCATTGGCCAAAGTGACACCAGTGACAGCCACTGTCTTAGTTGGGGCTTCTATTGCTTTGAAGAGACATCATGACCAAGGCAACTCTTATAAAGGGCAACACTTAATTGGGGCTGGCTTACAGGTTCTGAGGTTCAGTCTATCATCATCAAGGCGGGAACATGGCAGCGTTCAGGCAGATGTGGGGTGGGAGGAGTCAAAAGTTCTACATCTTGATCCAAAGGAAGACAGGGGAAGACTGGCTCCCATGTGGCTAGGAGGAGGGCCCCAGAACCCACCCCCATAGTGACACACTTCCTCCAACAAGGCCACACCTCCTAATAGTGCCACTCCCTGGGCCATATACAAACCATCACAATCCCTATATGTTTATTCCCTTTCTTTGGGGGGACTCCCTGTTCCTCCATGAAGTCTGGGTAAGCTGACTTGCTAATTACTTTTCTTGTGTTGTGTCTGAAACCAAGGGACAGGAGCCACCTAAGGGAAGATGCCTTTCAGCTTACGTTTCAAAAGATATGGTCCATCAGGGCAGAGAAAGTATGGTAGCTGGAATGGTTTGAAGATCGTTACTAATCTCCACTGTCAACAGGATTGGATTGGGACTACCTAGGAGACACACCTCTGAGTGTGCCTTCGAGGGTGTTTCCAGATAGGCTTAAAGGAGGAGGGACCCACACACACAAATGTGGGTGAGCTGGGGTCACAGACTGAATAAAAAAAAAAAGAGGAAGCCCAGGAGGGCTGCTGGGCAGAGGCGGCAGTCCCCTCTCACTTTGTGACTGGGGCACTAAGCTATGGGAAGAAATGCACAGAATTCCTGGTAGCTGTCTTGTTTTGCCTTAGGAAAGCTACCTGAGAATGAAGCCAACATAAAGAAAGTCGTGCAAGGACAGATGCTCTCTTTATGTGGTACCACCTGGGCTCTGCACCAACACTGAGTGAGCATCTCTTTCCAGCCTCATCTATGGAGAAAGATGTGGAGATGAACCCAAACAAGGGGGCTTCCAAGCAACAGGGAGAGCTCCTGGGGTACCCAGGAGATCATGTGCCCTTCTGCAAGGACAGCCCTGTCTGCTTCATCCTTGGGTTTAAACAGCTCCTGCACTGGCAAGGTAAGGCAGAGAGAGCATTGAACATGGTGCCAAGAGAATTACAGCGGGGCCTGGCTGGGAAGGTATGTGCCCACTGTGCAGTTCAGGGGTAGCTGATAATGCCAGTGCACAGGGCTCTGTGCAGCCCAAATGCCCATCGCGTGGCGGGTGAGTAGTAAAATGTAGGTCATCCACATATTATTCCACAATGATGAGAAATAAAGATTATAGGAACAGGGAAATTGTGGGGTGACGGCCAAAGTGTACAGGGTTTCCCTTGGGGTCTTGAAAGGTTCTGAAACTGATTGTGGTGGTAATTGGCTGTACAGCTCTACAAATATACTAAAAGCATTTGAATTGTACACTTTTAAATGGGAAAAATGCATGTTGGGTGAAGAGTCTTTTAATAAAGCGGTTCCCAAATGAAGAAAAGCAAGTCAAGGGTCCCAGACTCTGTGTGGCAAGGTGAGCCTCAGAAAGCCCTAGGACACATCATGTAGCTGCCACCACTGTAGACTGACATTACTCTAGACTGGCACACTAACAAAGCTCTCCAGCCTGTCTTTCTTAGGGGATGTACCTCACCCAGGCAACACACCCAACTCTGCTTTCGCTTTCTGGAACACTCCTTGGGATACATAAAACTATGGAGTTCCCCACCTCAAAGGTTTAGAACATGTTTCTAAGATCTGCAGGTGCCTCCCCAGATGGGTCCTCCATGAGGGTAGAATGTAGCAAGCTTTCAAAATTTGAGGCAGAATTGGTGTTGAAAGATGGGCCACCAACGGGCTGTGGGTGCAGCTGAGGAAGACGGAGCCTGGGCTGGAGTCAGCTCTCCACACAGATACCATACTCTCATGAAGCCATAGGAGGAGTATGCAGATTCTAAATTTACACTTGACCTGTGGGGTCATTCTGAAGTATGATTCACCAGGATAAGAGGCTAGAACACTGAGCCATGTGTCCGGCTACTTTGTATCCGCATTTATGAGCCTGTTTTTGTAACGCACTATTTGCAAGCTTCTGCTGGGCTGCTACAAAAGTAAGGAGCTGAGATCCTTAAAAAGTGCTTCATGTGAGAGGGCTCTCCCATTGTCTTCTTTGAGAGAGGGCTCTCCCAGCTCTGTCTTCCTAGTGAATCAGGGTGTGAGGTTTCCAGGCTGTGATTACAGATTTCAAAAACATGGTTCATAGATTCCTTGCTCCAGGCTAAACAGAAAGCTGCCACACAGCCACCTGAAACCTTGAACCTTAACTATTTTTCTCAACCAAGTCTCAGCTGAAACCAAACGTTTGGGACGTGAGCCACCGACTGAGAGGAGATCTATGAACTGAGCTAAGAAGTCCATGTCAGTTTGGCTTTCTTGACTTAGCCCTTTAAGATAAAAGAACACTGTCAAACTGACAGAATTTCACTGGGACCCTCTAAGTACAAGGCTCCACACACTACCCAGTGCCTCCTGGGGGCTAGCTACCTTTACCCCACCCATGCCAACCCACCCTCTCCCCTCATCCCTACCCATGCCAACCCACCCTCATCCTTCACCTCTACTCATACCAACTCACCCTTTCCCCTCATCCCTACCCATGCCAACCCACTCTCATCCCTCACCTCTACTCATGCCAACCTACCCTCACCCTCACTCTACCCATGCCAACCTACCCTCACCCCTACACATTCAAGCAACCTGAATTAGGGCACACACACACACAAAAGTGCACACATACACACATACATTTACACATACATACACACACATGTGCATATGCATATACACATGCACACAGTCACTCACAAATACACACATGCACATAATGTGCCTACACACACAGGCACTCATGAACACAGAGAGAGAGAGAGAGAGAGAGAGAGAGAGAGAGAGAGAGAGAGAGAGAGAAAGGAAAGAGAGAGAGAAAGGAAGGAAGTTGTTGGGAAGAAGGGTTCAGAGGTTTAGAGAGGGTAATGGTATAATCAATCAAATATAAAGTTGTCAAAAATGAGTTTTAAAATGACAAAGAGAGAGTGAACAGTCACAAGAAATGTGCTAAATGAACTCATTTTGTATGAATACAGGTATACAAAAATAGTCACGCTGGAGTGAGCGAGGCTATGATAGGGCTCCAGGAGACTTCCATTCATAAAAGTGTGGGCTAAACCGAGAAGTGGAATAGAAATGTGTGACGCCGGGGAGAGAGATGAAATGGTTCCAGCGTCTTCATGTATTTTTAAAAGGGATGGCAGTGGGTAGCCAACCACTACGGTGTTGCATTTAGAAACATGTTTCAGAGTACTGTAACCATTTTACTTTAAAATGTCAATATTTGCAATATACCAGAAAGTGTATTCCATGTAACGATTTAAACTGAGGGAAAATATTTGAATGCTTAAGCCTAAAAATGTACAAGAAACTGCATGGATTTGTTCCTTAAGAAGTCTAAGAAAAATGTGTGTGTGTGTGTGTGTGTGTGTGTGTGCATGTGTGTGTGCACATTTGTGGCACACATGTATATTTGTGATGTGTGTGTGTGTTTATTTATTTATGTGCATGTATATACAGGCATCCAGGGATTGGAGCATTCATAGGCATGATTGCCTGTGATGGAATTGGCATTTTCATGCAATAGGAAGCTGTCTAGTGTGCATGCAAAACCTAGGGCTGTAAATGTTTCCTGGGTCTTTGCCAGTCCTTTGCAGGCATTCTACAGGGAAGTGGAACTGTCATACGCTGGCTAGGTGGGAAGGGAGCGCTCCTTCACTCTATGAATACTGTCCTTTTGGTCGGTTTATCTTGATGATTCTCTCAAAAATGCCCTTCTCTGCCTTACAGATCCAGGTAAGTTCTGTCTGCTGTGCTGTCCTGTCCCATCTTGCCTCTCCCCTTTCTTTCAGGAAGTTTTCCCCGCATCCCAGGGGTCCAGCCTCAAAGGCCAGGGTGTGAATGGGGGGGGGG
>NC_034607.1:52636894-52652242 GCF_900095145.1 Mus pahari
GGGGGGGAGTGGGGCGCCTGAAGTTGCCAGTCCTGTCCTCACTTCTTGGCTTGAACCTAAAGTTTTCTCATTCTGTTTCCAATCCTATTTCCTGGGCAATAAGATGTGTATAATCAGAGAGCAGGGAGAGGAAATGGGCAAATCGCCTGGCACAGAGATTGGCATGCAGTCGGAGCTGGGCATCCAGCTGCACGCAGCAAATAGTTACTAATGAAGCAGCGAAACATAGTTTCCGGTCCATCAGAAAAATCGGAGCATCTCCTTCCTCTGCTCTCAGGGGACAAAGAAGAGTTCCCAGACCCTCAAGCCTCCTTTAAGAAACTTGCCAACTTGGGGTGATGCAGCCGACCTTGCCTCCCCTCCTCCCACAGCTGCTGGGCCTTGGCACAGGCCCGGAGCTATGAGGTCATGCTCATGCCACGTGACCGCTGCTGCATCTGTCAGCCGTGATACAATTACTAAGACACTCAGACAGGGCGTTTATGACATTCAAACCTGCTCTTCCCTCCTCCTTCTCCTCCTCTTCCTCCTCCCTTTTCTATACCCTGGTCCCTTTCACAAGCAAGGGACCGTCTCAAAAGTTCAGGAATCTGAAGTGTATGCCTTCCGGCCTGACAACTTTAAAAGGGAGAAAAGGGATGAAAATGCCCAAGGCTGCTACAGTTTGAAAACCAAGCTTGAGCCCTGATCTTAAAATCTCTTCTGATGAAGCAATTTAGCATATGCCTTAGCAGCCTCTTAAGGATTATGATCCTCTTTAATTCCAGTAACACAAGTCTAGGGTGGAAATACTTAAAACTGGGACAGAACTTCAGGTACCCAACAATCACTGCTCTACAAAGATAAACAAAATATGCAGTGACATTAAATAAACTGAAGTATATAAAACAGCACAGTACTAGGAAGCCACTATAAATGATGACCTCAGGACTGGAATAATGGCTCTAGAGCTAAGAGCATTGGTGCTCTTCCAGAGAACCCTGGTTTTATTCTCAGCACCTACGTGGTGACTGACCACTGTTTGTCCAGTTCCCGAGGATCTGACACTCTCTTCTGGCCTCGGGGGAGTAGCAGACATCACCCACACATATGGACTACCCTATTCATTCTTCCCCTGGCAAGATCTTGCTTTGAGTTTGGTTCCTAGACTCTGACCTCGTGACCCTCAGGCACTTACTGCTTACCACAATAGCAGCTGGTAAAATAAGTAAACGAATAAAACTATTTTAAGTCACATGATAACACCGCATGTGCACCGTTAGGCCAGCGATGTGCATGCATGGTCAAAGGAGACCCCCACACACACACACACACACAAAAAACACTTAGGAAATGGTGCAGGGTGTGGTGGTCCATGCTTGTATTCCCAACACTTGGGAGGTGGAGGCAGGAACATTAGGATTTGAAGGTCAGCTATGATTACACCGTGAGTTTGAGACCAACCAACGTTACAAGAATCTCCCTCTCTCTTTCTCAAAAAGCAGATCTCTGTATTTTTACTATGGTGTCTCTCAGTAGCACAATTAGACAAAATACTACGTACAGATCTATCTTACATTTTAAAAATGTGTTACAGAATTATTTACAGAAATGAAACTTTGAAGGTAACGCCGCTGTCAGTTTCTGCTGGGTTCATTAAATTATGAAACATGCTGCTTGCAATAGTTTATGGACATTGAAAATGAAACGTACAGCCGGGCAGTGGCGGCGCATGCCTTTAATCCCAGCACTCAGAGGCAGAGGCAGGCAGATCTCTTTGAGTTCAAGGCCAGTCTGGTCTACAGAGGGAGTTCCAGGATGCTAGGGCTACACAGAGAAAACTTGTCTTGAATCAAACCAGCAAACAAGTAAAATGATAATTACAAAGACCCATGATTTCATGTGGAAAACCTAGGTATAAAATGATAAGTATAATAAATATATTGTGCATAACTATTTAAAGATATATATTTTTTATTCTGCAGGGAAAGTGAGCATATGGTAACTTTAAAAGGATAGCCAAATTATAAACTTCAAATACTAAACTCTCCAAGTTTTAAGGCTTGTTAATCATGCTGAACTTCCATAATGTGTTCTTATTTCTTGTATAATGCAGAAATAAAAAAACAATTCCACTGAGTTAAGGTTTGGAACACATAGATCTCTCTTTGGCTTTTTTTCCAGAGCTTTCTATTTTGTTTCATTTTACTGTCAAATCACCCCAGCGAGAAGCTGCATTTCTCTCCCGCCTTACCAAAGGAAAATTGGGACAGAAACTGAGTTACTAGGTTAGTCCAGGAAGTTTCTTGCGACTCTGCAACAAGAACCTCTGTCCACGATCTCCTACCCAGTGCCCATATCTGTACATCTACATTTCTTTTCCTTCCCTCCCTTTCTCCCTTTCCTCTTTCCTTCTTTCTCAGAGATCATCAGTACCCACTGGGAGATAGCCCTGGGTCAGGTGCCGTGGGCAGAGCAAACCTTCCTGCTCACTCTGTTCCTTTGGGCTCACAGTACTTCCCTGGCGGCCCCCTGTCACCCCTCTCTTGCACAGATACCACCGGGGTCTGTGGGTCCTCATTGTGACTGACCTGAGCTCAGGACCTCCTGAGGGTGAAATAAATGAAGCCCTCTCTGTGGTGCCAGCTACGGCCATGTCCTTACTGTCATATCTGACCCGCTGACCACCAAGGTGCTCAATTCCTACACAGTTTGTTCTGGATCCCAGGTTACCAGCAGGTATCAGCAGGTTATGACCCTGACCAGACTTCCTTCCTTCCTCAGGACTTCAAATGCAAGCAGACATTAAGCTGGCTGGGTGTCCTGGACCTTGGAACCTCCTGTAACCTCCAGGACAAGTTTTCATGGGTTTGGGAGCCTCCAGGATGAACCCAGTATGGTCCTCCATAGGCTCATTGCCCAGTGATGAGAGAGTTCACATTCATCTCTCTCAGGAGATGGCAAGAGTCAGAAGGCCTGTTATCTTAGAGCCGGGGGTGGATCTTTAGCTGTGTCTTCAGGCAGAAGTACCCTACCTTCCCCATAAAAGAGGGCCACCCTGCAGGACAAGTCCCACTAGCTAGGATTTGGCTCAAGAAGCTGGGGGTTTCTTTTGCTTTACAACAAAAGCTAGGGGCAGGAAGGGGGGAGGGGAAGCTGGGATACCTTCCTCTGCTGTCAGAAGGGAGGGCAGCTTCAGGGGAGGGATCTGAGGTTGAAGGAGTATGAAGGTATATGCTGGGGAAAGCATAGGAAGGGGAAAGAGCAATGTCCCCAAGCAGTTAGCAAGACGCCAGCCACAGTAGCTCTTCAGAGGTACCAGTGGGGCTGTGGTTTGGGTCTAGAATAATCCGGTAGCCCATTTCTAAGGTGCCTATGGCTTCAGGGTCAGCACCAGAGCCCTACTGTATCTCTGCTGCTCTCCAGGGAGCAGAGCTGAATGTATTTTCCTCCTCAGCCAGCTGACAGACCTAACTCTGGCTGAAGCACACATCTGTGGTGGTGGTGGTGGTGGTAAGAGCTGCTGGTGCCTCTAACACTCCCCAGCTCCCATCCGTGGGAGGAGTCTCCACAGGCCCCCATGTCACTTTAGGTACATCCTCTCTGCAGTCAACAGCTTGCCTCACACCTCAGGCGGAGGCGCTAATGAGGGGAACGTGGTGGGAGAGTTGTGCTGACTGTCATGGTTCTCACAGTTTGCTCCAAGCACACACTTTCTTTGGGGCAGGAGGCGATTGCTAATGAAGAGTGCCCACCCACTAATGAAATGCATGCGTGCCCGCTTCTAAAGCGAAGACCCTGGGGTGGGGCACATAGAACTGTGAGCTCCACAAGGAGATAAGTCTACCACCCGAGTCAAGTTAGTACCAAGGCTGTGCAGACCCAAAGGCTGGAATGTGCAGTTCCCATGTCACTTGTGGAGGACACTGGTCAGGCACAGGCCCTCCTGACAGCCTCAGTCTGTGCACACAGGGCAAAGCAAGGCCATGCCCATCAAAGGAAGGCGTGCAGAAGCTCCCAGATGCATCAGTGTGAGAGGCAAAGCAGGAGACACAGTCTTCCTTGAGTTCAGTTGCTATGTTACAACCCCTTCTTCCGGGATCAGTGGAGAAGAATTTGTTGTTGTTGTTGTTGTGTCGTCAAGCTCTGATTCTGGAATACCCCAGAGATGCCTTTCCCCAGACCCTTGAGTCGTAGCCTTTTTCCTTCTTACAAGCCAGAATGGAACAGAGACACCCTGGAGCCCCCATCCAGAATGTCCATGAATACTCACTCGGAGCCTCCTCTGCTGCCCAATGCCAGATTCGAAAGCCACAAGCAACAGGAAACGGAGAATGGGAGAATGAAGAGGAGCCTTGTCTGGAAGGCAGGCTGTGGGAGAAGAGACGCGACGGGTGGGGAAGAGGAGCCAGCACATCACGACCCCTCAAGGGGATGCAGTTCTTGTGGTTGGGAACTGGGGAGATGTCAGGGCATTCCTGAAGGGACATGGAGGAGGAGGAGGAAGAAGAAGGGGAGGGAGAGGAGGAGGAGGAGGAGGAGGAGGGAGGAGGAGGAGGAAAAGGAGGAGGAAGGGGAGAGGGAGAGGAGGAAGAGGAGAGGCAGAGGAGGAGAAAGAGGAGGAGAAGGAAAAGGAGGAGGAGGAGGAGGAGGGGGAGGGGGAGGGGGAGGAGGAGGAGCAAGCAGTCACTCGTAGCATGGCAACTGTGAGAAAGAGAATGTGGCAGAACATGGAGACATGGAGATGGGACTTAGGAGATAAAAGATTCAAGTGATTTTGTGAGCTGTAATTCTAGCCCTTTCCTGAGGTTCCATGAGATTTCTGCCTCTGTGTCCTGTGAAGCACCCCAGCTTACTAATAACCTGACCCCAGAGTTGTGTTTGAGTCTCACCGGCCTTCTATTCAGTACACGGTTCGAACCAGACCCCTGGGCATAAGCATTTACCCTGGAAAGTTGTTCGGAGTTTCTTCTGTTCCAAACCTTTTAATCAATGGCATATACACAGATTCAACCTGAAAGCACACATACCCACCCAGAACTAAATACAGAACGCGTGGGGTCCAGTGTAAAATAAAAGTGAAGAAAGTGTGGTGCTGTGGGAAGTGCTTTCTTCCTTGTTTTCTCTGCTCTTTATGTTTATTAGTTGATGTCTTCCTGAATCAGCAGAGATTTTACTATTCACTTATGAGCGTTTGTCTCACAGATGTGTGTACCCCATGTGTACCTGGTGCCTGCAAAGGCTGTAAGGAACTGGATCCCCTGGAACTGGAGTGAGAGGTGAGCAATTATAAGCCACCACTGGGACCTGGGAACTGAGCTGGGGCTTTCCTCTGAAAGAGCAACAAGTGCTCCTAACTACCAAGCTGTCTCCATCCCCAGCCCCACTTACTCATTTTTTGCTACATAATACCCACGTGTAATCAAAAATGACCACGATCTGTGTTTTTTGGCTTCTCCCAGAAAGCACTTCAAGCTGTTGGGAGAGATCGCCCAAATCCCACAGGGGAGTATTCAAGCAGGAGTAGGGATTCTCTGCAGGTCACAGGCACACCCTTCAACATTCCTGAGGAGTCTGCCTCCATTCTTAATACTTGATACTTTGGCAGCTTCTTGGTTCTCTTTCCCATCACACTGAGCCTGAGCTGAGATCGTTCTACCACTGTAGCCTTTGAATGCCAGAGAACATGCACATCTTCCTCTGACCCACCGTGCCTACGGGGTCAGAGAGGTGGAATGTTAGCTGGTGATGTGGAAGGCTGGGCTTCAGGGCACCAGGGAGATGGGACAGACAAGCCAAGGACAGATTTCAGGAATACAGGTGGGCATCTGGGATCAGTAGTGTGCATAAGCCAAGGCTTGAGACCCGTGGTACATACCCCCGTTTCCCAATGCAGCCTCTCCTCTACGACACAGCTCCAGAGATAACCTCAGAAAGCTCAAGGCAGTGGCCTCAGGGATGTTAAACTGCGAGTGCAGTTTCTGATTGCCTGGTGGTTTTCCGAGCATGAGCCTGGGGGAGGTGTACCAGACACAGCCATGGTGCTGATGCTGACGCTCATTACATCCCATAGTCCCAAGTTACTGCACCCGAAGCAAGAGGACACGCACACTTCCTATCTGAATAAGCTTAGAGCTTCAGATGCCTGGGTCAAAGGTACAATGCACATCTCACCTCAGACAAAGCTGACAGACACCTCCATTCCAGACTTTGAAATGCCCCAGAAACTGTCAAGACAGATAGATGGACTACAAGTTGACTTCTGAACATAATTTGGGATTTATTCCAAAGTTAACAGAGTATAACACTCTTAGCTATTCAAAGCTAGGAAATGACTGCAGAGGAAGGTGACACCCCCCACCCCCACCCCAGTTCCCTTTGTCCAAATGACTTAGACTTTGAAGACTCTGCAGTTTAGCCCAGGCTCCCCATCCCGGAGCCTCATGTAAAGAACTTTCTGTTCATGTTGTCACCAAAGAGAATCCCCCGTATCTCTGGCATCTTCTGCATGGCCGCGAGATTCAGTCGACTTTCCAGGGTATTGCAAACCTTTATTTTCTGATTGCTGCTGTAGACCTCCACCCCTCCAGCAGCATTGGAAGGCAAGTGTTCAGTTTGGTCAACCTGCACCTCCAAATGCTTCTGGCAGAGCCTCATGTACTGAGGGATGGCTCTTAGCACCGCAGACTCCACCAGGCGGAGGTCCTGTGGCCTGCATCGGACAATCATCACAGGCTCCAGCAGCCGGAGCAAGGCTTGGAGCACGAGCTTATCCAGCAGGTCCTGGTAGATTTCTTCATCCGACACGACTCTGCTGAGTCTCATCTTGGCATCCTTGAGCAATTCTAAGACGAGATTGTCTCGGGCTCTCAGGACCGTTATGCGAGCCTGGTTCCTCATGGTGGACAGCTGAATTTTTTTCTGCTGCTCGATCTGTTTCTCCTTCTTCTCAAAATAATCCATGATCTTCAGCCGCTGGGTCTGCACCAGGCGGCCTTTCTCAATGTTGAACTCTTCCTCTGCCTTGGCGTCTATCTCCTCCGCCTTCTCGTTGGCTTCCTGCTCGATGAACGCCATCATGTGCTTGATTTGCTTCTGCACATCCATGTCAGTCAGGGCCATGGCTGCTCTCAGAAACAGGGGCAGAGGGAGGGCCCGTGGGCTTTCTGGTGTCTTCAATGTGGAACCGAGTTTCCAGGGTGTGGTTAATATCTGCTCCCTCCCTGTGCAGAACACAGAGGAGAAAAGGAGAAATCCGAGTGTGAAGGGAAGAAGGCCGGAAACTGTCTCGATAGCCCTCGGTTTGTAGATACATTAACCAACATCCAGAGATGCGAAGTGATTTGTAGGAAGTCAATCCTGAGAAACCCAAGCTTCACCCTCTGCCGTTCACTTTTCACTCACTGTTACCCAATAGCCGAAAGTCAGGGCCATTCTAGTCCAGAGTTGTCTAGGCAGCAATGAACCTAAGACTCAGGTAGGAAGTCAGTGGAGTGTAAATACCAAATCAATACCTAGGCATAGAGAATGTCTCAGCCTGGGGTTGGAGAGAAGACTCAGCCGTTACAACCTCTGCAGGCACTACCACACAGACATATATACAAACAAGTCCCCCATAAATACAAAATAAAAAAATTCAAATACAAAATAAAAATATCCAAAGATTAAAAAAAAATCAATGAACGCATCATGGGATGAGAAGGACTGAGGGAAATCATGAGAACCTGGTAATGCAGGGCTCAATCCGGGAAGACTGCTTGGAGGCAGGAGGCTTCACAAAACCTGTTATGACATAAGAGTATGGCTAAGTGGGAAAAAGCACTCTGGGGAGAGGTGTGGGGTGAAGGCAGTCTTTCACCAGGAATGGTGTCCAAGTTTCTGTGTATATTTCAATCAGCCGGTAGACCTTTAAGAAGTCTGTGTTTGAAGGACTCACACCATACCTCCTGCTCCTCATACACTGTTGTCATCAAAGTCTCTGCCAGTGTTAAAAAGACGTCAAGGCTAGGGTAAGTGTGCTTACAAACAATCCTGAGAACCCGTGTTTGATCCCTAGAACCCTCATAAAGGTGGTCTCTGTGAATGTGTGACAACGATGTGTGCACATCCTCCTCATTCACAGACCCCTGTCAAATACACATCCTCCTCCAGTGGTAATGGAGCAGGAGGAGGAGCAGGAGGAAGGAGAGGAAGAGAAGGAAGGAGAGGAAGAGGAGGAGGAAAATCTAAGACTGGGGGTAAAATTCAGTAGTAGAATATTTGCTTAATACACACTTGACCCTGGCTTTTATCCTTGCACACCAAAAACAAACAAAACACACACACACACACACACACAAACCCCTACAAAACCAAATAAACAAAAAACCAAAAAATGAAAACAGAAGAAGTAAAAAGATCTTCCCTACTCGGGTCATAAAATGCTGTCCCACGGGCGTGAGACGGCCATGGCACTAGGGAGCTTACAACAGCTCTAGTTGCATGCACGGGGCCCACAGCAGACTGAACTCATGAGCATTCAGTCCTAGACAGAGGAGGGCTCAGTGGGGTCCCACACACCCAGGGAAGCTAGTGGAAGCCTGAGCTGCTACAGGACAGAAAGTCATTTCTTTAGTAATGCAGCTACCCACAAGTGACATCACTCCATCCACACCCACATGAGTGACCTGGTTAACCCCAGTGGGTCACAACACAAAACAAAACAAAATCAACAGAACAAAAAGTCAAGAAAATATGGTGAAGCTTTGGTGAGAGGACAGGAGGCACAGTGGGAGGTGTGGGGGTGCGTGAGGGTGAAGGGATACCCGTGAACAGAACGTATTATGTACACATAGGAAATTATCAAACAAATTGGTTTAAAACTCAAAAAGTCTCGTCAGACTCAGGAAAATATCTGAACAAAATGAGAATATCCAAAATATAAAAAGAACAAAATAGATTTTAGAGCTAAAGAACAATTGAGTTAAAAAGATATTCAAGGCATACACAGGACTACTAAGATGGGATCTGTGGGTGACAGCACTTGCCATCAAGCCTGAGGACCTGAGTGCAATCCACAGGATGCACATGGTGGAAGACCCGCCTCTGGTCAGTTTCCTTTAGTTTTCCTTCACACCTGTGCCTGATACACATTCATGTAGTTTTAAATTCTCAAAATGGCCAGGCATGGTAGCTCATGCCTCTAATCCCAGCTCGTGGTGGGCAGAGGCAGGCAGATCTCTGCGAATCTAATGCCAGCCTTTCCTACAGAGTAAGTCCCAGGCTGAGTAGAGCTACATAGCAAGTTCCTAAATAAAATAATTTTTCTGAAAAGCATATTATTTATCTCATGTTATTTGGAGGTATACTTTTGAAAACTAAGCTTTGTTTTTTGTTGTCACTAGAGCAAAAACACTCCCTGCTCCTACACAAGACAGGCCAATGAAATGAGTTTTAAAAGGCTCCCCGAGTAACTCCAATGGTCACCAGCTTTGGGAGCCACCGCAGATGAAGGGTAAGGGGTGTGAAATGTCGGACACCCGGGGGGGGGGTGGAGGAAGAGACACCCCAGGTGAGCCCTTACCGCTTCCATGCCAGGAGCTGCCTTTCGTCTGGCGCCGGGTGTCTGACACAGAATGTGGAATTTGGAACGCTCACTGGAACCTGGCACTGCGGACCCTTCTGAACAGATGATTAAGGCCGTCTGACCGGGCAGCTCGAATTCACAGAGCCAGTCTACCCATTCGGAGGGCTGGCCAGCTCTGCCACAAAGAGTCCGAGGGAGGGTCCCTTGTGGCTGGGCTCAGAATCTCAATTAAGTAGGCACAGAGTTGGCCCTACTCTGGCTGGGGTGAGCTTCCCTTAACTGACATGTTTACAGACCCAGTCAGCCAGTTTATTAATTTACCAATGAAAAATACAGCTGCCATGCTGGTGGGTCATGGCCTCTCTCATTTGGCCTGTGGAGCCAAATCGGAAGGCCGTTTAATGAGAAAGAGTTCTAACGACAATTCACCAGATGGTCTTTAAGAGATCCACTCCTATCACAGGCTGCTGGGCTTCTTTTCATGGTGGAGGTATTTCTCCATGCCCAGACAGTCCACCGTGCGGGTTCCCCAGTGAGGCCGCCTGAAGACACACACCCCCCCTTCACTGACCACTCATGTGATTTTTCTGAAGCAGCTCCGATCCCCCTCCCCAGCTTCCTCAGGAGTATAATGGAACGTGACAGCATCTACATAGCGTGGCCTTTGCTTAAATGAAAGGGAGGGTTTATCATAGAGGTGCGCGGAGTCAGTGGACACCAATTGCCTCGGGCAACCCTGCTTGGATTTACCGCTCCACATCGCAGCCCCAGTTTGAAAATAAAGGATCTAGAGCAGACCTGACTCTCATTAGCTTGGCCTCCTTGTTAAACTTAGTAGCCTTGTCTGGAGTTCACGGACTCTTCTAACATGTCTCGGTGCCCTTGTCCCCCGTCCA
Organism: Mus pahari; assembly: GCF_900095145.1. NCBI lineage: Eukaryota > Metazoa > Chordata > Mammalia > Rodentia > Muridae > Mus > Mus pahari. The sequence goes on from NC_034607.1 coordinate 52,647,335, forward strand.
GACACAGCCAGACTCTCAGAGATAGTGGGTCAAGTTCCGAATTCCGAGGCCCTGGTTTGGGGGTGAGGGTGGATCATCTCGTAGCTAGTTGCAATCCCCCTTCCTGATGCCGCAGTCCACAAATCTCGAGGCTTTCTCCCTGGGCACCGGCGTTCATTGTTACTGGACTTGGAAGCGGCTGTGGGGTAGACTGGGCTGAAATTCAGGCCTGGATGGGCTGGGCTGAAATTCGGGGCTGGAGCAAATGTGTCTACAGGAACTCGGTATCCATGTCACGTGTCTGGCAGATGTAACTTTCTGTCTGTCTGGGACAGAGATTATGAGCTCACATGGGCCTGTGATTTAAGCAAAACAGCAAACCAAACTGAGAAACCTCATGACTGCTTTTACACAAGGCCTTGGAAGTGCAATTTGCTCACGTTGGGGCTGGGGCAGCAGATTACATCTCTGTGGCAGACATACCTCCCAGCATCTACCCCATACACAGTAGCAGGGGCTCTGTGCTGCTTCAGACCCCAAATGCACAAGTTCAGTTCACAGGGTTTCTCTGTATAGCCCTGGCTGTCCTGGAACTCACTTTGTAGTCCAGGCTGGTCTCGAACTCAGAAATCCGCCTGCCTCTGCCTCAATAGGCAATTTAATATCCTTTTCACTTAAAAGTATAAAATAAGCATTTCTATATTCCATTAAATATTCTCTGAAGATACAATTTTAATAGTACTGTTTTAGCACACAGGCATTTGAAAGTGTATTAAATGGCCCTTCACTGGATTATAAGTATCTCGTTTTTGTTGTGAACAGAACTCTAGTTAAAACCCTTGTGTTTACATCTTTGTTCACATATCTATTTTTGATGTTTGCTCACACTGTTCCCTCAAGTAAAATGTCCACTTAACTAAATCTCACTTTTACTTTCAGAACTAGTTTGAGTCACACTGCTTCTTGGGCCTCTGGGCTCTTCTTTAAAATGACACCCACAAATACAAAATCACGAATTCTGAAGTGGGCCCTCCACAGTCACAGTAAGGACAACTGCAGTGCAGTCAACATTCCTTGTTTAAAAATTAACTTATTTTGTGTGGAAGTGTTTGTGTCTCAGTGGGGACAGTGACAACTCAGAGCTGAGCCCAGGCCGGGGGACCCCATCAAATGGATGATTCTTCACTGTGATTGAACTTGGAGTCAGGAAAAAAAGTTCACTCACTCTCTCACTCTCTCACTCTCTCTCTCTCTCTCTCTCTCTCTCTCTCTCTCTCTCTCTCTCTCTCATCTTCTTACATTGCAAAACACAACATACATTCAGAAAAAGCACACGGAATTCAAATGATGCAAACGTGCAGTTTAATGAATTATTGTCAGGCAAATATTTGGTAACTATTGCTCAGGTCAAGCAGAGGCAGGCGGATTTCTGAGTTTGAGACCAGCCTGGTCTACAAAGTGAATTCCAGGACAGCCAGGGCTATACAGAGAAACCCTGTCTCAAAAAAAACCAACCAACCAACCAAACAAACAAAAAAAGGAAATGTCAAGGGCCTCCAAGATACCTCAGTAGGTAAAGCTGCTTGCCACCAAACCTGATGACCTGAGCTCAGTCCCTAAAAGCCACATGATGGAAGCAGAGAGCAGCCTCCCACAAGTTGTCCCCTGCCTTCAGATCATGTGCATGGCATGTTCACACCAATGCACAAAAGAAAGAAATTAATCTTTTAACAAGGAATATTGACAGCCCCTGCAGAAGGCCCTATTGTGACCATGGAGGAGACGTTTCAGAATTCATGATTTTGTATTTGTGGGTATGGGAAAGGTCCTAGGAGGAAGTCTAAGCTTGGGAGTCTCTTTTTCTTTAGGCCTTCACCCATGTGATGCCGTGGCCATCCTAGGAGAGTGAGGCAATCTGCACCCAAGAGGAAGGCAGGAGCCTCGCCCAGGCCCCGAAGCATCCATCCTTCATTCCAGCTGTGCCCGTAAGCATGCCTGAGTGCAGATGCCCATGGCATGGTCTTTTTACCCCTTCAAAAGGGAAGCAGGACCAGCCTCCAGTCTCCAGACACGTGGGGATTGCCAAGTAACAAAAGGAAGGGGGTTTCCCAGGGCTTGAAGCATGGGGCAACATGTAGAGCCCAGGAAGTAGGTGAAGAAATTTAAGAAATCCTTTGGGGGGTTTCATAATTAAATACATGGTGGGAGGGGAATCCCCTTCTCTGTCTTTCAGCAAATACTGGCTGAGCAGTGTGTGAGCCACTGTGCAGGGATAGGTAACAGAAATTGGCAATATGCCAGCTCTGGCTCCCCAAGCCTTGGTGTGATGGGAGACTCGATTTGTAAGCTGGAAATCCCAGACCAGAGGGCTAAGCCTCAGCAATGTCATAGAGCTACATGAATGGAAGGCTCTAGGCCCAGTCCCCTCCCAAGTTCATCCCAGGCTCTGTTAGTGTGAGGCCCTGCAGACAGCTCAGGCCTTCAAGTGCATGGTTTCAAACATTTGGGTGTTGGCAGTAAACACCAGGGGAGGCAAGAGGACGAGTGTAAATGTAAGGATGTGCAGACCTTTAGAGACACTCAGACCCCTACCCCCCAAAATGAGATTCCAGGGGATCCAGTAGAGTGCCTTAATTTGGAGTAAGTCACCTGGAAAAGATAGGACATGGGTAGAAGTCACAATTGAGAATGTATCCAAATTGATAGGAATGGTCAAGACTTCATAGAGACCAATTCTCTCTCTCCCTCCCTCCCCCCTTCCTCTCCCCCCTCCTTTCTATTGGTTCTTTATGGCTTTCACATCATGCACCCCAATTCTATTCATCTCTCTGTCCCTCCATGTCTGCCCTCTGCCCTTGAAACCTCCCCTCCCCCAAAAGAAAACGCAAAGAAATATAAACAATAATAATAAAACAAAAACAACAACAAAATCTCGAATGGAAGCTGTGATTTGCCCACATTACATTCTTTTGCTTCACTGCAAATGTTCATTGTAACGAGTCATTGGTCTGGTTCAAGGCCTCTGGCTTCTGCTGTGCTTCCATACTGGATCCTCCCCGGGACTCCTCTTAGATATTCTGTTGTTGCCCTGTGTCATGGAGATCCTGCAGCTTTGGATCTGCAGAACCAGCGTCTGCACTCGCTCCAGCAGTTCATAGATAGGGTAGATGTTGTGGCAGGCCAACTCAAAGCCCTGGATCTGGACCCGGGTGGTAGCTGAGTTGGTCAGCCCATCAATTCTCCTGCACCCATGCCACCAGGGCCGGGCTCTTCTGCACTGCTCAGACAGATGAGGGGCAAGGGGCAGGTCTATGCAGTTCTGAGACATCAACATGGCCCAGGCAGCAGTCCAGACCAGGGGTATCCACATGGCTTTTGGTGGGTGGGTCAGGAGCCACAAACATTGACACAGACTCTCGATGATGCTGCTGCGGGGCCACCGATTCAGACATAACAGCAGCATGGCAGCATGGATTGGGTCGTCGCAGTCTCAGGTGACAGCCCAGGCTACTCACGTCAGGCTATTCCACACTACCCTCTTGGAAGACCCAGGTTTTAGGAGTGACTTGAGCTGCCCAGGAAGGCCTCTGGCTACAATGTGTGGAAAGGTACCTGCCACAGGAGGTGAGATAGGAGATAGAGAAAGGTGAAGCACAGACAACACAGCTATAGGTTTCAGTTGAGTGACAGACCCTGTGGCTTCCAAATTGGGTTGTAATTTGCCCAAACACTGGTCTAGGAATATCCCCCAGGTAGTGGCAGGGTTAGGGGCAGAAGGTGATAAAGCAGTTAGGCGGTGTGCACAGATGAAGCCTGGAATGAGAAACACGCTATCAGGAATGAAAGAGGAAGAGAGATACAAACTATCAGATTTGACCCTTGGATGTGCCCTCACAGGGGAGAGGGGCTAGGCTGCGGGTGAGGCTGGGGGACAGCAGGAACCACATGCCACTGTGTTCTCTCTCAGGAGCAAGCTGGAAGGGGAGAAAGTCGGAGAGCCCACTCCTGGAGAGAACGTGTCTGAAAAGCATAGACTGACAGCGAGTCTTGGAGACTTCATCCCAGTGGCTGAGCAAGTTCTGATCCAGGCTGCAGGAAGTGAGACGCCTGTAGGGGCCATGCAGAAAAAGGAAGAGTGAGCCAGCCAAGGACAGGAAACATTTCTCCTAAAATAATTTACATTAGGCATCCACAACTTAGCTTCTTCTAAAAACCATCTGCAGGTCAGTAATTGAGATGCCTCTTTCTAGGCGACTGTAGTTTGTGTCGTGACAGCGCAGGGTCGGATGTCCCATCTGTAAATGAGAGATGTTGATGATAGTCTGCCACCCTCACAATGGAACTGAAAAGGACAAAAAAAAAAAAAAAAAAAAAAAAAAAAAAAAAAAAAAAAAAAAAAAGCAAACTTTGAACAAGCTTTGGAGAGTGCTGTGTGAGGTTGATATTGCAAAGCGTAGCTTTCCTGGCCTCAGCCCTAAGGTCCCTCCCTCTGACCTTCACAGAACCAGACTCCTCTAACCACCTGTTGGGAAGTGGACCAGGGTCATGAGGAAGTCTCCAGGGCATGTCTGAGAGTCTAGCCTGCAAGCTGAGAATGGAGTTGGGAAGGAAGGAAGACAAGAATTTAGCCTCAGAGACACATGGCAGCCACGCCTGTTATTAGCCCACAGCCTTAAGTGTCATGTCAGGAGCAAACACTGCTCTGTCACCAAATTCACTCTCCTCATGTGTCTTTTCAGAGACGCAGCCCAACCTCTAGCACAGGGAGGGTTCTGGTTTGCAAGGAAGAGAATATAAATGTCTATTCCACATTGTCCCAAGCATATCCAATGTCCAGGGTCTCTTCAGGTAGTGGGAGGAGAGCTATTTCCCCTTTCCTTTCCTTTCCTTTCCTTTCCTTTCCTTTCCTTTCCTTTCCTTTCCTTTCCT
>NC_034607.1:52652530-52707374 GCF_900095145.1 Mus pahari
CTCTCTCTCTCTCTCTCTCTCTCTCTCTCTCTCTCACACACACACACGCACACACACACACATGTGAGTACACTGTCGTTGTCTTCAGACACACCAGAAGAGGGCATCAGATCACATTATAGATGGTTGTGAACCACATGTGGTGGCTGGGAACTGAACCCAGAACCTCTGAAAGAGCAGCCAGTGCTCTTAACCACTGAGCCATCTCTCCAGCTCTCTCCCATTTTCTTTACTCATTTCTTTGTTCCCCATGGAGGTCAGCGTGATGCAGCAATGGCTACTCACGGGGTACACCCATGAATGGCTGCTGGTGCCCCCTATAAATTGCCAACAGCCTTGGGGTTTTTCAGCCCTTTGTCAGAATGAGAGAGGACCTAACACAATGGGGCACGAGAGAAGGACACAGTGCACACCCATGCAGGACTCTCCTCTTACACAGCCTACATTGCCAGAGCACAGAGCTCTAAGAGAATTTGTAGAGTAGGAGGGAGTTATATGGATCTGTCTGGCGGCCTCTGAGACTGCTCTACTCAAAGTGGTAACTGTAAGGTTGTCACCATTCTAACCTATACTCAAGTGAAGGATAAGACCAACCAGAGTGGTCTTCCTGGAACTGTGTTCCAAAGTCCCCTACATAAGACCTCCAGAAACTGAATCAGGAGGTCAGAGGGAGCCAATCACGGGCTTGTGATAACTCCCCTAAGGGAGTGAAGGTAGAGAGGTTTAACCCAGCATGGCAAAATTATCTTAGTACTTTTACACCCTGTTTAGCCATGAAATGTGGGATGTTATAAGCTCTAAGTTAGCTTTGGATCTATGCAACCTTCTGGAAGTCCCCGCACTTGGTTAAAAGTCTTTCCATACTGTGCCTCCTGATACCAGCGATATTCAGCACCCTCTGACCTGTGGGACCAGGACACCTGGACATGGGAGAGACCAAGATGGTGTCAGGGAAGCAGACAGGACTGAATGGAAGCTGATGGTTTGCTGAGGATGCTCTGCAGGACGGGGTTGCACTGGATGTGCTCCTAGTCAGGCTTTTGCTTCCTTATGTCTTAGGAACCCAGAATCCACTTTCCCCATTTACCAAGCCTCACTCAGGTCCTGAAAGACAAAGGTTCTTATGTCTGCCCCCATTTATGTAGACAATACGCCAGTCGCCTTGAATTATCCCTTGTTGTTCTTAGACATGTGCTATTATACATGACGTGATTTTGAAGGGCAAAGAACATGTGACCGCAGCAGGTGCTCTTATAAGGTCTGTGGGTTCATATCCACCCCACCTTTTTCCATTCTCTTTTTGCCCTTCTGTTCCCCCAGAGTAGATGCAAAAACACCATCTTGGTAGCAGAGACTGGTCCTTTCCAGACACAGTGAAGTCTGCCGTGTTTTGGTCCTGAGCTTCCCAAGATACCCATAGAAGCAGTGCACGCTGGCTACTTATAAATCAGCCAACCTAGCACTTTTTCCTTTAAGATCAGGACTAGAGTGATGGAGGCAACACTCAAATAACAGTGCTGTCTCTGTTACTTGTCTATCGATGTGGTAAACCAAGGCAGCTTGTAGACAAGCGTGTACTGGGGCCTTATGGTTCCAGAGGGTTAGGATTCATGATGGCAGAGTGGAGGAGCAGAATCCAGAGATGAGTGGGAACGGCGTGTACTGCGGATGAAGTGCATTGTGGGTGAAGTGCATTGTGGGTGAAGTCACTGTCGGTGAAGTCACTGTGGGTGAAGCAGAGGTTCTTGAAGCCTCAAAGCCCACCTAGGTTACATACCACCTCCAACAAGGCCACACCTAGCAATCCTTCTCAAACAGTTCTAATAACTGGGGACAAAGTATTCAAATATATGACCAATGGGGGCCATTCTCATTCAAACTGCCAAAATATTACTGAATGCATGACATAGGATACTTTATGAAAATGTGCTTCTGTTTCTGTTTTTCTTTTGGTGTGTTATTTTTATCATAATTTTATTTCTGTAGATGTTATAAACCATGCAAAATCCTTTATTTTGGTTTAGATAGTCATTTATCTTGTAAAATTGTTTTAATGACAAAAAATGTGTCAAATATTCGCCTACATATTTTACCACCTTTGGGCTCTTAATCTCACTGTATAGATCTGATTTTTCATCTGGTTACAAGCTCAGATAGATGACTCTGCTCTTCCAGAGGACCCAGGTTCAATTCCCAGCCCCAGGGAACCTGATGCCTGCTGCTGACCTCCTTGGGTACCAGACCTAAAAGTGGTGCCCAGACAGACAGACATACAGGCAGAACACCCATACACATGGAAAGAGACCTAAAAGTGGTGCACAGACAGACATACAGGCATAACACCCATACACATGGAAAGAAGTAACAAAATTTTAATTAGAAATATTTAAGCCTTTTGTTATCTGGAAAGCAAGCTACTTCTGCCTTGCACTCTGGAGGGTGGTTTCTGCTGCCTGTGGAATCTAAGCCATGGTGCTCGTCTTCCCTTTCCTTCTTTTCAACATTATCACGATCCTCTTACACTGAGCTCAGATCTGCATTACTGCAAATGAAAAGTTGGTTCTTCTGCCTTTGTTCCTTGGTACATAACCTTTTTTTTTCTTTTTTGGTCTCACAATTTTTTCTTTTTATTATCGATTTTTAGTGATTCCATTATGAAGTGCTCGTATGATGTTGTTTACTTTGTGGTTTCTCTTGCTTTGCATATGTGGAAATTCTTGATTAATAATTTTTATAAAACTGGAATGACTTGAAATAATTACCCCCTTTTTAGATTCCAAATTTATGTACACATAAAATCATTTAATGTTGCCATGTGTGAGTTGTGTGTGCCTGTGTGTACATTTGTGCATGCATGTGTGTGCACACACGTGTGTGCACATGCACCCATGTGTGTATTTCTCTATGTACGTGTTCTTTAGTTTGGACGGTTTCTATTGCTAAGTCTCCAGTGTCAACTGTTGTTTTCTTTTCAGTGTCCAGTGAATTACTCCCTTCAAGTAGTGAACATTTCAAGTCTAAAACCTCTAAGTGGTTCTAAAAGTAACTTTTCTATTTTCCTCCTCATTACGTTCATGTTTTCCTTTAGATCTTTGTGCACATTGTAAACTTGTCTGCTAATTGCCTGCGTTGCCATTCCTGGTTTGTTGACTGCGTTTCCTGTGGTTGCTGCAGCATCCCACCCACATGTAAGTGCCATCACTTGTAATGTTCTGAAACTGGTTGTTTTTGTTTTGTTTTGTGTGTGTGTTTTATTTGTTTGTCTTGCTGGACACCTGTATTTTGTTATTTAAAAATGCAGATTTCCTTTACCAGGCAGTGTTTATAGTGAACTTGCTCCTTTGGAGGCTTGTTTCTCAATCTTGTTGGGGAAATCTCTAAAGTCGCCTTGACACTAGAGCTATATATATAGCCCCGTCTGCTGAAGCTGCCATTGAATTCCTTGGACTATTGAATTCACTAAGGTCTCTTTACACTGGCTAGTTGAAACCCAAACATCTCCTGGAGTATTGTGAGCCTTTGCCCTTTGGTGTCAGTACACACAGGCAACTTGGTAGTCAGTAACAGATCAGGGGACCAGGGACCCCCTCCTGTAGAAGGTGAGGGAGGCAGCAGGGCTTACACAACTCTGCCCCTTTCTTCAGGAACTTGACCCTGGAGTACATACCGTTTAGTATTTGAGAAACAACGGTTTTATGTAGCTGGTGCCATTTTCAAGTTTCTTACATTAAGAACACTCTGGTCCTGTGGCTTGCTATGGTAGAAGTGAACAAGGCTACATTGCTTACACGAAGGACATCCAGTGGGGTTATCTGCTTGTCTGCCCCTTCTCAGGAGGCTGGTTACAAGCCACAGAAACCATGGCTGATTAAACAAAAAAGGTGTGGAGACTCCTAAGTGAGCCAGAGAGAGCATACAGGGTTGCAGAAAGACCAGAGGAACCGCTGAAGATCGGTGTGATGTCCAGCACACACCTCAGAGCTTTTCTGGTAAGAAAACTGCTTCCAGCACCATCACAGTCCGCCAGCTGTCCACAGTCCATGTGTACATCTGTCACTTCGAACCAGGAACTTAAGCATACCAACCACATCTACAACCACTTCGCGCTCTGAGGTGCCACTTCCCATGTCAGGAACTGCCTTACATACCCACCACTGAAGCTGAGCCTCCAGGGGGTGGGGCTTATAGTTAACCCAAGTTTCACTAACTGTGAGCGTGGCAAGGATGGAGAGTCTGTACTGTGTAGCTCTACTTTAAGGTTAGCTCTTCTCTTCCCACTGAGACGGAGACTCACAAACCAGTGCTTCTTAGCCTTCCTGGTGCTGTGACCCTTTAACACAGTGCCTCATGCTGTGGAGACCCCAACCATAACATTCTTTTCATTGCTACTTCATACCTGAAATTTTGCTACTATTATGAATTGTAATATAAATATCTGATATGCAGGATATCTGAAATTTGACCCCCAAAGATGTTGCAACCCACAGGTTGAGATCCACTGAACTAGAAGATCCTTAACATTCAAAATGTGTTTCTGATGTTCACTGACCAACACATCCACTGTGACAGAATAGGGACAAATGAGTTTGGCTGGTATATGTCATTGTCTCCACCTATATCTAAATACCTCAAGTATCTGTCATTTCTGAGCCAGAAACTCAATTATAGCACTTTCAGTCCTGAAGCATGGGATACAATTCTGATTTCATTTCTCAGAGAAATCTGTGACCCATCTTTCTTTGAAGTTTATGGAAGGGGACAATTTCCAAATTATATTTCCAGCAATCTCCAAGCAAGTTCCCTCTCCTCCAGCTGAGCAGTGGATGGTTGATAACACAGGTCACAATGACTGCTTTCCTACGCTTAGGCGTAGCGGAAGGCAGAAGACTGCAAAAATATCACTAAGGACACATGAGCTTGAATCCTCAGGGTACGGGGTATAGCCTGAATTTCTGGGAGGTGCTAAACTGGAAAGGGGAATCTAGCTACATTCATTTGGAAATGAAAGCCAAGTGAGGTAATTTTATTAGACTTGCTCATTAAGGTCCAATGACTTTTAAGAACTTGACACCATGTTTAAGGCATTAGTACCTCAGCTCAAAATACGGTACAAGGTATGTTACCAGAAAAAGGGGTGCAGACGGGAAGGGAAGGGTGTATAGGAAGGGGAAGCACAGGTCTGATACGTGGCCAGAAGCCGTGACGTCAGTAGAGTGCGGGTGGCAGGAGACGCCTCCATACTTATGTGGCTCCATCCGAAGACAGGAACAGTGTGGAAGGGGACAATCGTTTTACTTCCTTATTGATCTCTTCTCAGAATGAGTTTCAGGGAGGGAGGGAAGACACCACCGAGGCTTGGAGTGAGCACGGGGTCCATCTTGTCTACCTCCACACTGGACCTGACACTCCTATCTCCCACTGAAACTGTCATTTCCACTGTGCCTTTGGAAGACTTAGGAACTCGGCTGAGTAGCAACCAAGATGTGATGGCTGTCACTGGCTGCCTCCCCGGCAGAGATTCTCCTTCGTAACTGCTGTCTATCACATCAGAAGTACAGAATCTAGTCAGAATGAAGCCCATGCCTCGGAAGTAAGGGCTGAAGACATCCAAATGGTCCCAACCACTTCTCGCGATGATGGTTTTATGAATGGCGTGTACCCCCAGTGTTAGGTAAAAGCCACACAGCATTTCACTAGCTGTTACCAAACTCCATGGATACTGTCATGTGAACATTCTTGAACCTCACTCTCTTCTTGTTCATGGCAATACATTTTCCGATCTTACACAATCTCTTCCCAACTCTGTCTGACCTTATCTCTATTCTCCAAACCCATACCCTAGTCCCTGAGTGGTTTCAATTGACAGGCCTAGATCTGTCATTTTCCTTATCTGCTACCTTTGGTGTTTTGTCATGGAACTTACAGCAAGTAGCATGAGCTTGGAAGAGCACATTTCAAACCCCAGCCCTGCTACTCAGCTGGGAGACCGAGCAAGGTTCTGGCTGTCTTTGTATATTTCTTACCTTGGCTATAATGTGAACATTGTAAGAGTCAGAATTCCTTTGGTTATCAGAGCCTAAAAACTAACTTCAATTCATTAGGCAAAAAGGAGAGCTGAGATAGTTTAAATTGCCCATCTGAAGGAGCCAGTAAGGACTCAGGAACAGCAGAGTCATGAACTTAAAAGGGGGGGTCGGGGCTCAGGCAGGATGTGTAAGAGGGGGTCGGGGCTCAGGCAGGATGTGTAAGAGGAAAGCCTTCCGGTCAAAGCACCTGATGGCTGACGTGAAGCAAATGGTGCTGACCCAGACAGATGGACCAATAGCTGTCTACAAGTCCACAAGTCTTATCTTGCACAGGCATTTCAGAGATAAAGTAAGATTATCTACATCACTGACCACCAAGTACTCAGTGACACACAGGTACTGCACACAGCAGCACGCGGCCAATCTCTCCCTTGTTCACCATCCCTTGCTTTTCGGACCTCTGCTCACCAAGATGGTGCCTTTGTCTCTTGCCACAGAGATGGAGCTATGCTCTCTGAATGGACGCAGCCCAGTGGGATAAGGTTTGAAAAATAACCTGTCCACCTCAGATGACCAGCATGCCTGAGAAGCTCTGTGGTGCCCTTCCTTGGCCAGCGTGCGCTGTCTGCTTTCCCCAGGCTTCTACCTAGTACCTCAGAGCCCCAGGCCAATCATATCACTTTGCAAATCCTTCCACAGCACACCCACAGCTATGCACGGCTGCCTTCCTCCAGAAGCCTGTTCTTGGTTCCCTCCCACAGCACTGATTACATTATGTAGCAACTATCTGTTTTCCCATCAGCTCCTTCCCGCTGCTCCCCCTCTAGTGACTGTGACTTGCCAGCTCGATGTCCCCTGCCCAGGAAGAAAGCCTGGCTTCTAGTCGACCTCAATTCATGCTTGTTAAGTGGAATAGTGAATGAGGAGGAGGAAGGAAGGAATAGAGGAAAAGGAGAAGGCGGCCTAGACAAGCTCACTGTTCTCACACAGACCTGTGTCTGTTTCAGTGTTCACAGTTCAAACAAAAGGAAAAGAGCAGAGGCCTCTGGGATGCCCAGAAACAAAGTTGCTTCCTGTGTGGAGTCCTTGACATTTGAGAACTGTTTTGGGTTTTGCTCTGTTTGACCACGTGGGCATTCTCTTTTTCGCCCATGGGAAATTGAGGGTCTTGCAGAGGTCTAATTATTCCAGTTGAAGGGTGCATGGACTGTCAAGGGAGTGTTCTAGATGATCGTGCCCGGCCACAGCCACCAGGTGTGACTGTCCCCAGAGCTCTAATATTCTTGGCAGTCTGTCTGGCATTACTGTGGGCCAAGGGAATGAGGTCACTGTCGCCAATGAAGTCACCACCGCATGATTCATCCCACATCAGTCCCCAACTTGGAGTGCGCTCTGAGATTCTCAGAGCTTCTCACAAGCCATCCAGAACCCGGGGTCCCTGTAAGATGAGCTCACATTTTTAAAAGCAGAAAACCAAGGCCTAGAGAAAGGCAGCCAGCCATACTACTAACTTGTGGTGCTTGGACCAAGTTCAGCTTTCCAGCAGAGCTGGCTCCCACAGCTCTTTAACCTTTCCACAGTTCCTCCTTTCAGAATACTAGTCTTTGCAAACCCAGCCAGAGCTAATGGTGATGCAAGCAGCAAACCATCCTCTCTCCTCCTCCACGGCAAAGTGTCAAGACCTGACTTCAACACAGTGTGCTGCCTTTCTTAACCTTTCAGAATGTATGAAGTAACTTTCAGATTTATTAATGTCGTCAATGCAAGTACCTCCATTCGAATGCAGTGGACAGGGCATGGAGAGATGTTCCCCTACACATCTCCCCAGGTGGCCCTTGAACACCGGGAACCTTTTGGTAACCACTTCTCAGGTCCCAGTTTCCCCCACCTAAATCCCGGGGGCAAGGGTATGAATGACCCACACACCTCTCAACACAGCATTTTCTACCACTATGAAGGGGTGAGAGGAAGCGACTTCCCTGTCAGCAAGCTTGGGGGTAGTGGTGTGGGGTCGGTCAGCACAGAGTGAGCCTTCGCACCAGGACCGTATGTTTAAAGCAGCTACACAACTAACTGGCCCTGGCCAGACAAGTGTTTCCGGACTTGCCAGACAGAGGCGCAGGGTTGGTCCTGAATCACTGGCCAAGTGTCAGAGCGTGAGGCTACATCATATCCCAAGGATCACAACTTAATACTTTTGGAGAGACACTTGGAAGTGAAAGGAAGCCTCGGACGATGTCGCCTCCAGGGGGAGCACAAATAACATTTGCGGTCTCCTGACAAGGGCTCGCCCCTTTGTGGCTGGTTGGGGGTGCAATATGCTGCATCTCTTAGTCACCGATTTCATAGAAAATGACTCAAGCTCGTGCTGCGAAAAGCGTGGGGTAGTGATGCTGAAAAGCAAGCAATAAGCCAGAAGTCTTAGTTTTCCAGCTCAGAGACCCACCACCCTCCCAGCCTCCGCATGCCTTTCTAATTGTTGTTATTAATTATTTTTATAACCCTCTTGGCCGATGTTCCTGATTTCTAGTTGCGTGAAGCACTTGCAGGTCGACGAGATGGCTCCTGCCTTCCAGGCAGAATTTAAATATATACATCTGTATAATTTGGCAGAATTGCGTCACCGTGGAAGTCGTCGTGGTTCCCTGAAAGGCCTTCACGTCTCCTCCGGGCACCGGGGCCTGCGGACGCTTCCGGGCTTTGGCCGCACTTTCGCGAGGAGCCCTGGGCTCCTTTCTAGCGGCTGCCCAAGAGCCCCTCCCCCAGTCCCCATCCTCCCGGATCCGGGGCGCCTCCTCCTCGGCCTCCGCGCCCGCCTCGCAGGGAGTCAAGCTAGGGTGAGCGGCAGGAGCGCACGGCGGGCGCGGGCGCGGGGCGCGCCGCACTCCGGAGCCGCCGGGACCGCCCTCCCCCACCCCCCTTCACCGACCCAGGAGGGCGGGGGCCGGAGTGGCGCGGGGCGGGCAGAGCCGCCTGGCCCCTCCCCTCCGCCGCCCTCCCCAAAGTTGCCGACTCCCCTGGGGCCGGACGGTCTTATGATCCGGTGGATCCTCCTGGGGAGGCCGGGCCGGGGAGCGGGTTGGGGCGCCGAGCGGCGGGGCCAGCAGGCGGGCGCGGCGAGCCGGGCCAGGGCGGGGAGCGGGGCAGAGATCGAAGCGGCGGCGGCTGCGCCCCGGGCCCGCCGCACCTTCCCCTCCGGTCAGGGGAACCGCTGCATGGGGCCGGGAGGGCGGCCCTGCTGCGCCGAGCGGCGGCGACGGCGGACCCCCCAGGCGGGCTGGGGCTGAGCCCGGGGCCAGGGCGGGGGCTTCGGGGGGACCATGCCCCGAGGCCGGCCGGTCGCAGCATGGCTCACGGGCCCGGCGCGCTGATGCTGAAGTGCGTGGTGGTCGGCGACGGGGCGGTGGGCAAGACGTGCCTGCTCATGAGCTATGCCAACGACGCCTTCCCCGAGGAGTACGTGCCCACTGTCTTCGACCACTACGCAGGTACGCCTCTGCCCTGCTGACTAAGGGGCTGATCCCGGGCTGGGAACTTTGGAGTAACTTTGGCTGAGCCCCCTGGCTTGCTTCCCCTGAGCGTGCTCCCCTCCCCCGCAGTGCCCTCTGCCTGGCGGCTCCNCCCCCCCCCCAAGCTGTGCCTCTGGTCACCCCTCGCTGCAACTCCCACCCCATTCCTATCTCCCCCTTTGCCCCTTCTCCCACACTTTTCAGTCCCCTGAGCGCCCTTCTTGACCTTCCAGCTGTCTCTTCGCTTACTGCCCGAAACCCCTGTAGGGGAAACATCTGGGAACACTAGGGTAGACGTGGCTACAGGGTTTGGGAGAAGGGGGGGCGGTGGATGGCAGGGGCCACATTACACCTATATCTCATGCCACCTGGCAGTGAAGTGGACTCAGAGAAAAGGGGATGGATGTTCTCTCCTGGGGAGCATCCACATGCTTCCCAGTATTTGGGAAAGAGGTTACTGTGGGGAGCGAAAGTGCTAGACCTCAGATCACTGTGAGCTTCTCTCCCCACCCCCACTTCTGTCCTTGCAGTCAGCGTCACCGTGGGGGGCAAGCAGTACCTCTTGGGACTCTATGACACAGCTGGACAGGTGAGTGTTTTGGCCTCTGGCTGGTTCCCTTACCCCCATCTCTCGCCAATTCTGTGTGGCTGTGGAGGGCCTTTGGAAACTGAAGTGTCTAGGGGGCTGCCTCAAGATCAGGTTTTTTTCTTAAGTCAGCAAATTAAAGAAACAAACCCAAAAGAAAACGCAGACCAGCGTGAACCCCGCGATGTGAAAAGTTTTTGACTGTATGGGTTGTTACGTGTGTTGCCTGGTGAGTGGGTCCCAACTCCTGTTGCAAAGTGGCAGCGGCCAATGGTAAAGCGTTCTTATTTTTAGATGCTGATGACCAGGTCTCCCCCTCACAGCCTCTGTCTGGGCCCTCATTGGTGAGTGGTCTGCCTGCCCGAGGAGCCTGATTGGTGGGAAATGGCATCATCTAAGAGGCTGGGAAGGCATTTGGTCCTGGTTATGTTTATTACAACATCATTGCACTCTGGGACTCCAGTCTCTGAAAACGTAATTTGTGGTGTTACCAGAGGAGCACAGGGAAAAAGAAAAAACAACAACCGTCAGCCACTCCCTGGGGTTCGGGGCGGGTAGGGTTAAGAGTTCAGCAGGAGTCTTGGAGGAAGAGCTTTCTTCCCCATGGAGGGCCAGGTGACTTTGTGTTTTCTTTGAAGAGATTATATGCAGAAAGGAAAGGGACACTTCTCTCTGCAGCCTCTGGCTAGTGCTGGCAAACCAGAAGGGTCAGGCTGTTCTCCTGTAGGGTTAAGGGGTTTTCTGGGGTTCTGTCTCCCTAACCCAGCTCCACTGTCTTGCCAGACCCACTTCCTTCTGGGGCTAAGGTGATGGTTTCGCAGAATTCAGCTCTGCAGTGTGCTCTGAAGTCTTTGGAAGTTGCTGTGTCTTATGCAGTCTTGAGAGTCCTGAGGATGTGTGAGCCATTGAATGATGAACAGTGACTCCAATCATTGCGCTTCTCTAGTTGTGAACAGGAGGCTAAATGGAGGTGGGGTGGGGTGGGGGCCAGAGGGAGAGAAATACCATCAGATACTATATGTTAAATATGTGTTTGATTAGATTTGCCTTTTAGCATTGTCCGCTCTCAGATTCTATACTCAAGTCTAGAAATATTTTGTGGGTTTTTGGGCAGGAGGGAGGGGCCTGATTTGGCCCCAATTTCTAAACTGTTAGAGCAGTGGTTCTCAGCCTGTGGGGAAAGGATCACATATCAGCTATCCTATGCATCAAATATTTACATTAAGAGTCATAACAGTAGCAAAATTACAGTTATGAAATAGCAACAAAGTAACTTTATGGTTTAGGGTCATGGCAACAGGAGGAACTGTGATAAAGGGGAATAGACTAGGAAGGTGGAGGAGCACTGAGTTAGAGGAACAGGAAGGTGGAGGAGCACTGAGTTAGAGGAACAGGAAGGTGGAGGAGCACTGAGTTAGAGGAACATCTGAAGATGGAGACCTACTAGCAGTGCAAAGGGCCGGCCGGAGGACACCCCTGTCACTCAAGTTGCCCAAGCCAGTGCTGTGTGTGTGTGTGTGTGTGTGTGTGTGTGTGTGTGTGTCTGTCTGTCTGTCTGTCTGTCTGATTCTCAGCTTCTAGGGCCTGCTTTGGTCATTCTTTAACCCCACCAACACCCCTTTCATCCGTTTTGGAGGGCAAGGAGTGGACAGCAGCCAAGTACCTCCAACTTTCAAATAGTGCTGTTGATAGACAGGGAGTTGACAACAGTCGAAACAGTTTTTGGAGAAGAAAGTTCCCAATTTTAATTTCTTATCCTACCTCATCTTGTTGTTGCAATGGTCGTGTTTTAAACATGCACTTTATTCAGCAAGCCCAGTTAATATTTGCCTTCTACATAGCAGAGACCGGGGCAACCACGTGCACGTGTATGTACATCTAAGCTCACACAGCTTACAAAAGCTTGCTGCCAAGATAAAGGACCCCGTACCACTCCAGTGGGGTCCTGGGAAGTACCGAGGTGCCCCAGGTCGGTCAGATTGTTTGTATGCATGAAGTTTTACAACCATTCTCTTGGTGGCAGTAATCTGGGTGTGATCGGGGGTCACATGTCACCTGTTGGTAGGTATCACAGATGAATACTTAGGATTTTGGGTTAAAGTTATTGATAATTAATTTCATTTGTAGTACGAAAATGTAGCCATTATCAGACAAAATGGTAGGGCTGTTTGATCTTGCTAAGTAGAAATCTGGGGTATGCAAAAGAAAACATTTAAGTTATGGGATCACCACTGCTGGTAGGAGTGTATGTAAGATTCTTAATCAAATGATTGCTCATGTGTCTTATGTATGTTTATATGCTGATTTTTAAGACCCTATCTCTCTATAAATATATACCAGAATCCTTTTATGATAATAATAGTGGTAAACAAATGTACATACATACATATACTCAGATGTCAGGGATTTTTAGCCAGATAGAAAAAGAGGGACATCTGTGGGCTTCAGGACTAAAACACCTTGGGGTCCTATCTCTACCTATACTAGATTCTAACTGAATTTATTTACTTTCTCTGTAATAGTAAAATGTTGACAATTAGGATCGCCACTGCAGGGATGTAGGCTGTCTTAAATTCATTAACCTTTGCAAAAACAGTTGGCATGAACAGTTCTTTGTGTATAGTAGGTGTGCAAATGATATCACAAGAAATTACTGTGTTCTGCTATGGACGAGGTAATTTGGGGGTTTGGGGGTGGTCAAAAGCAGAGCACAATGTATCATGCCTGAAGTTGATCGACTCCACTACCGTGCCAGGTCCTAGAATTGTTTGCAGAGGTGTGGAGCCAGGGAAATAGTTTCAGGTTCTGAGTAGAGGTTGAGAAGCAAGGGGCATATGTAGGTTGCAGCTGGTTCTTTTTCCAGAGACAGTGGGATGAGGAGGAGGATTACAGCGCTGGAAAGCACTGGCCTTCTCTCCAAATGGTTTGCCCCTGTGTGTGGGTGCTTGGCATACCTACTTAAATAAATGCAGCAATGCCCCGCTCGGGTTGGCACCTCCAGCCCACGTCTTTACACTTGGCCTTCTTGATGACTCCAGTCAAGTCCATAACCACAAGCAACACTTGCCCCATTGACCTGTTAGGGACCCACCAGTCAAGGCTCATGTCTATCTGACCTTCGCTGCTATCAGCAGAGACAGAGAACGGGGTACAAGAGTGTGTTGGACAGCAGGCCCCTCCATGTGCCTGGTCTAGAGACATCTCTTTGATGTTCCCGTCACAAGCACTGCTGCTGAAGGGAGTCCCCCTCCCCTTCTTGGCTGAGCCTTAGATTGGTCCAAGGGCAGCGTGCCATTTTGGCTGCCAAGCGTTTTAGAGTGGAAGTCAACACAGCACCTTGCCCTACTCTGGGGGTCTTGCAGGGAGATCTGGCTTTCTGCCTAGGCCTCTGTGGAACTTCTCCTTTCCTGCCTGACTTTGGGCCTTCAGTGTAGGCTCTGTATTAGCCCTCTGCCTGCCCTGGGAGGGAATTAGAAAGGTGGGATTGCCCCACGGGCCTCTACTCTTTTGAGAATGGAAGGAAGTGGGACGAGCTTTCCCTGTGCCCAAACAAGCCAGCAGGGATCTGCTTGGCAGACTGCTCTCTGCCTGCGCTCCAGGCCTGATCTCTTAATCCTTGGCAGGAAGGCAGAACCTGATACCCTGAAGAGGAAAGCACCAAAGTCCAATTTATCCCAGGTCTCAGAATCCTGACACTCAGGAGGGGTGTGCTGGGGTGAGTTTGGGATCCCTGAAGTTCTAGATTTAGCCACTGTCACTGCGTCCAAGTTCACATGTATGCTGTAGGCATGCTGTTGCTATATCTGGCAACTTAAGTTCAGGGTTGCACACATGAGAGCTATAAATATCCTTGCTCCAGTATCCCCTGGGGTAGCTTTTCAGTAACAAATGAGATTTATTTCACACTTGCCATAACCCAGCAGCTGTAGCTGCCCCCCTCCCCCCACAGCTCTCTGGGTACCCAGGAAGGCACTTCCTCCAGCCAAGGGAACCTCAACTGGAGGCAGCAGACAGGAGGTCCCTCTCCTCTTCTACATTTCATGGGATGGCACCCAAGAACCTAGCATAGTATGTGGGGAGGGGGAGGAGGTGGGGGTGGGGCAACAGTGCTGCCACCTCCTCAGATGCCTTTTAATGTCAAGTAGGGTTTGTTCATAACATCTTTCCAGGTAGATTGTTCCCATAGAGGAAACAGCAAGTGAGGGAAAGAGCTGGGTGAGTCAGAAAAATGGGTTTCTACATCAGGGTA
Organism: Mus pahari; assembly: GCF_900095145.1. Classification (NCBI taxonomy): domain Eukaryota; kingdom Metazoa; phylum Chordata; class Mammalia; order Rodentia; family Muridae; genus Mus; species Mus pahari. The sequence goes on from NC_034607.1 coordinate 52,666,901, forward strand.
GGTAGGTGTGCAGCACGCAGATGTAGGTTGTAGGGCGTGACCACCCACATCCCAACAGGCTTCAGGTTCCCTCAGCCTCCCATTCCATCCTTGAGGGCACAGAGCATGTGAGCAGCCCTGAGCCTCTTTCAGATGTGAGCTGCAACAGGCGAGATGTGGCCTTGGGCCTCCAGTCTCCCTTGGTAACGCACCATAGATTTCTTGTCTGCATTTTGCTAACCTCTGTAGAAGATATTTATACCCTAGGCTGCACTGTATCACACAGGCATGCTTGGCTTCCTCCTCTGGATTGAGGAGGTGAGTGGCCTGTCCATTCATAAGCTGTTGCTCTTTAAAATACACCGTGTTTTCCTGGGTGGGACTCGGGTGGTGGGGGAGTGTCCTCCTGAGCCTTGTGTTGGGTCTCAACCTTTCTGAGTGCTTCTGTCAGCTTCCAGCATGGTTCTCCTGAGGTCTCATGACCTTTCTAGTCTTTAAACTAATGTTTCCTGCCTGGTATGCCAAAGATGAATGCTGCAGACCGAACAAGATGCTGTGTCAGCCTTGGGGGGCTGGCGAAGTTGGGGGCCTAGAGGGCTGAGCACATCTTGCTGTGTGTGCCAGGGTATGGCCACAGAGCTAACTTTTTTTCCTTAGATTTATATGCGAGTACACTGTCACTGTCTTCAGACACCAGAAGAGGGATCCCATCTACAGATGGCTGTGAGCCACGATGTGGGTTGCTGGGAATTGAACTCGGGACCTCTGGATGAGCAGTCAGTGCTCTTAACCACTGAACCATCTTTCCAGCTCCCCCTCCCCCTTTTAAATACTGGGCTTTGAACTTGTAGTCTCATGCCCTGGTCAGGGTCTTTTTGGAGAACTGGACTTTTGTGGTGAGGTTTGGGTTTCAGCCTAGCATCTCTCCAGGAAAGTACCAGTCTCTAGCGAGGACGTGTGGCGGCAGCAGGTACCCCGGAGGCCTCAGGCACTGCAGTGGTGTCAGAGAGGAAAAGGGCAGCAGCAGAGAAACCAGGCAAAAACCAACCAACCAAAAAACCTACACATGCAGCTAAAAAAAAAAAAAAAAAAAAAAAAAAACCTGAACTATTTAAGACACCTTTCACACCCCAGGGGGTTGATTTTGCCCTAATTTGGCCCCTTTGGGTCTGGGAGTGGCTTTCTTTGCCCTCAGCACATTGCTCTTCCTCTTTCAGTGCCTGTCACAGCTGGGGAAGCCTGTAGGTGGCAGGTGGCCAGCTGCCCCAGCCCTTCATATAAGTGGTATGGGACCACTGCCCGCCATTGTCTCTGGGATGCTTCGTGCCTTCGATGAGCTCCGGGGATGGCAGGGCACTGTGTCCTCCACCACATTCCAGAGCCTATGGGATGCTAGGCACAGATGCCTTAAAATGAATAATTCTTTCTCATTGGCTCTCCACTCGCTCAGCTAAAAGCTCTCCGGTGGCTAAGAGCACCAGGTACAGCTCCCTCTCTGGTGATTCAGCTGTCATCCATCAGAGGATTGTGACGCAGGCATGTGGATGGTGCATCAAACTACCAGTTTTGGCTCTGACTTGGCTCACTAGGCTTGACAGTTGCCAGGCTCCGGCTTTTGCATCTTCAAGGTCCCCTGACCACAACGTAGTTTGGATGATGGGTTTTGGATTCTGCTGCTGAACACCAAACCTTGTCTATATTTCCATGTGGCTAAGATCAGTTCACCAGCCAACTTATCCCACAGCCTCTTTGCTTCCATACGTGATGGGAGACAGTGTCTACCTTGCAGGTTGGCTGCACGGGTTGGGAATTACGTAGAGTTACCTCACTCAAGGGAGTGCCATACCTGCTGGGTTCTGGTGATGTCGATTTGGTGCCTGCTCTGTGTCCCAGCCTTCTGTGGGGGAAAGGAAGGTGACAAGACCCTGGGAAGTGCATTGCACAGCTGGGAGGCTGAAGGAGAGGAGAGCATGCTACAGGACCCCCCTCCTCCAGGGCGAGCATTGCTGCTTTGGCTGATACAGGGAAAGGCAGGAAAGGGGAGAGCACTGCTGGCCACCCTGGCCATCTCCCTGGCTATGGCCACCACCCTGGCCATCCCCCTGGCTCTGCTGCTTCCTGCTCAGAAGCTGCCCCTCTCCCAAACTGATGTCCACATCCACATAATGGGTTATGATTGTACCTTCTGGTAGGGTTTGGGGGCCAAGTCAGAGTTTTCTGTCTCCCAACAGAAGAATCTTCTCCCCTCTTAGGGGTGGCCAGGAGGGGCTTGGGACATGCTGGGGTTCAGCTCCCTGTCCCCACCCAGCTTGTGCTGGGCACAGCAGCTCCTTTCTCTCTGTGCCACCAAGTGCAAGTCTGAGAAGCACAGCATTAAAAGAGGCCATGCATACCCTGGCAGGGGTACTGGGAGGTAGCGTGGCGAGGGCAGGCTTAAGAGGCATCCTACGTGTGTCTTTGTGGGCCAGGGGTCCCTGCTCTCTCTGCCAGCTTGAGGTGTAGGCTTGGTAGCTAAATTAGAGATTTCCCCCTTTTGATTGACAACTTAGTAATTAGAGAGATATTAATCTGCTGTCTTGTTTCTTGGTTTTAGCAGAAGAAGAAGCAAAGGAGGAGGAGGAGGAGGAGGAGGAGGAGGAGGAGGAGGCCTTTATTGTTGCTGTTTCTTTTGTGGTGACTGGCCAGAGAGGAGAGCCAGCCTAGGTCCCAGATGTCTGGAACCTCGGGGTAGATGTGGGGGCTCAGCCTTGAATGGTGATTTCCCACCGTGTAAACTTGTTGCCTTAGCTTTCTCATCTCTGAGAGTGGTGTCTGCCCCGTTTTCCAGTTAAGTGGTCCGCTCCAGGTCATACATACATTTCACAGTTGGTGAAAGTTAAAAGACCTGTTTCTAGGATAGGACTTGCAATTACAAGTCCTGGATCTTTGTGTTAGCCGACACCAATCAGTTTGTCCTCAAGCAAGTGTCTTGTTCCCTGACACGTGCTCCAGAGTTGACTATTTTGTGACTTTTCTAGAGTTGGTGGAGTGGTTTCTGGGTAGGATGTCGGGGGCTGGGACTGTAATTATTCCAGCAAATATTGTTCCTGGGAACTTGAGACTGTTTTGCCTTGCTGTTCATATGCCCCTGGACTTCCTTAAAAAGGGCACGCCTTGGGGGTGCTCGGGCCACACTGCTGATGGGTGAGTGAACGTAGCTATCTGCCATTTGCCTTGTGTCCCTCCATGCCCCTTTCTGTTCCATGTCGTTGTGCCCACCTGACCTGCTGTCTGTCGGTCGGTCTGCTGCTTGGGAACTGCCCCGCCGGGACCTCTTAGGTGCTTCCTTTACCCCCCCCCCCCAGGGTTTTCTTATTCAGGGGAAGTTGCCTCTCCACAAATTCATGTCTGGGACTTGGGGTATACACAGTGGTAAAGAGCTCGCCTGGTAAGTGCACTGAAACGTGTCTCTTTCATCAAGACACATCTTCCCATGTCTTCATCGGCCACTTGCTGAGCAATCTGCATGGCTATCACCATCCGTGGGCTCCCAGATCCTCTAGCTTCCAGCTTTCTGTGGTATCTGTCTAGATGAGAGCACCACTCCAGCTTCTCCCTCTAGCCAGCCAGTAAGCAGTCCCTGAGAACCAAGTCTGGGCTGGGGCCTGTGATAGAGACATGAAGGGTCCCTTTCTGGAGGTGCCAAGGGGGACAGGGTCTGCTCTTCCGTAATGAGTTCCTATTGAGGGCCAAGTCAGAGCAGGACTTCCCGGGTCTGCTCTTCTGTAATGAGTTCCTACTGAGGGCCAAGGCAGAGCAGGACTTCCCAGGCAGATGGAGTCGAACTGCATCCCTACATGCGCTGGCCTCTCGAAGTGCCACAGCCTGTCTGGGGACTTGTTAGGCATCTCAGATCTTAATCGACCCTACCTCCTAAATCACAAGCTTGGGGAGATCACTGTTGGTCCAGACTGGATGAGGGATTCTGATACAGGCCAAAAGTCAGAGCTGCCCAGACACTGTTTGTGAGACCTGGTGTCTCCTCTCAGCAAGCTGCCTTTGTCACCCACCGTACACACTGTCCCAGTGTCTGGGGAACATGGCTGAACTTTATGCTTAATCTTCTTTCCTAAACATTCTTGTGGCCTCCTTCCTCATTTTGAACATGTGTTGGGACTCTCCACACTTGCTTAATGAATGGCCTCCTCCCAGCCTGCCTGTGGACACAGGAGGAAAATGGAGGTGAGATGGCATATGTGCAAACCTTGGATCCATGAGTGTGATGTCTGCCAGAAGGGTGTGCAAATAGTAGACTCCACAGGTATTCCTTGATTCATGCCAAGCCATGTTCTCTCTTGCCTATTAAGTAGCTCGACAGATACAGTCTCTTTAGCTGAGGTTTGTTCGTGGGGTCAAACCCTGTGTCCAGCCCGGATATCAGCTTGGCTTTGTGTTGTCTTAGTTCCATAGATGGGAGGTGGCACCTTTCTGGTATTAAATTCCACGCAGATCACAGTGGCTGGAGGCAGAAGAAGTGCTGTGTTGCTCAACACCCACCTTGGCTGAGCTCAGTGCTCTGTGGAGTGGCCTCTCTCCCCACTCCTCTGCTCCCTTCCTTTCAAATGATATCTTTTTGTTTCCTTTAATTTTTTTTGTTGTTGTTGTTCTAGTCTAGAAGCACCCTCCTTTGAATAGCATAATGGTCAGTAGTATGAGCTGCTGGATCTGCAGGCCCCTTGTAAGAGCTGCCACCGAGGGCACTTACTTCTGACTCGCCAGTTCAATGAAAGCCCCTGGTGTCTCCAGCTTAATTGCAAAGGGACTGTCCTTCCTGGCCAGCTGGGTCAGGACTCACTCTTATCACCCAAAGGTGTCTCTAGAAGCTTCCTTAGCCCCGAAAACCCGGGGACAGTGCTACATGTGGGGAGAGGACAAGGGAGGGGCAGAGGAGGGATGGAGACTTCTATTCCCATACCAGGGCCTCTGTCCAGCAAAGGACTCACCCAGGCGTCACCCAGAAATTAGGAAAGTCATTCTGAGGTGGCTCAGTGCAGCAGCTGCTTCCCATCTGAGATGAACATAAGACTCCATTTCTGAAATTTAACCAAATAATTGACTGCGCCACAACCTGGCACTTGGCTTTGTTCTTGAGTAGATCTTTATCACCCATGAAGATTGTTGAAGCCCCTAAGGGACACTGTGTGTGACATCGAATTTTACACAAGGTTTGGAAATCGACGTAGGAACCAGGTGAGTGTTGGATTTCAGAGAGTCTGTTAGATTATTATGCAAAAAAAACTGACTTTCATAAAAGGCTCTGCCATTTGGAAGAGGATTCTGGCCTGTCTAGACATTATCGAAGGCTTGTAAGTGGTGGTTTTAATGCATTGCCCATGAAGGCACAGTGACACTCACTGCAGAGCCCAGAGCAGACAGACAGACTGCCAGATCTACTTACTGGCTGTGGGTTTGAACTGTTGTGAGAACATAACTGTGTGTTAGTTATGTCAGGTGTGCCTCCAGAGCGGCTTGTACACATGAGAGGGAGAGAGCTGTGTTGTTCAGGTGGGCCCAGACAGGCACAGACACCTTGGGTGACAGAGGGGTCAGTAACCAGGCAAGTAGGCAAACCTTGCTGTGGATCAAGCTGGTGGTATACACATTTACTCTCACTTTAGTATTTAAAGCTGAGATATTAGTGGCCTCTTGTGAGGCTATGCCAGTGCCTGGCAAACACAGAAGTGGATGCTCACAGTCAGCTATTGGATGGAACACAGGGCCCCCAATGGAGGAGCTCGAGAAAGTACCCAAGGAGCTGAAGGGCGATGCAACCCTGTAGGTGGAACAATATGAACTAACCAGTACCCCCTGAGCTCGTGTCTCTAGCTGCATATGCAGCAGAAGATGGCCTAATCGGCCATCATTGGGAAGAGAGGCCCCTTGGTCTTGCAAACTTTATATGACCCAGCACAGGGAAGGCCAGGGCCAAGAAGTGGGAGTGGGTGGGTAGGGGAGCAGGGGTGGGGGTGGGGTAAAGGGAATTTCAGGATAGCATTTGAAATGTAAATAAAGAAAATAATAATAAAAAAATAAAAAAAGATTTAAAAAAATAAAGCTGAGATATTATAAATTGCAGACCATTTTATTGGTCACTCTCTGTCCCCCTTCCTCCCTTGCCACCATTGGTCCACGTCTGTTCTGTAGATTTGCCTATTGTGGATGTTTTGTATTCAGATTTGCCCTTTTATCTTTGGCTCTTCCATTTGGCATGTTTTCAAGGTTTATCTGTGTTGCAGAATGTCAATATTTCATTTCTTTTTAGCTAGGTTTTCTCTCTTTCGGTCTAATCAGCTTTCGGTCTAATCAATCTATTATCGCTGCTAATTCAGGGGCTTTGTCAGATATCTTCAAGGTAGCGGGACAGTTTTTACTCCCAACAGCATGGTGTGTCCATCCTTTTCATTCATTCATTCATTCACTCACTCACTCACTCACTCACTCACTCTACATCCCTTGTGTCTAACCTTGTGATGCATCAGCACTACACTGTCATCTCCAAAGTTCACACTCAAGAACTTTGTGAGCTAACAAAAATCTCTCATGAAGACAAAGATCTCAGAATGTTTTAAATATGTTTTTTTTTTTTTCTCGTCCACATTTATAGCTATCTTGAGGTGCATGTAGCCCACAGGCCACAGGTTGGCCATGTCTGGTACTCTCCTTTTCTCTGAATTTATAACCAGAAAAAGGTCAGAGTACACAGAGGTTTACATACAAATGGTCTACACAGTGTTACTCACAACAGTGATCAATTATGAACACATTGAGGACTGGTAAAAAAAAAAAAAAGGCAATTATTAAGCACAGAATGACATGGGCTAGGATAACAGCAGCTATTAGAAACCGCTTTCACAAATTTTTAAAGAAACGTAGGACGCTAATGATGCATGCAGTGTGAGAGCATGAATGAATACTGCCAACGGCAGTGGCTAGAGCGGTGAATGTGTGTGCACACTAAGCAGGGAGGCTGGGACAAGAGTCTGAGCAGGGATACTGAATGATTTTAGATAGTTCTCCCCCAGGATTTTTAAAGGTCATTTTATTTGTATCAAAGTTTTTATGTAGATGCTTTAAGAGTCGGCCATCCTCGGTTAAGGACATCTGACTGCTCTCTTCGTGTTTCTCCTGTAGCAAGGCTGTGTCCCCTTTCCTGTGGTCTCCACTGTCTGCTCGCAGGTGCTTACTTCAGGAACAAATGTTCTGTCTTCACTTCACACTCTGACAGTCCAGCTCTCTCAAGGCACCACCCACTTCCCTAGCTCTGCAGTGGCTGTTTCATGATTTTAGGCTGACCAGTGGTGTACTTCTGCTTGTGTCTGGGTGGTCCCAGGTGGGCGGTGTACGGTGCCACGCCCACTGTTGGCCTCCCCCTGTGTGGATGCAGAGGTGGGATTGTCTTCTCTTACTCAGCTCTCAGGCCCCACTGTTTCCCCTCCAGCCCGACCTTCAGGCAGTCACCTAGTCCAACATTCTGTCAGTCTCTCCTTGAGAGCGTCCCTCCTCATCCTTCCAGCTGCTCTCAGTGGCCTGGTGTCTCTCATNCTGTACACTTGTGAGTTTCCTGGTCACAGTCCCTTAGTTAAATCCCCACGTTCAGGATTTCATGGCTTCTCCTTCTGTTCCTCACTCTGACAGAGGACATATTTTAAACAATTTCTGGAGTGAAAAAGGTTTATCACGGGAAAGTTTTTTGATACCCAATAGGTTTTTTTTGTTTGTTTATTTCTTTTGTCTCCCTTCAACCCTCCCTCCCCAAGACAGGGTTTCTCTGTGTAGCCCTGGAACTCACTATGTAGACCAGGCTGGCCTCAAACCAAGTGTTCTCGAGGTTTTTTGTTTCTTTCAGACTTGATTGACTTTTCTTTCTTCTTCAGAATTTCAAAGGCATAGCCTTTTCTAGTTTCTGTTATGTTCTTTGAAACTCAAGCCAACTGGGTCTTGATCTGTCTTCAGGAACCCGGCTCTGGAAACAGTCAGGTCTCCAGTTTCGCCCTCCTGAAAGGCGGCAGGTGTCCACTGTCGGGTAGGGTCCCGCTGGCAGCTGGACACCGCCTGAAGTCTAAAAATTCATATTTTGCTTCTGGGAAACACTTTGATTCATTTCTTTTATTTCTTCACTTCCTCTTCCTTTACTTCTCTTACCTAGATTTAAAGGCCAGGCTTCCTGGAACATCTTCTTAATTTCCTTATATTTTACTTTCTCTGTTCGGTTTGCTCTATCTTAGGGTTATTTCCTCAATCTTATTATTTGCCGGTATGTCCCTATTTTGGTTTTTAAATGTGATTCTATTTTTAATGTTGAGCAGACTTTCTTGTTTTCGGGATATTCCCTTTTCCTGCCGCTATTGCTCAACGAGGGGCTTTGGTTCTTTGAGACAGAGTCTCACTGTGTGGCCCTGGTAGGCCTGAGCTCACTCTGTAGACCAGGCTGGCTTCAGACTCAGAGTTCTACAGGTCTCTACCTCCTAAATTCTGGGATTAAAGGTGTGCACCGCCACACTGGGTGGGTGGTGAATGCCCGGTTTTCATAACACACCTAGTGGTTTTTGATGAAATATTCTCTGTAATTTCTCTAAGGATGTTAATGATAATTCCTTTGAAGTTTGATTAACTACAGTATATTGATCCAGCTTATTATTTGTTCTTGATTTTTTATTATGTCTAATTTATGAACTGAATTGATCATAGGTATGTGTATATAGGAAGACTACAGTATATTAGGCCCACAGTTCCCTGTGTCTGAAAGGCCAGGAGGATGGTGCTACAGGGAGACTGAGTTTAGTGACTCTAGTATGTGTGCCTTTGGGAGTGACTGAGTCTAGTAAAGGAAGCTTTGCATCAAGCCGATGTGTGTGTTTCTGTGGGGTGCTTGTGGTAGATATAGCTTAGTCCTTTGAATGGACCTTGCTTTCTTGTCTTTGTTCTTTAGAAGTTTTTGTATAGCCTCTCATCTCAACCCCTACCACTAAAGAAGTCTAACTTGGAATTTCTGAAGGTTCTACTCGGTACTTAGCCTGTGGGAGATGGGTGAGGGGGTTGTTTAACTCCGGTCTCCTTGTAGGTCAGGATTTCTCAACAAATGCTGCTGTTGTGTGCTGGGCTATTGTTCTTTATTGGGAGGAGGCTGTCTTGTGCACTCTGGGATGTGAGGAAGAGCCACCCATGTCTGCTGTCCTCCCCACATGTGCTAATAGTACCCTCCTCCAGCTGTGGCAATCAAAATGTTTCCAGTCAGTGACATGTGTTCTCTCGGGGCACCACCACCTGTACTCACTCCCAGTGGAAAACCATGATTATACCATGACCTGGCTAAACCTTTTCATTTTGGAATTCTATAAAGTCAATAGGTTTTTGTCTTTGCTCTAGAGCTAGGGCCATTGTCTTGGATTTCCACTGCTATGAACAGACACTGTGACCAAGGGAACCCTTATAAAGAGAAACATTTAACTGGGGCTGGCTTACAAGTTCTGGGGTTTAGTCCATTATCATCATGGCGGAAAGCATGGCAGCATGCAGGCAGACATGGTGCTGGAGAAGGAGCTGAGAGTTCTACATCTGATTCAAAGGGAATCAGGAGAGACTGACATCCTCAGGCAGCTAAGAGGAAGCTCTCTTCTACAATAGGTAGAGCCTGAGCATAGGAGATGACGTCCAAAGCCCACCCCACAGTGACACACTTCCCCTAAAAAGGCCACACCTCCTAACAGTACCACTCTCTGTGGGCCAAGCATATCCAACCCACCACATCTGTGTCCTAGGAAAGAATTATCCAGTGGCTGTATGAGTTGGACAGAATTACCAGTGTCCGGGAGCAGGTGGACAGAGCAGCTCCAGGGGCTTGATTTTAAGCACACATTCCCCATCCTTTGCAAGGTTAAAGAGTTTATCATGGTAGAGAAGGGGACCAGAAATTAAACCGTCCTCACCTTTGTCCTATATTCAGAAGCACACTGCCCCAGCCTCACCCCTCCAGGCCCTGGGGCCTGGTGATGATTGCAAACAGCTGCCCGACGGAGTCCCACTCTGCTGGCCGCCTCAGGAGATGCAGCCCTGGATCTGCTAAGCTGCTCCGGTTTGTTCTTCTTGCCTCTAGATTCTAAAGTTTTGTGCTGTTATCTTTCTCCAGTTGGGCTTTTCCATGTAGCTTTATGCCTTGAGGAAATAACAAAACAAAACAAAACAAAAGCCCCCAAAACCTTGGTACATCTTAGAGGACTCTGGAGAGATAAGCGATAAATGTGTGTGTTCAGTCAGCTGGGATCTAGTTGAAGTTGTCCCCTTTATAATTAGAAACATAAATATGTTCCAGCAGCGGCTCCCTTCAGAGCTGCCTCAAGACGCTGCGAAATGAGTCCATAGGAAGCTCGCTTGGCATTCAGGCTTTGGAGCAAAAGTTATTGAAATGTCTCAGAGATTTTCGTCCTTTGAATCCTGCAACCGCAGCAAGGCCTTTCCCTTCCACATGAGAACCTGGCTTTCTAGTGACCAGAGTCTTGTATCCACCAAGTCCAGCTCTTGGCAATTGGAACACTAATGTATTCCAGCCACGATGACTCTTTGGGTCTGTATAGACCATGACTTTCTAGCACACATTTCCCATGCGGTCCCAAACACAGGGTTTAGGCTGCAGCTGTCTCTGGTTACCGTAGAGTCGCCTTGGTAAGATTTGGTTGCTTTCATGTCCCCCTGTCACCTTAGTCACCAGTGCTACTGATGACTGGTAAACACAGATTTCTATTCATCCAAATATCAAAATGCAGCCTGATTGCCCGTGGTTAAGTGACCTGCTGTGACCCCGTTCTGTGGACTGTCTGCAGTGTGGTTGATAATGGAGGCTGGAAGGAGCACTTCTTGCTCTGGGGCAAGGGCAGGCTGTCCTAGTTAGGGTTTCTGTCGCTGTGATGAAACACCAGGACCAAAAGCAACTTGGGGAGGAAAGGACTCGTTTGGCTCCCACTTCCACATCACTGTCCATCACTGAAGGAAGTTAGAACACAAACCTCACACAGGGCAGGAACCTGGAGGAAGAAGCTGATGCAGAGGCCACGGAGGAGTGTTGCTTACTGGCTTGCTCCCAGTGGCTTGCTTAGTCTGCTTTTATAGAACCCAGGACCACCAGCCCAGGGGTGGCACCATTCACAAAGGGCTGGGCCCTCCCACATGAGTCACAAATTAAAAAATGCCCTCCAGGCTGGCCTGACCCCTTTCTCCTGAACTGAGGTGCCCTACTCACAGATGACTCTGGCTTGCGTCACGTTGACAGGAAACTGTCCAGCACACTGACCTTTACACGTTCCTAGATGAGGAGACGGCATGAGCATGTGGGTTGGCGTGGAGAGGGGACACCCTGGGTGGAGGAAGTGTCCCAGGCCAAGAGGAAGGCAGAGCACCCTGGATGGGTGGAGGGCGCCAGGAGCATCCCATGTCCATTTTGGTCAGAATGGGCTCTTGAAGTGAAACCTTGCAGAGGAGCTGTGGCAGGTCTGGAATACTCTGCTCAAGAGTGTGGGCTTTCTAAAGGTCCAGTCAGGAGCTAGTGATGTGTGCGGCTCAGGGCTGTTAGCAGAGATAACAGGACTCATCTGGTGATTTCCTCCATGTCCTCTTCTAAGTCCTCCTGAGCAGACAGCTTCTGCCTTCTGATTTCCTGTGGTATGCATGCCGTGCGTGCCTCAGGTCACCAACCTGTTCCCACACTCAGGGATTCAAGGTCTTTTTCTTTTAGACATGTGTATTATTTCATCTCAGTGGAGAACTTATCAGGTCATCTGTCCCTTGGCTTTTTTTTTTCTAAATGGTGGATGATGAGGTCTGGTGAAATGGCTCAGTCAGTAAGCTGCTCGCTGTGCTAGCACGAGGAGCTGAGCTTGGATCCCTAGCACCAGTCCATAAAGCACCGAGTGGGACAGGTGCTGGGGAGGCAGGGAGGGGGCTTCCTGGGGCTTGGTGACTAACCAGTTTAGCCAACTTGGTGAGCTCTAGTTTCAGAGATCCACCATGTCTCAAAAACTAAGTTAGAGTGATGGGAAAATACCTGATGTTGACCTCTGGCTTCTGCACACATGCACACACAGTACACACAGCACACATGCACACACAGCACACAAAGTACACAGCACACATAACACACATGCACACACAACACATAGCACACGTGTACATGCACACATAGCACACGTGTACATGCATACATGCACACACAGCACACATAGCACACATGTGCACATGCACACACAGTGCACATGTATACATGCACACATGCATACACTCTCACAAAAACGATAAGGAAAGGGGATAAAGAACACTGACTAAACATAGTTACACATGTGGTTTCTGAGAGGCAGCACTTGCTCTCAGTCCAGACCCTGTACTGCAGATCTTCAACCTACGGGCTAGAGACTTCTTGCCACCAGACAGCACCAGCTTCATTAAATAATCCAGTGGCTTGTTAACAGGAGAACTCCATTTTCATTTTCCAGGCAGCACGTGGTACAACTTCCATGATGGGCTGTGGGTTCTAAAGGGACTCACTCACTGGTGGGTTTCACTAAGCTGGGTGCAGAGCTGGAACCCAAAGGCTCCTATATAATTCGGCCAGCTTATAGGGTGTGGTCTGGGATTTGGAATCTACCCTGGGAACCCTTTGCTTCTGGGACAGTTTAATCCCTGAGCCACCTAGAGTGGGGCTGCCCTGGAAGGAGGGATGAGGGATGTCCCAGATGGACCCTGCCTCTGAGGTTGTATAAGGATTGATAGGACGCTTGCCTGGCATCAGTGAAGCTCTGGGCGTGGCAACGCTGTGAGGGGTGGAGGCACTGAGGTCAGAAGTCCACCTCATCCTCAGCTACACAGTACATCTGAGGAGTGTAAGCACAGTGGCCTCATGAGACTGGCTCCAAAAATTACAGGAAGAATAGATGTGAAGCCACTGCACATACAGACACTGTCTGTCCATCTGGTGCCTTTCTAATGGTGGCTGGTCACTCACCCACTGGAGGGCTGTCACATCAGTATTGTCACACTGACTCTGTTCAGTCAGTGGGAAATCCGGTCTGGACTGGATGAAGAGAGGCTGTGTAGCGGAGTGCTCACATTTGTGTACATGTATATGGTCGGCCTCGGTATCCTTCCTGAGGTAACATGTCTTACTTTCTGAGTCAGTGTCTCTCGCTGGCCTGGAGTTTACCAAGTTGGCTAGTTTGACTGGCCAGTGAGACAACTGCCCATCTCTGCCTCTCCAGTGCTGACATTACCAGCAACACCACCACACCCAGCTTTAGATTCCCATACTTGTAAGTGAAGACTACACACACACACACACACACACACACACACACACACACACACACACACCCTGTACACCGCACTTGCTGTGGGGATCTTTAGTAATCTAGAGAAAAAAAACAGGAAAGATAATCCACTAGAGACTGCACAGCTAGCAAACCCAGCCCAGGTTCAGGCCAGTCTCAAACCTGGCAAAACTTCTGATGGCAAAACTCACTGTTTAGAGGACTTTATGTGGCCTAGAGTTGTGCCCAGCTGTACTTTGATAAGCTTGTAGCTTACAAGTGACAAAGCTTCCTTGAGCCTCTGTTTCCTCATCAGTAAGGTGGAAGCAGCCCTATCATTGGGGGTGATGGTGAAGCCCAGTAAAAGCAAGACTCAGGTAGCCTTCCCGAGACCAGGGCTGCGGACTCCATGGAAATCATCACCGTACGGCAAGGTCAGAGCTGGAGGAAGTAATTCAGCATGGTGTGGGAGAGAGTGTCCTAGACATGCCAGGAGGTTGCCGTGCTGCAGAGTGTGGAAGAAGTACATAGAGCAATTTTGATGCCTTGCCTCTGCCTCTGTCTCCAGAGGGCCAGGCACACAGGCATGTGCACCTTGAACGGCTTAGATGACACTGGTGAGGTACCCCAGGGCTTCTGGGATGCTAAGTGAGCACTCTACCCACTGAGCTGCATTCCCAGTGCCTCCCGTGTGCGTGTTTTCCGTCATCTCTGGGTTTCTTACGGTGCCTGACACAGTGGACAGTTATGCTACTGTGTTATTAAGGGGTAATAACAAGGAAAAGTCCTACGGGTAGGCACAGCTTCTGTGATGGAGTTGTCACATATACAGAACTGGACTTCCTCTAAAGACTCCCCATGGTCCTTTAGGACTGGAGGTGACTAGGGACACAGGCCAGGCACTGACCCATCACTGAGCACATTCTGGCCTAACTCTGAGCACTGCAGAGATGGGGAGAAGGACAGAGGTGAGTCAGGGGAGCAGCAGCAGAGGCAAGAACATTTTGGGGTGTGCAAGTATTGCTGCTTTCTGATTGGATAGCTTGGGTCATGTGCCCATACAAGAACCAGAAGCAGAAGTTGACACTTTGTTCATCCCATGTATGTATGGCCCTTCTCTAGCCCAGCATGGGATCATGCTCCCCAGGGCCAAGTGTCTAACTGGAAGAGGATGGGTCTTAAACTGAGTCATAGGTCTGGAAAGAAGGAGAGAACAAGGATGCTGGACAGACAACATCCTCTTCATCTCGGTGACATGAATGTCAAGTTGATGTCAAGGCTGGGAGTCTCTCCTGTGCAGCTCCAGGGCTGTGAGCTCACTGCCAAGTGAGCTTAGTTCGGCAGAGAAATAGCCCTGTTCTCTGGAGCCAGTTTGGTCCCTCCTGAAAAGTGACAATAGCAATCGAACAAATTAGCATGTCACTTGAGAGTTCAAGGAACTAAAACACTTTCTCCAGCTCAGGCTCTCACCATACAGGCTACCTGAGACCTGGCTGCAGGCAACTTCCTGGATGCACCTCCAGATAACCTGATAGCAGGCCCTGTGGGCCAGCCCTCGGGGAGTCCTGAGGGGGAGACAAATAGAAAAGAGACACTATTGTTACACGGTGTCCAGTGTCCGAGGCAGAAGCAGCCCACTGGTGCTGGGGGAGTGCAGAGCGTGGGGTGATGGATCTGAAGCGGCATCTAGCTGAGATCTGTCAGATGAAATGATTTATAGACCAAAGCTCACCAAGTGAGTAGGTGCTGCCCCGGTAAAGCAGTGCGGAGAAGGAAGGGGTGTGAGCCTCCTGAGCGGTCCGCCAACTGAAGCCCTGTGCTTGGATTCCTGTGTGCATTGGAGCTGCTACTGAGGATTTCTGGATTTCTAACTTGCATAGATTTGAGTGAGTAGCAGTTTCTTTTATTGAGGTAGCAGATCTGAGAAGTGAATTTAGTTCAGAGATGTCAACTCAGTGAGGTTCTGATTAGGCCAAGAAGGGGCTTTCGAATACAGAATTCTGTCTGGAGCTGCCTAGGAGATGTCTGCTCAGCACGGCCAGCACTGGCCCCCAGCTTCCTCCCTAATGGTGTGCTCACTCAATGTCCCTCTGCTCTGTAAAACCAACCAGCCACCCTTCTAGAAATGCTACCAAGAACCCCATGGCTAACCTGCCTCCCAGCCTGAGGTGCCTCTTGACTGGACTGAGAAGCCACAAGTTTTCTGGGTTGGAGAGCAGCTGCTTCCACTTAATCCAGGCCACCATCTTTGTCCTCCAGCATCCAGTAAGAGCCTGTCTTGGGTCCCTGTTGACCTCCGATTTTTTGAAAAGTCCAGTTCTGTGTGTGATTCTCCTGCCTCCATCAATCCAAGCTGATTCCCTACTCAGCTCTCTGTGCCCATGGCCTTCCCAGGGGCATCCGTGACCATCAGGCCTTGTGGCTGGCCTCTAACCTGCTCTCAGAGCTCAGGTTCTCTCTGACAGAATCCATCTTCCCATTTAACCCCTTTCCTAGCTCCTGGGCCTTTCCCTTCCCAGCACTGACCCCAGTCTGTGCTGGGTACCAGTCCTGCAGGGGACAACTTCTCTCAACAATAAGCTTCATCAATCTCAGCTCCCTGCTCCCATTTATAGCAAATGCTTCTCTTCTGTTTATGCTCAAGTGAAGCCTATCGGTGATACAAGCTTTCTAGGGTCATGATTTTAAGTCTACATTTAACACTATGAGTGTGAAGGACATCTCCAGGAAAGCAATCCTTTGCGAAGTTATTTATTTCAGTACTAAATTCCTAGGTTCCGGGGATGGGAATATTCCTGAAATCATAATTTCATAATCAGGTACCTGTAATTACTATAAATGCAACAACAGTCACTGAAGTAATCATGTTTTTATTGGCCATTTGGATGCTAAGAGCAATATTGCAAGAAGCCCGTGACCTTGGGCAATGGCAAACCGGCCTGCTATGTTTCAATGCTTTGAACAAAATTCAGTTTGCATTGAGATTACCTTCCTAGAAATTTTCTTTAAATGGTGCTTTAAAAGTGAATCATTTATGCTTATATATTCAATCATGGCAGGCCCTAGAGTTGTGTAATTGCTAAGTTGTTTTCATATTTCTGAATGCCGATACTCAAGCAGTTGTCTGGGGTCCAGAAGAGAGACTTCAGAATGCCTGTAGAGACCCCATTTTCACTTGGGCAATCAAAAGCAACTCCCAGGTTCCAGAGCATTCTCCAGACAGAGCTGCCTTGCCTAGACGAAAGCCCCTTGCTAAGCCCCTCATTTTCTGCAGAAGAGCGGGAAGGAAGGCTCCGCACCTGCCTCTCACTAGTGTGTACGCCACATTCAGCGCCTTTTTGCCAGGCATATGTTGGAGTGGATGATCCCAACAAAGTGATTTTCCTGCTGGCAGGTCAGGCAGGACATCCACCGAGGAGAGTAAGCTGGCATTTAACTCCGTTCCTGGTGCTGGAGGCCAGCTGACCTCTGTTTTAGTAAAAGTGGCTTGTAATTATAGCTCCTGACAGTGTAGAATTTCAGTTCCAAGACCTCCCCAATCAGGGGCGTCACCTCACCCTGCACAGAAGAGAGCACTGGCCGCAAGGCTGTGGCTTATCTTTTTTTAGAAAGTCAGGCTGATCTGCAAGAAGAGCGGAAAGCACTTGTCCGGCTCTCTCCTCTCAACATGTGTACGCTGTGTTTACCGCCCCTCCGCCAATGGGGAAATGGAGCCTGCTGAACGGAGGGCCAGATTTGACTGTCTTGAGCCTCTGCCTTATGGGGTCAGTTTAGATAAAACAGAACCCCACCCGAGATTTGAGTTTTGTCTAATAATTTTTCCTAAGGCTACTCCCAAGTGAAAGGCAGAGAGGTGGGGACCTGATGGTTAGTTCTGTCCCTCCTTTTAGAGAGAGGAAGTACTGTTCTATGAGGGTCTTTGCTGGTTGTCCTTCTGACTCACGTCATGTACATTTCCTGTCCTTTTGGGGCTATGATCACAAAGGTGGCCACAAAGAAGGTATTGATGGAAAAGCCCACAACTTTTGTCTAAAGTAATTGTTAAATTAATAGATGACTGACTTGTTATCTCTCTCTCTCTCTCTCTCTCTCTCTCTCTCTCTCTCTCTCTCACACACACACACACACACACACATGAAATACTTTAGAAGTCAGAATGCAAGCCTTCAAGTTCAATAATTCTTTCCCTGGAGCTAATCAGACCCATGACTTATAAATACTATTTCATAACTAAAATGAAGATGAAAAAAAAGTAGGAAAAGACCAAATATGCAAAATGGTTTTGAAATAATAATTTGAAACAATAATTTTTTTTATTTTTTATTTATTATATGTAAGTACACTGTAGCTGTCTTCAGACACTCCAGAAGAGGGAGTCAGATCTCGTTAGGGATGGTTGTGAGCCACCATGTGGTTGCTGGGATTTGAACTCAGGACCTTCGGAAGAGCAATGAGGTGCTCTTACCCACTGAGCCATCTCACCAGCCCCCGAAACAATAATTTCTTAAGAATTTTATAGTGCCCTCAATATTATTTCTCCTCCCCAAATTTCCTTTAGTCTACAGGTGAGGGAAGTAAAAGGTAAGTGGGTGGGGCTCAGGAAGCTCGTTGTGGGGAGCTTTGAACCGTATCGATCAATGTAGGCTCCAAGGGGCAAGGGGACTCAACCAGGTTCTCTGAAGAAACAAGCTGTTGGTATTGTTCACAGTGCTGGGAATTGCACCTGAGGCTAGGCACACTGAGGGAACACTACCACAGAGCCACATACCCAGCCCCAAAGCTACCTGTTTTGTTTTTGTTGTTTGTTTGTTTGTTTTTAATGATGAAGGTTTGTTGTTAGTGATGTGTGTGTAGTTGGGAGTGGGGTGATATGCACATATGAGCAGAGGACAGAGGCATCACCCCCTCCTGGAGCCATTGTAAGCTGCCTGACACCTGTTTTGGGACCTAAACTCCGCTCCTCCAAAAGAGTAGTATGAGCTGGGCGTGGTGGCGCATGCCTTTAATCCCAGCACCCGGGAGGCAGAGGCAGGCGGATTTCTGAGTTCGAGGCCAGCCTGGTCTACAAAGTGAGTTCCAGGACAGCCAGGGCTATACAGAGAAACCCTGTCTGGGGGGGTGGGGGGTGGGGGTGAGAGTACCATCTCTCCAGCGCCCCCTGGAGTTACTCTGAGTTCATTTGTTTATGGTAATGAAGACTAACCCACTCAAGTGCTCTACCACTAATTAAGGTGAAAAAAAAATTGTTATTTTTGTTTGACACAGTTCAATAGGAAACAAACTCAAAAGTGACAGTGAGGACACAAAGGAAACAAAGTTTCAGGTGCTATTGTTACCACAGAGCCTGAGCCTGCTTGGCCTCCACATGGCACCCTTTGAGGGCTGGGCTGTTTGCAAGGGGCAGGGTGCCTATTTTGGGGGTTCTCATTTGAAACATGTTTCAGAGAGGGACAGCGACTGCATGCACTGGAAGTGACAGTTGCTTCCCACGTATAGCCGAGCCACAGTTGTCAGGGCTTCTTGTATAGCCCAGCCACAGCTGTCAGGGCTTCCAAGCTTGTTAGTTTTTCTAGCTCCAAGAATAATCAGCAGCTGTTTTGGACTTAGAAGGCTGGGGGTTGGCTGAAAGAATTAGTCCTCTGGCCCCACTTTCTCTCCTTCACAGAAGGAAGCTTGTGGACTTTGGTAAGGGGCTATATTCCAGATGACTGGGGAGTGTGGTTTATGGCAACAGCAGTTTCTGGCCTTTGAAACACTTGTTACTGACCACCTCCCACTTCACTGAGGGTCCCAGAAGAGGCTTGGCCAAGGCCACACTCCCTGTATGTGTGCAGTCTGCTCCGGATGAAGGGTCTGATTCACATGCACGCTCTGAGAAGCCTCTTACCGGTATCTCCTAATCACCACTTTGGCATACACAGCATTCTGACTTGTAATGATGTGTTCACCAACTTGTCTGCCTTGCTATGCACTAAGAGCCAGGGCTGTTTGACATTTGAGTGTCACCTCCCACCCATGCAGTCTACCTTGGGACTCACTTTTTGTGTGTTTGTGCAGTAGCCTATAGTTCCATCCCTTCTGGGCTGTGGCTTTCTGGTCTTCAAATCCCTAGTGAGTTGCGCGGTACATCATGGATACTTGTTCATCGAACATCATTGCCTGAGTTTTAAACATATATCTTTCGTGAGAGACCTTTGTGAACGTTTTGAACATATTTGGTAAACTGGGTTTTGAGTTGTGCCCTTTCTTCATGTCCCTGTTTATAGAGCGATCCCAAGCACCGTGGGACTGTTGAATGCCGTTGCTTGGAGTAACTGTTTATCTATTTACCCGATCTAGCCTCTACCCTGTCTGTCCAGTTGTTTATGATCATCCTTTTCTATGTATGTCTTGACCATCCAACGAAATTATAAACTCCAGAAGGCAGTTAAGACTTTTATTTGTGTGTGTATATCCTTAGGGCATCTTCATGCAGTGTAATCTGAACAAGTATTTGCTGATGGCTTTGGAGTAGCAGAGGCAGGTTGTCCAGTATCAGTGGTAGGAGAGGAATTTGTACTTCGGCTGTAGATTTTTAAACAGATATTCAAAGACCAGCCATGTGGAAGGGAATGCCCAGGACTGCATGCAGGGAATAAGGATCATGCCGAGGGGTGAAGGTCCATGGCCCTGTGTGCACGAGTCTCAGACAGGGCACCTGTTTTAGTTCACTGTTACTCCTGATGATCCCTGTTTTCTCTTGGAACACATCTCTTCTCTTGTCTGGGATTCTTGTCATGTGCTAAGTGGACGATAATTTTTATCAGTTCTGGTTTTCAACAATGCAAAACCCTCTCAATAAGCTATCAGAATGTGGGTTTTTAAAAACGGAAACCTCTGTGGTATATAGGCAGCTGATAGGAAGCTAAAGGATCCCCTTGGCAGACCGTAAGTCCTATTGACAAAATTCAGTATTTTGATGGTGGATAGTTACCCTTTAATACACTTAGCTGTATGCCTGAGAATGTTCTAGTTAAATGTTTAAGTACCTATTTTAAAAATTAGAACTAATATATATATATAATTGGTTTGCTAATTAGGAGGACACAGGAGACTTGGTTGAGAGTTCTGACTTGGACACATGGTCGTTTAAAAGTAAGGGCTCGTACACTCAACTCTCACGTGTTCTGTTTGTGGTTTCTAGCCTGAGATGAGGCTCCACTGCTCTGTCCTTACTGGAAGACCCACCGGCTCACATTGCGTTCTTGTAAACATGGTGCAATGGGAAGAAGCAGTTTTATGTGATGCTGGCTACAGTATGTATGAGGGATAATTTGTTTTTTAATTTGTTCTCTATTATTAGCCTTCTAATTACTCAGATTGGATGAAAGCAGGAGAGATCTCATTCTCAAAATAACTGCCAATTATGTAGCCCATGATGGCAGGAAGAAGCAGTTCATTTTAGGTGGTCCAGGTTGAAAAGGCATCATTTACTCCAAGAAGTTCTGTGCAAACTTTTAGTTTCCATCTGTTTTTATGGCCCTAGCTCCCTGCATGTAATTGTTCTAACAAAAAAAAATGCAATTGCATAGATCCCTAGAAAGGTTTGATCCGATTGTCCTCCCTTATGTCCACATGTCTGTCACTGGGGAAAATCAGGCCTGATTAACCGTGGTTATGAAAGCAATCAGTAGCTGGATTAATGTGACTAAACATTTCTAGGGAATTTGAGTTCAACTACTCTTTCTTTTCACAGCCCCCCAAAGAAAGAGTATGCAGTTCTCTTTCCCTGATGAAGTATACTTGGCTATAAGTAAATATGCAACTTGGCATTCTTAAAAACTACATATATTTCTTTGATGTTTCCAATTGTCTTAAGCTGGCTGCATTCCAAAGTGCCCAGTTAATTCAGTGATAACAAACTGTTCTCCTGTCAATCAGGAAAGCACTTGCCCTTGAGACTCCGGTTTCGGTGTTCCCTCCGGTTTCGGTGTTCCGACGAGAGTGTAGGAAATGTTATTTCTCAGTAAAGAAACCTTTCTGTAGCTGCTGGGACCTAAAGCCAGGGGCCCAGGGCTTTTGGGAGCATTGGAGGATTGCTGGGGAATTGGGGAGGTCTGTTAGAGCTGCTAGTGGTCCTGCCATTCTCTGGGTGGATGCTGGGCACTTCAGTGTGCCACCTTATTTACACCTTGCCATCCTGGGGGGTAATACCCAGAGATTTTGTGTCTGTGAGAATTGGAAATCTAAATGCCGGTGGAGGGTGATTTTTAATGAGAACATCTCGCCCTCCAGACCATGCTAAGTGCATGTTTGCACAGAAGCCTGGAGTTGCAGGGTGGGGTGGTGAAAGTGCGGGCTTCCTGCCTATCGTCCTTTGTGCTGGCTGCTCTAATGAGGCTGCTGAGTGTAGGCTCGGCGCACACTACTTAACCCACCAGCTGCTCTCCCAGAACAGGTTTGTGGGATTTGTTTTAGATTTATTTTATGTGTAGGGATTTTTGCCTGCATGTATGTTTGTGTACCACATGTGTGCCTAGTACCCTCAGAGGTCAGAAGAGGGTGGACAATCCCCTGGGAGTGGAGTTGCAGATGGCTAGGAGCTGCTGTGTGGGGGCTGGGAATGGAACCTGGATCCTCTGCAAGAGCATCAAGTGCTTTTAACCCCTGAGCCAACTCGCCAGCCCCCACACGTTATACTTGAAAATCGTGTTTTGTTGCGACGTTTCCATTCATATTGACAGTTCTTTATATCTTGGTTGTATCCACCCTCCCAGCTGTCATATCTTGTCCTCCTTTCTCCCTGGGTCTCTTACCCTTCCCTAGCAGTCCCTCACTACCTTCCGAAAAGGAGTGGAGCAGGAGGAGGAATTAACGGAGTAAATTAAATTGCAAGAGCAACAAATTGGGCACTAACTACACTCCTGCCTATGGCCGGATTTCTAAACCCAGGGCGCAGAAGTAGTTAAATGCAGGTAGCAACTTCCACACTGAACGTAAAGGCTCGGTCTGCAGAGATGGCTCGGCAGTTAAGAGCAATGGTGGTTCTTGTAGAGCACCCACAGGCTGGCTCAAAGCTATGTGTAACTACAGTCCCAGGGCATCCGACTCCTCCCCCGGCTTTGTGGGCATCAGGTATATACAGGCAAAACAAAACACCCATGTACATGGAAAAAAAAAAAAGGAAGTAAGGAAGGGAGGGAGGGAGGGCGGGAGGAGAAACATAAAGATCATGGAGGTGGGGAATGGCATTTTCCTATTGTCCTGGCTATAGAGTTACTGACCATTGATGAGCCAGCAGCATGAATAAAGCTGCGTAGAGTATACTGTCATTGGAAAGACTGAATAGATGAGATAGAGAGTGATATACACACTTTATAACAAGTTCTACTTTACACAGTCTGCCCTTCGTGTCTACAGATTTCATAGCCAACTATGAAATTTTAACCAACTGTGGATTGAAAATATTTAGGGAAAATATGCATAGCGCATGCAGACCTTTTCCCTGCTCTTATTTCCCTGAGTGTCTTACTTAGAGTTTCTAGTGCTGCGGTGAAACACTGTGACCAAAAAGCATGTTGGGGAGCAAAGAGTTTATTTGGCTCACATTTCCCTATTGCTGCTCATCACTGAAGCAAGCCAGGACAGGATTTCAAGCAGGGCAGGAATCTGGAGGCAGGAGCTGGTGCAGAGGCTATGGAGGGGTGCTGCTTGCTGGCTTGCTCCTCATGGCTTGCTCAGCCTTTCTTATAGAACCCAGGACCACCAGCCCAGGGATGGTCCCATCAGTCACTAATTAAGAAAATGCCCAACAGCACAATCTTAGGCATTTTTTCAATTGAGGCTCTCTCCCGTCCAGTGACCCTAGCTTGGTGAAGCTGGCTTAAAACTAGCCAGGACACTAAGAAATATAAGATAACTCTTTGTGTTTTATTAGGTACTATAAGCAATGTATCAGCAATTTAAGATGTACACAAGGGTGTATAGGTTACATATAAGTAACAGCACCATTTTAAAGAAGGGGTTTGGATCGTCTGCTGATTTTGATATCACGGGGGGGGGGTTGGAACTGATCACTCGCAAGTAAAACAAGAGTTGCTGGAATTGAAAATTATGGCGAGAAAAGTGTCAGGTGACATGAAAGGAATGTACTTCAGTAGGAAAATAATAAGGCAGAAACTAAATGGATCTTTAAAATTACTCTCTTAGCTCCATGTTTATACTGTTCTAGTAATGAAGTAGGTCATTTAAGAAGGTGGGCTACACCAAAACCAGTTTCCATGAAACCAGACAACTCCAGCCATGGCAGAAACGGACTCAACTCCATTCTCTTGCTAGAATATATTGTGTCACGTAAACTAGTCCATGCAAAATGAGTCACTGCACTTTGTGGCAGAGACTAAGGCACCTATCAGGAAGAGCGTCATGAAGCCGCTGTTAAACCCATACAACAGCCCAGCATATTTTGGTGTGGAGGGTTTGCCAAGACAGACCACACAAGGCAGTCACAGAGCAGAATGCATCCTTTGATCACGTGTATAAGAATGTTTGCAGTTCTGGGAGTATACATTAAAAGAAAAACAACCCAAAAACAAAAACAAAAAACCAAACGAAACCAAAATCACCACACTCCCACCAACCAAGCCTGGCACTGCCCGCACTCCAGCCCCAGTCTGAAACCTGGCACTGCCCGCACTCCAGCCCCAGTCTGAAGCCTGGCACTGCCCGCACTCCAGCCCCAGTCTGAAGCCTAGCATCTTTACTATGGCTGTCAGTCCTTACCGGTTCTTTTCCTTCTGTGCCTGTATGTGAGTCGTATGTTATCATATTAGAATACTTAAGTGTAGAGCCCGCCTCGGTTCTCTGAGCAGACTTGTCAGTGAGAGTTATAGGAGTCACAATGTATTGCCTCCCCCCACCCCACCCCCGTGTGTGTGTGTGTGTGTGTGTGTGTGTGTGTGTGGTATGTGTGTGTGTGTGTGTGTGTCTTTGTATGTTTTGATATGGGATCTCACTTTGTAGTCCAGGCTGACTAGAATTCCCCATCTCCCTCCTTAGCCCCCAGAATGCTGGAGTTACAGCAGTGTGCACCACACCCCTCTGTTTTCTTCATTTTTATTTGATTTGTTAATTGTACTATTTTTTTAAAATTCTTATTGAAAAGAAGAAGAAAACCAAAGCCAAGTGGAATCACCTTACTTCAGAGATACATTCCTGGTTGTTCTTTTGACCTTGTAATCTAATTAGCTACTGCTGTTCATCTGTAGCCATGTAAGTATAGATCGTGTTGCTGTTCATCTGTAGACAAGTATAGATCATGACTTTCCCTTTCTCCCCCACAGGAAGACTATGATCGTCTGAGGCCTTTATCTTACCCCATGACTGACGTCTTCCTCATATGCTTCTCTGTGGTAAACCCAGCCTCATTTCAAAACGTAAAGGAGGAATGGGTACCAGAGCTAAAGGAATACGCACCAAATGTCCCCTTCTTATTAATAGGAACTCAGGTGTGTTCGCTTCGATTTTACTCATTTAAGAAGGTTGTCTACAGTTAGCCATGGGGACTGCTCTCAAACAAGACCCTGTGACTAGCAAATGATGTGTTAAATAAGTTTCAAATTGGCAATTCCTCTCATATTTCTACATTAAAATAATTCCCCCAAATTGTATTTGTATCTTTAAAATCTTATTTTGTATATTTTTTAATATGTAAAGATTAAATGGGACTATATGCATTGGTTTCTTTTAAAATACATATTATAGGACATTATTGATCTTTCTTAATTAGATTGATCTCCGAGATGACCCCAAAACTTTAGCAAGACTGAATGACATGAAAGAAAAACCTGTCTGTGTGGAACAAGGACAGAAACTAGCAAAAGAGGTAATGAATCCCTGCTGGGCTTAACACAGATGTGAAGATGAAGGCTAGGCCAGACCGCAGCTGTGCCTCCGGTCCCAGCCCTGCTGGGTGTTTCTCTCTCAGGTCCCCATCATCTCTGCACTGACACAACGAGGAAGGTCTGTTTCCCTGGCTGTAGACAAGAAAGAATGGGGGCCCTTTAAGTAACAGGAGCCTGAAACTTTTCAGTAAAAACTGGCAGAGCTGAGCTTCCAGCTTGAACGTTTGTCCACCTGTGCTAGGCTGAAGACTATGACTTTAAAGGCACCCGTAGGAGGTAGCCAAAGCAGAGGCGGAGACTTCACAACCTTCTTAATTATTTAAACACTTGTTCCGTGCCAAATTAGGCTCTGCTTTCAGCTTACACTCCTGCAGGTGCAGTTGAAGTGACATTAGGTGACAATTTAAATCTATGGTTACAGAGATAATTATGGGTAGTTTTCTACAAAATATTTACAGATACATATAATACCTTTTAATTTACATTATTCCTTACCCCAAAGCTAGATTCTTTCCCCCTTCATATGACTATAAGATTATTGAATTCCTTTAATTCTTTTTTTTTTTTTTCCTGTTTTGGCTTTAGTGGGGTTTCTGTGTAAGTGCAGTCTAATAAAGTCTTTTAAAATGTGCTATCAGGAGACAGGAAGAAGCAAGAGAACTTTCTGGAGGACAGCGTTTCCCAAAGGAAAGAGAAATGATTTCACCAACTCCAGGAATTCCTTGCGTTGATTTTTATAATCTTGGAGAAAGGAGAAATTTCTAAATGTGTAAAAGCAAAAGTTATAAATGCAGGTTACCTGAGTATATAAATATGTGCTATCACACTGGATGATAGGAATCAGATTGATGTGCAGGGCATTTAATGATTTAATCAGAAGATCGAATAGACCCCAGCTAAGAACATTCATCTGAAGTCACCAAGTCTGAGGAAACTCCAAGGAGAAAGGCATAGGCCTTTAATTTCATCACGCAGGGGGCAGAGGAAGGTGGATCTCTGTGAGTTCAAAGCTAGCTGGTCTATACAGTAAGTTTGAGGACAGCCAGGGCTACATAGGGAAACTGTCTCAAAAAGCAAGCCAGCAAACAAATAAAAGAAACTGTATATTCTTTCTTGGCAGGTCCGATAACCCACTAGAACATGTTAAATCCCTACCCTGCTCTTAGGAGACTGTAAAAGAGTGAGCACAGAGCTAGAGTGCCAGAAGGGAATGTGTAGACTGAAGAAGCCAGGGAGATAAAGGAAGGGATAGAGCGGCCCAGCAACCCTGACAGCCAGCCGGTCAAGAAAACCACTCAGGTCTACACAGGGAAAACTGTTCTCTCCATCCCCTGGCTTTCTTACTGCATGTTAGGTATGGCAAGCATCTCCCACATCAGTCTCGGGTCTGGGCTCTCAGGATCCCTCACTGTTCAGCCTTGACCGATGAGAAGGCCCTCCAGAGCATCACTTTCCTCCTGTTTCCCTCTGCTCTTTGTCCCAGCAATCACCAGTGTCTACTCTGTATCCCTCTTCTTGCCACACAGTAGGACACCTTGACATGTCCCCAGGACCTAAGCAGTTGCTTAATGTATAGCGATTATCTAATATTCGATGAATGAGTTTTCCATAAAGAAATCCAAAGGCCATACACTAGTATTTTAACAACGGTCTCCCTCTGGGTATTGTGAATATGCATAATGAGGTTCTTTTTATATAGCTATATTTTATAACTTCCCTTTTAGTGTGTTGTTACTGAGTTGTATAGAACCGTGATTTAACTGTGGCTTTCCCTCCTTCCCAGATAGGTGCATGCTGCTATGTGGAGTGTTCAGCTTTAACCCAGAAGGGTTTGAAGACTGTGTTTGACGAGGCTATCATAGCCATTTTAACTCCAAAGAAACACACAGTAAAAAAAAGAATAGGATCAAGATGTATAAACTGTTGTTTGATTACGTGAGAAACATCTTTAGTGGCCAAGGAAACTGTCCATTTCTCCCAGAAAGCATTTGAAATGCTACACCGATATCCTGACCTCTTACAATGAAGCAGTTTAACTTGAGGAGGGAAGGAACCTGTCCTCAGCATTCTACAGTTCATTGAGAATGTTTCCTAAAGGTCCAAGCAGCAGCGAACAGCATCTGAAGCCACATCTACTATAAATACTTTATTTCAACTAGAAGGTACAATCTCTCAGGGGTTTCATAGTTAAAAAGCTACAATCACATCATGTTGAAATGACATTTAGAAAACAACAGTGCTGTAAATGGACTGCCCGGCTTGGACCATGTAACTTCTGCACAGCCCTTATGGAATCTGCACAGAGAAATAACTTCTCTCCTTTCTCCTCTTAATTGTTCTTGTATGTAAGCTGCTTTCTATTCCAGTAGATCCAGAGTGGCGAGATAACCAGGCCAGCCACGTAGCCAAAGGTCGCTCCGAGTGTACAGGAGATGGGCCACACCTGAGGAAAGAATTGAGATCTAAACCAACCGATGCTTTATTATACTTGAGCACAAATGAAGTGTAACACAAACATTTCTATAGTGAAGCTTAATGTGCTTTCTTAAAGAATGCCAAGTTTAATAGATCATAACTGCATTGATCATGAACACTAAAAATGTACACATTTTAGTTAATGTGCATTAAACAGTAACAAGGCTTCTGGGAACTGTAGATTTTAGTTTGATGTTATCCAAATTGCATGAAATACATGCTAAAGTAACATTTAAAAATTGGGTCATAGTTTGCCATAATCCTGAACTCAGTTTAGTTCTCTGAATTAGTTGGCCATTTTTCGAATTCTCACATTGGCTGTGTACATCAAATGAAATAAGTGTACAGGCTGACCAAACCTTAGAAACTCTCAGTGGTGTCAGAGGGAAGACCCGGAATCTAAGCATGTCCTGTGGAATTTGTGGTTATCTGTTTCCATAGTAAAACTGATGTCCACTTGGAGCTGCAGATAGCACATCCACAGCAGAAGCTATAACCCACAGCTTATGCACACACCTAGTGTTAGGTGAGCAGAACACTGCTGGTTTCCCAAGACAGTTCCTCCAGCCATGCTACATTTCACTAAGCCAGAAATAAATAATGGTGATTTTATAGGGTATATACACAGCCCTTATGAAATCTGCAGAAAAATATAGGGTGTAATGACGTAGAAAGTCTTGGAAACAAACTTTCATGCTCCTTTGTAAAGCTTATTTGGTGTACTGCAGCCATTTCTAACCCTTCTCTGGGGAATAGGCCATCAAAGTGTACTGGAGGAAAACCATCTTACTAACTGGCTGGCACCTCATTTGGCTTTCTTCTTCAGTCTGCTATGGATCTGCCTTATTCTAAATGCCATGCAACAGACAGTAGTGTAGGCAAAGCTTCCATGTGAACCACCTCCTGCAGTTGAGGGAAGCATAATCTAATCCATACATTGTTACCAGCCTTCTTTAGGTTCAAATTTGCAGTTGCTTAAACTACGACTTGTCTTTAGCAAGCTTCTGTTATCTTCCATGGTTTGTGCTTAAGCTTTGTCTATTGCACAGATTGGGTAATGGAACACTAAACATTTATACTTGAAAATGACAGCCTTAAATGTTCATACCAGTCACAAATCTAGATGTACTGTCTTGCATGTGAGCTTTGTAGGAGTTTTTAAAATATAAGCACCACACTCCCCACTTGGTAGTGGACAGTCTACTGGACAAGAGCGTTCTCTTGAAGTGGGCACAGTATGTCTTCAGGCAGTGGTGGTTCACATTAAGTATATCATGGCCTTATGTATGCTCAAATGGGACTTCTGTAATTTTCCCATATAGTTTTGGTCTGTTTTTAGATAGAATTGGAAGAAACTGTATAGTCGGTTAACAGCTAAGTTGTCAAACCTATGATCTGAAGGAACCAAGACAGTAAAGTATTATTCGTTTCCAAGTCGCCTTTGGAGATCTGATGGCTTGTTTTTTTCTTCAAATCTTCATCTGTGAAACCCTTGACACTTGGTGTTGGCAATGAGTTTAAGTCAAGGACTTTCCTGCTCCAAGAGAAATGGATTCAGAATCTGAATGTGCACTGGTGTCACCTCAGTCTCATGTTTGATCATGGCGACAACCTCGTGTCCCAGTCATTCATGAGCTCTTATCACTCTCTTCCGATTGACAGCAGTCATAGCTGGACTCCACCTTCTCCAGATGGTAAGAATCTTGTATAGAGACTATCTGAACTTCGCAGACGATTGTATCATCTGAACCTGAGGTGCCTTAGGTACTCTGTTTACCTTGATGGGGTTTGGAGTTTCCCATTGCTTGTTAAGAGCTCTTTGTGTTTGTTATTTAGTATTTCTTTTTGCAAAATCTTCTCTGCCACTTTAACCAGAAAACCAAAGATTTGTTTTCTATTCATGAGCAGATTATAGAGACACTGCCTTATTTTCAGACGCATATCTTCATTAATGGCTTAGGTTGCAGAAGAAATTCAGACTAGTCTCTGGAATAACTTTCAAACTAGTGAAATATCTGGGAAAGAAAATACTTTTCAAAAATATTTTATTAACATGAACTGTGTTAGTGAGCACACTCACTGCTTCAAATAAGGTCATGTGTGAAAGAACATACAAGAAGTTATAATTGGTTAGTGTTTGCATAGAAAATTTGTTCTAAAGCCCTTTAAAATTTTTAGGGAAATCTTGAAATCTAATAGCACTTACTTTGCTAATGTATGCCCTTACTCTGTCCTTACAGGTACACTGTAGCTTACTTGTGATGAATTATCATATTTCCAATACGTAGAGCTTGAGTTCATGCTATTTGTTATAAATTATCTTAGTTACTTTAGACACTGCTTCCATTTGATTTTTAATTATTGGTTTTAAATACCAAATTAAATGCTGGTTTGTTGGTGGTTGTTTTTAAATGATTGTTACGTCAACAGCATCCCCTCCTGACGTATGGGTCATAATAAAATGAGATGCATAGTTTACTGTTTTATGTAAAGCACTGAACTTCTTACCTCAGGAGTTTTTATTTATTCCCCTTTCCTCTGCGGTGCGACTGCTCACCCCTGGCAACGTGTGAGCTCTTGCACCCCCTAAAAAAGCTCTGTCAGTCAGGGTGTGGAAGAAATAACAATCCTTATGGGTCCCAGACACATTCTGATTTGGGATACCAAGTTCTGTTTGAATCACTCTGTGACTTCGGTGTGGTTCACTGTTCTCAAACACACACACATACATTTGCACACATTCTTTAGATGCTTGCCATACTTCACTTTCAAAGAACGTGAAATGAAGCAAATTCTTTTTCCAATGTTTTCCTCCTATTAGGAGGTAAGGCTCAGACCACTCAGCCATTCCCTGTTATATAAAACTCAGAGATCCCTGTTATCTGCAAAATAAAATGTTGTAACTTTTCAAATGATTCCCTAGTGATGCCCCAGGCTTTGTGTGTACAAAGGTGCTGCTATGTCTCCTTCAATACAATGCACAAGTCCTTAACTGTTGGCAGTTCTTTTTGCTGAATGTTGTAAGATGTTTAAACCACACCACAGCACAGAAGTCTGCCTGACTTATCCAGTCAGCCTCATTTAATTATATTTTAATAATGAGACCTTTAAGTTTTCCACTCAAAAATTTCCTTGTTTCACAGATACTATTTTTATTTTCTTTATGCCACAATATTTTTAAAAATCTGTAGTACCTATTAGCTAGTTCAGTTGCAGAGCTATAAATATTTCTCTAAATTATGATAATCTGAAATAGCTACATATAATTATTGTTTTATGTAAGGAAAACTGGAAATTGAAAACAAAAACATTCATATTAAGAAAGCCATTCACAGGGTTTGCCACCAAAGTGACATCATTTTATCTAGTTTCTTTAGTTTCTAATGTTTCTTAAAAATGACTCAATGGAAGAAACATCTCATGTTACATAACAATATAATAATGCAATGCAAGTAGGTAAAATTAATTAGTAAGGGTATCAAAGGAAAAACCTATTTTAAAAGATGAGTGGCTGCATCAGGTGAAAAGCCAGCATCCTAGTTATGCATAATGCATTCGCCTCTCATGCAGCAATCAGGAGAAGGTGGGCACATGGAAGCCAACCATGATGTTTTAGGGTGACTATGCTGTAATGACACACACAATCCAAAGGCAACTTGGGGAAGGAAGGAAGAGTTTCTTTGGCTCACACTTCCACATCACTGTTGGTCACTCATCTAAGGCAGTCTGGACAAGAACGCAATGGGAGGAACCTGGAGGCAGGAGCTAATGCAGAGGCATGGAGGCTTGCTTCTCGTGGCCTGCTCAGCCTGCTTTCTTATAGAATTAGGGACCACCAGCCCAGGACTGGCACCACCCACAATGGGCTGGACTCTCCCACACTGATTACTAATTAAGAAAATGCCCTCCAGGTCTGACTTTAGGGCCTCCTCACAGTTGAAATCAGAACAAGACTATCTCACAGAACCCACTCTGCTGCACTCCTGTGACCTGGTACTTCGGAGGCTGGCAGGGTAACCAACAAAGGAGGACCACCATGAGTCTGAGGCCAGCCTGGGCTACAGGGCAAGATACAATTTCAAAAAACAAGACACCAAAAAGAAAATGAAAAATCCAACTCAATCCCCAATTCTCCCCTCCCCACCCCGAAAAAAAAAAAAAAAAAAGCCTTGCTTTTAAGGCAACATTATGGTCCTTCCTATAAATCAAGTGACTATGGATTTATTTACTACTTGAACCAAGAAAGGCCAGTTTTCTCAAAGTAATAAAAATTAATAAAGATTTTATATTACCTAGCATAGAATTTGGGCAAATGAAATGTGTAGTAGTTTTGTTTTTGTTTTTTTAAAGAAATAAAATAGCTTCATAAGCCAAAAAGCACTTTTAGCTATCTATACTGAACTGTTTGAAAGAACAGTATGGTCTAGGGCAGACGGATCGCAGGGAAGAGCACTTGAATATGATTCCCAGCATCCACATGGTGGCTCACGACCATCTGGAACTTCAGTCCTGATCCAGCACCCCTTTCTGTCCTCTGCGGACATGCTGCATGCATGTTATACATGGACATACATGCAGACAAAACACGTAAAATAAGTACTTTAGCAAAAGAGAATTTTTAAAATGCAACAATACAAAAGTATATGTCCACTTTGGCTTTAGGAAGAAACTCTCCTTTTGTCTTGGGAAAGGAAATGTTCAACACAGTTATACAGGGTTTAATAGTTCTCTGGTGTGCTTTACTAATGTAGAACAGTGATGGAGATCACTGGTTTTGGTGTTTGGCAGACTGGATTTGAATCTTGGCTTTGTGGTTACCAAGCATGTTGTCTCTGGCAAGCCATGTAGCCATTCTGTGCTTAGTTTGTTACAAACCCTGTCACCTGCAGGCACTCACACACATGGCAATAATAAATATAAAGTGTAAAAAAAAAAAATCTATGATTTCTTGTCTCCAGTTTTACCAGAATATAAAAGTCAATATTTATGAAACATTCATTTTTAAAAATCACAGATGCCTCAAATTCTTGCATAATTTGAAACTAGAAGTCACAGACTTATAACTGAACTGGCTACTGCAAAATGCCAGAGTAGAGGATAAAACAGGTCACAGGTCTAAAGACTTGTGTGGTTTTAGATAAATTGGTATTGCCCTTACCAAAGGGATTATACAATATTAAACTAAATGATAATGTACAATTTACATGATTCAAGACCGGGAAAAGTTAATATTTAACAGAAGATGGATGGTCTGGATTAAAGATGTGCTCATGTCAGCTAATTCTGCAGATAGAACTGTGGCAGGACTTTCCTGAGAGACTTTACTGGTCAGGCTAACTGGTGTGTGCATGCATATCGTCAGAAGAATTTACTGACTCTTGACAGGAATCCTGACCACGAATTCACTGTCCACAAGCAATAGGTTTCTATTACTGTGTTCTTTGGTGGAGAGGTCAGAGTAAATGCAGGTCAGTATCCATTTACAATTAGCAAACTAGAGCCAGAAGAACAGAAGTTTGTCACTCATGTGTGTATTCCTATACTGTACTGCAGCATTTCCACTAGGAGTACCCAGGGTGCAGCATTTCCACTAGGAGTACCCAGGCTGCAGCATTTCCACTAGGAGTACCCAGGCTGCAGCANTGCAGCATTTCCACTAGGAGTACCCAGGCTGCAGCATTTCCACTAGGAGTACCCAGGGTGCAGCATTTCCACTAGGAGTACCCAGGCTGAGGATTTCCACTAGGAGTACCCAGGGTGCAGCATTTCCACTAGGAGTACCCAGGCTGAGGATTTCCACTAGGAGTACCTAGCAAAGCATTCAAGACCAAACTGGAAGCAAATGTGTGTGATCACCTGAAGGCCCCAGCTTTGTCAGATAGGTTCTAGCAGTCACGCAGACGAAAATCAGCACAATGAACAAACCACTGAGAAGTGGCCCATGAGAGACATAAGACTGGCTAGCCTGGGCAAACCACTGAGAAGTAGCCCATGAGAGACATAAGACTGGCTAGCCTGGGCAAACCACTGAGAAGTGGCCCATGAGAGACATAAGACTGGCTAGCCTGGGCAAACCACTGAGAAGTGGCCCATGAGAGACATAAGACTGGCTAGCCTGGGCTAACCTTCCTTTGAATCAGAAAAGAGAGTAATTCCTCTTCTGCAGCTTCATTTGTTTCTCCTATTTATTACTCTGATGGCACCCACATCTGCAGGCTCACACACACCGCAGCTCCAGCTAAGATACCCAATACTCCTTTTGGTCTCCATGGACACACAAAGACATATGTGCACAGATTTTTTTGTGGACACACAAACAAACAAACAAACAAGGAAGTCTTAGTAGCAAGTAGAATAAGTCAGAAAATGATAGCACATACCTGGTATCTTCCTATGGCCACATGCTACATAACATGTGTGCACACACGGGGAAGAAAAAGCATGCATTTTTCAGACAAAGACACTATAAATTAGCTTTAAATATGTTCCTACAAATTTATTAAGATTTTGGTCTAAAAATACAGACATCACCAGAGTGATCATGACATTTAAAAGAAACAATGTGGGAAAGGAAAGCAATTTCATACTTAAGCTATTCTGAAGAGAACAAATGCTCTGGCTTTAAATAAACAAACAAACACAGTGTTTCTTGCAGTCTTCTGCAGAGAAAAGAATCACGGTGCAGGTGGAACTCTTGTTTGAATCCCAAATCTTCCTCTTGCTAATCAAATAACTGCACACAGTGTGTTTCCTCCCTCCATCCCACACTTTGCTTTTGTGGTGGGTAATAACAGGAATAAGATCTAGCTTGTTCTATAGTCCTGATTACATTACCTCTGGCATAGTACCAGACCCATACCTGGTACACAGAGACCTACAAATGAAACTATGTTCTATTATTATCTGAAATGTGAGACAGAATTGAACATGATATGAAATTCAAGTCACTCAATAAACTTGTTTAACAAAATACAAAAGGAACAAAAGGAAAGGAAGTCATAGAAGGGGCGCTAGCAGGCGAACCAAGACAGAGAGCAACAGAACTCAGTATAAACAATGAAGCTTACACTTGTGTGTGCTCAATGTACTGTCAGTGGAGCATGTCACAGAACACAGCAGGGTGGGAGGTGGCTTCCTACCACTGCCTGTGGCCACCTTTGCTGCCTTCTACACAGAGAGGTCTTTTTGCATGCACACAGACCTTGCAGCATCTACCACTACTAAAATCACTCAACACTCAGGTAAGTTGAAAATAAGTTTTCATTGACTTTAACTTTCAGTGGCCCATCTCTGTCACTTGATGAAGAATCTATCTGAAAACTAAATATATACTTGAGATTTGTCATTATGGAACACAGTTGATGCCTGGCCACAGGAACACCATACAAAATCAAATTGGAGTTCAGAGTAGAAAAAACAGCATTAAAACATGAGACAGGTTTTGGGCCTATGTGTTCATGCATGTGTATTTAAAAAAAAAAAAACAGATGTTCCTGTTTCTCTAAAATATGAAAACCATAACCCAGAGATGCTTGCTTAAACTTATCAAATGTGCATCAGGCTGCAGGGGACAAAGGACTAAAAGCTCTCTTTTTAACACATGCTGTCTATAACAGCACAGTTTATACAGGGCTATCTTCTTAGGAAGTTCTGCTTTAGCAACATCTCCACTTTATGAAATGTTTATCCCCTTATCTGACTTACTGCCTTTCTGGCAGATTCTGTCAATATTATTAACCACAGTGAGGTCTTGTTCTGTATAGTTTTAAGTATTGGCAAATAACAGTAGCCCAACAAAACCTTGTTTGCTGAAAATGAAAAGTGAAAACAACCAAAAAGCAGCTGGTAAGAAACTGAATAAATCTGAGGAATGTCAACTTTACCCTTTCCCCGATCAGTACACATTAGACGCGAAAGGGATCTTAGTGAATAAGCCAACCATTAACTTAAAATATCCCCCCCCCAATAATAAAATTAAACAGCCAGTGTATTCTAGTGGTTAAATATTTTAACCACCTGTAATAACTTACAATTAGCTTATTAGTCCCTTATTAGTTTAAAGTCCCTAATTGAGGAGCTCAGTGGGTAAGAGGCTTGTCACAGAAGTGTGCTAGAATGACATCTGATGCCCAGAACTCACAGAAAGCTGCACACAGGTGCCCAGCCTAGGCCACAGGAGCGCAGACAGGAGATCCCTGGAAGCTAGGAGAGCAGGCTAGCCTGGTGTAGAGAGCAGGCTAGCCTGGTGTATGCAGGGGGACTGAGGCCTGTCAGTGGACTTCTACATGTGCAGTAGCACTTTCAAAGATGAAGTCTGTTCCGCCAAGCATGATGGCCCATGCCTGCAATCCCAGGACATGGGATTCGCCGAAAGCAGGATCAAGTGTTTGAGACCAGCCTTGGCTACATACAGAATTCTAGGCAAGCCTGGGCTACAAAGTGAGCTTGCATCAAAGACACACCTTCTCCCAATGTCATAAGTCAAGGGAAAGCTACAGTGTTTTAAAACTCAGATGTTAATTTAAATCTAGTTCACTCTTTATTGTAAGTAAACACTGAAGGAGAAAAATTAGTAGTAAAAGCCTAAATAATCTAAAAATGGAAAACTGAACTGTAATTAATGTCTTCTAAGCAAACTTAAAACACATGCTTTAGTCAGCACATCTGCTTTCCACAATTCAGTTTCTATTTTTATAATCTTGCAGGAACGTTCTAAACGTGTAAGATCAAACTTTTATACAATAAAATAGGCAATGTATATACAAACTGACATTTATCAACTCACTAAAACCCATTCTCTATTTAAATTTAATTATACTAACGGAAAGCCATGAGTCTAGTAGCCAAAACAATTCCTGTGCCCTTTTCTTTCTTTCTTTCTTTTCAAGGCAGGGTTTCTCTGTGTAGTCCTGGCTGTCCTGGAACTCACTCTGTAGACCAGGCTGGCCTCGAACTCAGAAATTAGCCTGCCTCTGCCTCCCAAGTGCTGGGCTTAAAGGCATGCGCCACCACGTACGGCTCCTGTGTCCTTTTCAATAACTTAAGTGCCGACACTCTTCAGTCGAATGAAGTGAGATGCCAGCTAGATCACCAAGTGGGGGTCAGACTTGCTTCATGCACTAAAGCCTCCACAAGGACATGAGAACCACTACAGTCCCCCCACCTTCCCAGACCTGCACATGACAATCAGAACAGGGCAGACAGCAGACTGACTGAGAGCAAAAGGAAAGCGCAGCCGTGTGGGAGACACAGCATCTAAGTGGGGCAGAGAAATGCACCTAAAACCAGGCACTCTGCTCACCTGAAAACTCAGGTCCTGTCAGTGAGCTGTGCATCAAAGAGTCAGTCCCACCCATGTTACCTAGGAATTTACGACTTCAGCAAACATGTGGATATATGCTTAAGTATGATGCTTAAAATTGATGCTACTACCAGTCAGAACTGAAAACAACCTAAATGCCCATTTATTAAAAATTATATTATTTTAAGGAAATTAATATTCCAGTTATGTAATTCTTCACTAATATACAATAACACCGTTATATAAAGTTCAAAGGAAAACACATTAAAAACATGTACATGATGAACAGCACAGATGGAGAATGAGCTGCAAAAGTTACCATCAAAATAGAAATGATGATGTTCTCCCAGTGGATGAAAAAAAAGCTAATCTTAACTTTCTATAATAATTATTAACAAACACAGCTTAAATTTAAAAGGCAAATATATCTTCTCATTGAGACAAGAAAAACATTCTCTCCATATTGGTAAAAAAAAAAAAAGTACATTCATTTTAATAGCATTGTTCTTTTTAGGAGAAATTGTCATGAAAAATTCATGATGTTGTATATTCAAGTATGGTTATCAGTGTATTATAGTAAAATAGTGGCAATAAGCTAAATGATCAATAGTGAAATTTATTATATTATATAATAACTATATAGTAAAGAAGCACTGTCTAAAACAACTAGAAATTAATGAAACAGGATTTTGGAGACAAAAAAAAGTAAAGGTTATAGTATTGCAGTGATATGCTTATGTGTCAAGTTGACAAAGTATGGAATGCCCTGGCTAGTCTTAATTGTCAATTTGACATCTGAGAAATTGAGGAGTCATCTGAGAAGAAAAGCAAAACTAAACTGAGGGATTTCTCTGTTTAGACTGGCCTATGGGCATGTCAGTGGAGGCAACCTTGATTGTTAATCAACGCAGGAGGGCCCGTCCACTGTGGGTAGCACCATCCCATAAGCTAGCTAAGCATAAGTCTAGAAACAAGCAAGACATCAAAGACTATTCCTTCAAGATTTTGCTTCAAATTCCTGCCTTGAGTTCCCCCATCCCCCGACTTTCCTCATTGATAGACCATAACCTGGAGTGTAAGCCAAAGAAAGCTGCTTATCCTCCCCTACGTTGTGTTTGGTCAGTGGTTTATCACAACAACAGAAAATACTAGAACATGGCGACACATATCTGTAATCTCCAAAACTAGGGAACAAAAAGTATGGGGATCAGGAATTCAAGGCCTTCCTCAAATACAAAATGATTAGGTAGCCTGGGCTACCTAAAATCCTGTCTCAAAACAACCATATTTTAAAAACTGAGATAACGATGCTGGGTGGTAACACATGAGTGTAACCCTACCAATCACAAAGCAAGAGTAAGGGGCCTAAGTTTCAAGCCAGCCTGGATGACAAAACAAGCTCAAGGTCATGAGCTAAGCCATGAGATCTTGCATCAAAGCACCAAAGGTGGGGGTATGGCCCAGTGGTAGTGTACTGTCAGGCTTCCTCTCAAATCACTTCCCTTTATTTTTAATATTATGCTGGGAGCTGGCAGGACAGCTCAGTGGATAAAGGCACCTACTGCTAAATCCAACAACTGCTTGCTGGGTTATAGAACACATTTGGTGGGAGGCGAGAACCTGTTCTCATGTCCCCTCTCGCACCCACAGACATGCACACATAAAATAAAGACGTGGCAAAGCTTTTTTAAAAAATTACTTTGCTATATGCTTTTTAATATATTTCAAGGTAAGTACTTAATGTGGCCATCAACCTAGATAAGGATATACAATCTAAGATCAGAAGTGTAATAACTTAAGAAAAGGAGGAGGAGGAGGAGGAGCAGCAGCAGCATTCTTGCATGTATTGTCAAAATAAGCTTTTAAAAGTTTAAGAACAGGGACCAGGGCGTGACTGCTCTGCAAGGTCCTGAGTTTGGATCACCAGCAGCCATGTGAAAAGCCATGGTGACACACATTTGTAATCTCAGTGCAAGAAGGTGAAGACAGGAGGATCCCAGAGATACAACAGTCAGGGAGCCTCGCTACTTAATCTCCAGGCACAGTGAGACTGTCTCAAAAAACAAGGTGAGCCACAGAAGACACTGGATGTCAACCTCTGACCTTCACATGATAAATGCATAAGCACACACATAAGTATATACATGCATGCAACACACACATACACAGTTTTAAAAGGAAGCATTCACCTTTGCATACAGAAAAAACATCTGGATGATGCCTATGGCACTGGGTCAGGCCCAGTGAGCAGTCACCTAGCCTGCCCTGCCTCCCCTCATCTTGTCAACAATGAATACCTTGCATCACTTACCAGCTGTCTTCACCAGCTTTCCTACTGCTGGGCCAACACACATTTTGTTAAAGTCTTTGAAACCAACCTGCCACGGTCTTTCCCAATCCAGTGGAATAGGAAATGCTCCAAGCCATGCTCCTATGAAACTAGAAATTGTAGTGATCTGAAGACTATTCTCCCAAATAGATGTAACTCTGTAAGACACAATACATACATCATTGGCAGATTATGTCCTAATAACTAGAAATCACACAAGCACTTAAACAAATTGATGCTACACATATATTTTTCATCCATTTAACATAATCAGTTCAAAATGACAGAACCATGAAGATGCAAATGTCATTCCATTGGAAAGGTACTGCATGTGCACTGTGAGAGACAAACAATACAAAACAGCACGGTAAAAACAAACATCCTCTTATCACAGCTCCTGAGTCCTTTCCCCACAGGTAACTGCCATTTCAAGTTATAGACCTTTCCAGATTGCACACAATTTTATCTTATGAATAACCTCATATATGAATTGGGTGTACCTATGTATTTTTCCTATTAAGACTTAAATGTATCATGCTATAAGCCCGATGTTTTCTGCATGAACAGCTATAATAACCCATGGATGGATGGAGAATGGTTTCCCAGCTAGTCTCCATGCTATCTTTCAGTCCCCAACTTGACTTCATCTGTTTGACAGATCAGGGCCAGAGAACAAGAACTTGCAAAGCTCTCCTGGTAGTGGACATGATAGCACACACCTATAAATCCAGCACTCAGGGAAGGCTGGTGCTAAAGCAGTGACTTCAAAGTCAGCATGGGCTATTGTAACTGGTCTTTGCTACTTTGTGGGTTCTTCTTTTTCTCACATTTTAATCTTTCCCCGACCCCATTTCACCCCCTAACACTAGGTAGGAAACATCACCAGCCATGTTTAGAATACTATAATCACTATAAAAAGAAAGTATTCCCCGGATGGGGTAGTCTCTGGATAGTCTATCCTTTCGTCTTAGCTCCAAATTTTGTCTCTGTAACTCCTTTCATGGGTATTTTGTTCCCTATTCTAAGGAGGAATAAAGTATCCACACCAGCGTGTATTCTTCCTTCTTATAATCAGCCACCAAACCCAGACACTATTGCATATGCCAGCAAGATTTTGCTGAAGGGACCCTGATATTGCTGTCTCTTGTGAGGCTATGCCAGTGTCTGGCAAATACAGAAG
>NC_034607.1:52712628-52719443 GCF_900095145.1 Mus pahari
AGTACTTTATCCTCCCCAACTCCTTTTGTATCCCTTATTCATTCTGATTAGCTCAAACCTTTCCTTCATGCTAAAATTTGATTTTCTAACTTGCTTTATACTTCTTGATATTTTTGTTTTGTTTTGTTTTGTTTTTTGAGGCGGGGTCTTTCTACTTAGCCCTGTCTGTTCTGGAATTCACTATGTAGACAAGGCTGGCCTTGAACTCAAGAGCTCCGCCTGCTTCTGCCTCCTGAGTACCGGGATTAGATGTGTGCACTGCTCAGCTGCTTCTGGATATCTCAAATGTATGTTTTATACGTGTGGTTTAGGTTCTGTTCTGGATATCTCGAATGTATGTTTTATANATGTGGTTTAGGTTCTGTTCTGGATATCTCGAATGTATGTTTTATACATGTGGTTTAGGTTCTGTTCTGGATATCTGGAATGTATGTATTATACATGTGGTTTAGGTTCTGATTTTATGGCACTGATTCTGCAATCTGGTCTCCTTCATTTTGGCTGATGTTTTCATCGTTGCTCTTTTTATTAAATTAATCTGCATAATAAGATGTTTTCTGGTAGACTGTGTGAGACTTGCCTGGATTGATCAGGGCCGTTTTCTCCCACATCACATTACTCATCTGCTTGTGCATGTGTCCCTTGCTCCTCTGCATCCCCACCTTCCCTTCCTGGCTGCTGTACCACTTCTGTTTCTCTCGCTCATTTTTCCCATGGGCAAGCTGTCTTGACTACTGTTTGCTCAGATATAACAAATGAATTCACTTTGGTGCTGCTTTCCATCTTAACTGGCTCTATTTTTTTTCCTATTATGAATCTGTATTTTCAACCTTGGATGTTATTTTATGCCTTTTTTAAAAAATCCTAAGTCAGAGGGAAAGAATGGAGAAGAACAAGGTAGATGCTCTCTCTGTGACTCAACAGTAATACTCAGTTGAAATGTAGTAAATGGTGGATCCATGATTCAAACTTTAAAAAATTCCTGGCCAGGGTTTACACATCCTTCAGAAACCAGATGAAGCTATTATGGTACCGTCTATGCCCTTGGCAGAGGCCCAGTAGAAAGCATCCCTGTAGATTCATAAAAAGCAAGGAGACCTGACAATGAGTCAGAGAACAGCTGTTGTGTTGGTGAGAAAAATCTATGTAGTGGTATACACATTCTTGGTATTAGAATCTCAGTTTGACAGTGTCAATCAGCTGCCTTTGATCCCTGAGTTCTATTTCAAGAATTTAGTTTACAGAAACTCTTGCTTAAGTTTTGCTGAAACAAAGATGTGCCTCACATTACTTACAATTGTTAAAAACAAACAAACAAACAAACAAGAAAACCCTTGCTCAAGTTTGGTAAAACAAGTATCACCTTACAACTGTGAAAATGTAATCACAGAATATTAAGGAATGATGATTAGACTCATTTGCTCACAGTGATCTAGACTCCTCAGTAATCAGGGTAGGAAGGCACAAGGAAAGGAAGCTATTGTCTTCTGCCGCCTCCAACAAGGACAGAGCCAGAAGAATCCCTAAGAGGCACAGCCACATCCTATCTGTATCCAGAAGCACTCGTTGTCTACAGCATAACCACACACCTTCATGGTCAAAACAACACAGCCTGAGGTTTCATTTCACTTAAAGCTAGATAACTGTGCTGTGCAAATGTGCTAGGTAAAAAGTGGTACATCATACACATGTGCACAGACAGCAATGTTCACAGCATCAGTGGAATAAAGTAAATTACAATGCAAAATTATAATTTTGTTTCAAAGTTGTATATTATATGAAGAAACAAAATTAGAGTACATAAACTGTAATTATTGCCCCTTCAATAGTGTTATTAGGCTCTCTAACCTTCTGTTTAATCATTTGAGTTTTTAACATGAACTATATTTAATATTACATACTTTTACTACAAAATCTATACATTTTACTACTTAGAGTAAAAAGTACATGCATAACATCCATTCTTTTGTAACAAAGAATTGAGAAAGAAACTGAAACAGCCAATTCCTATTAACTAATTCTTGCAGGACCAACACTGGCTTGTTCCATTTCACAGGTTTCCATAACAAAAGCGCGTGATTGCCGCTAATGCTGTCCTAATTATAGAATATTTGCACATAAATCATAGGGCTGAGAACAGGCTAAATGGCCTATTATTCTCTGAATAAACTTTTAAGGTAACTAAAGAAAATGTTATAGACCACTCTTTATAACAAAGGTCTAAGTACCTGTCCATATTATTTGACTTCACTGAAATTCCTATGTCAAATGTCAACCGTAACATGGCCCCCTTTGAGTGCCTTCTATATGTCAATGTATCAACCACTTGAATGAAATTAACAGTAAGCACTTGTGCTTTAGATATGTTCTCATCAAAACATGTTTAAAGATTTGGAAGAATGGAGGGTGCAACTCCCCCTGATAACTAAGAACATTTTACACAATTAAGGATAGGCTTTCCCCAATGAAAATTAAATTCAATGCCTCTTTGTTACTAAGTTTTTTGACCACACTTAGACCAACTGTGTAATAGAATTTATTTTATGTGCCTGACCCTTTAAAAGACCCTATGTCTCCCAGTGTCAGTTGCATATTGGAATTCTGGGGACAGGAGAGGCTATAAAAAGTCAGCAGAGGGTGGGGGGGGGGGGGAATAGGATGCAGGGGGTGGGGAGCAGAGAGACTGTTCCAGGACACAGAAGAGTAGGGTCAGAGAGCAGAGTGGGAAGAGAAGACAGTTGATGACAGTTGAGGCAGGGGAGGGTGTGCTGAGCCAAGCAAGAAGACACTACTAGGAGCTAGAGAAGAATCCACAAAAGTATTGAAAATAAAGAAAAAATAAAAGCTACATAAGGTACCTATTTGTATCTGTATACATTTTTGGCCATTTACTCCCCTTTCACTCTTAACGTTTGTAGTGGCTTTCTCAATATAAATCTGCATCAGTATAAAGATGACCAAGCCGGACTTGGCTGCCTCACCTACAGAACAGGCATTCCTGAGAGCTTCCACCTTGACAAGACCTCTGACCGTCCTATCCAGGGACATTTTTAGCTCAAGTGACCAATTATCAGACACTTAAAAAACAGCATAAAGGAACTGACAAACCAAAGAGCAGACTTCAATACAAAACACAGGTCTATGATAGGTAACTACTACGCTCCTTTATACGAAAGTCCACAGGCGGGAGAGATGGCTCAGCAGTTAAGAGTGCTGGCTGCTCTTCCAGAGGTCCTGAGTTCAATTCCCAGCACCTACATGGCAGTCCATGACCATCTCTAAAGGGATCTGATGCGCTCTTCTGACAAGCAGGTGTGCGTGTAGACAGCACTCACCACATTAACCCGCAGGCTACAGGTGAAAGCAGCGCACTTTGCGCCAAGTAACAAGGCAACAAAGAGAATGAAGCTTACAAACCAGGCACATCCAATATTGCGCATACAAATAAGAAGAAATCAAATTACTTTTGTCTTCAGTTTCTTCACAAAACATTCTCTTGGGGTCGGCTTCATTCATTTTTCTGGAATAACTTTAACTGTTAAGACAATGAAATTAGGTGTCTAACCCTCAAAAGCATCAGAATCGACCCTTTGCTT
Source organism: Mus pahari (assembly GCF_900095145.1). NCBI lineage: Eukaryota > Metazoa > Chordata > Mammalia > Rodentia > Muridae > Mus > Mus pahari. The sequence goes on from NC_034607.1 coordinate 52,716,225, forward strand.
TCAGGGTACAATTCTCAATCTACTAGTCCAAAGCTTCGTTTTCAGTCCACACATGACTGACCGTCATCTGCTCAGCCCTGAATGTACATGAATATACAAATAAAAGCATTAAACCCATGGGTGGGAGAGGACTCAGTGGCTAAGAGCACCTGATGCTTTCAGAGGACCCAGGTTTGACTACCAGCAAAGCTCACAAGTGTCTGAAACTCCAGGCCCGGGGGACCTGACACCCTCTTCTGGCCTCCTGGCACTAGGGAGACATGTGGTACACACATATATGAAAACACAAAACTCATATACATAAAAATGAATAAATGAATACAAGTAAATCAAACCTTAGTTATCTCAGTTAAAAGAGTACAAACTGTTAATACTGATTTGAAGCTGGGTGGGATGTCATGTCAGTTCAAAGTAGGCCTACTCACCTCAACATCCCAGGCTCATGTTATCACATGTAACCACACTAACGAATGTGGAGCCATAATGTCTTCTGCTCCAGCCAGGCCCAGGTCCATGTGCACATCACACTGAATTAATCGGCAGAGCCTTACTCTTCTCTGAGTTATCTAAGTCCTGCACTTGCTGGTCTGCTTCAGAACAAACATAACCACCGAGACAAACTGTCCGGGTGGAAAAGTGACACAGATGCTGCCAATATTTGTTAACCCACTTAACAAACACTTGCTATTGGATTTTATTGTCTTCCTCACTCCGGCAATAACCCTGGAGAGCACATATTCATTTTAGTTAGAATCATACTACATGTGAGAATTCATGGGGTTAAGCAGGTTGTCTGAGATGACCACTGTGTAAGAAAGGGCACAAATGCACTTTCTGCCGTTGGACTACTAGCATCTTCTTTCTGAATTCAAGTTCCATCTGCATGGCTTACTGACTATGGAACTGGAGCAAAGGACTCACCCTGCAGGATGGCCAGCATCTTCATAAGGAATGTGGTGAAATGCCTCATCAACACAGACAACAACACAAAGTTCATGAGAAAGTTATTAAAATCTGTTTCTTATTTGATTTTATTTCATTATGATTTCATGTCATATATCCCATAGGCTGGCAAACGGCATGGTTTTTATTACAAACTGACTTTTTTAACCACAGTCCTCTATCCGCTTACTGGTTACCTTCAACTAGTTGCATGTTGGAAATTTTGGAAGGCTAACTCTTATAGTCTAGTGATTTTTGGTGGCATCTAAGAAACCTAGCAACCTCCATTACAGCCCTAATATTCAGTAACCAAGAACCAATTCAATATCTATAACTCAGGATCAATAACTCATACTTCTCATTGTGAGTAAAGCTTAAACTTCACAAACTAGCTAAGAAGTTGCAGTGACAAGTGTCTAGCTTGTCTACTAGCTATTCAGAGATAACCATTATTTCATAAACTTCTGTCTTCTTCAGAGATCAATGTGACCATTTCTTCCACCTTCCAACTTTGAACATAAATGCTGCACCCTGTACACAAGCTTTAACCTTGGTGGGATTTCTGTTTAACCTTAGTGCTAAGAATACAGCTCAGTTGGTAGATAGACTACTTGCCTCCCACACATGAGGCCCAGGGTTTAATCTCTAACACTCTATAGAAAGAAATTAAATATCAATACATGCTACAACTCAAATGAACCTTGAAAACATTATGCTAAGAAATCAGTCACAAAAGATCAGAACCTGCTGGACTCATTTGTCCAGCATGCCCAGCACAGGCAGCTCTACTGAGATAGGAACGAGACTCGCCGTCCGTCACCTAGGGACAGAAGCAGGGCAGCAATAAGGACGTAAGAGTGGACTTCTATTTGAGGTACTGAAAGTATCCTAAAAATGACTCTGGTGATGGGTATGTATATCTGTGACTGCACTAAAAGCCATTATGTCATACTTTTTCAGTAGGTGACATTTGTGGTGTGAATCATATCTCAATATTGTTTTTTTAAAGATGGTGTCTCCCATGAACTGTGAACACAGCTCAGCAGGTGTGCTGGTTATTTGTCAACTTGACACAACCTTACATCATGTGACAAAGGAACCTCAGGCGAGAAGTGCCTCCAGAGCCTGGCCTGTAAGCAAGCCTCTGGGGCATTCTCTGATTGGTGACTGATTCAGGAGGGCCCAGCCACTGTGAGCAGTGCCATTCCTGGACAAGGGGGTGCATAAAAAGCAAACTGAGCACGCCAGGAGGACGAAGCCAGTAAGCAACATTCTTCCACGGTCCTGCTTGAGTTCCCACCTTGAGTTCTTGCCCTGACTTCCCTCAATGATAAACTGTGGCTGAAGAGGTAAGCTAAACACACTCTTCCCTCCCCGAGCTGCCTTGGTCAGGGTTTGACTGCAGCAGAAGCCTAACTTACAAAGCAGGTAAAGACATTGGCTGCCAAACCTGCCAACCAGAGTTTCATCTCTCAGACCAACTTCCAAAATTGTTCTCTGACCTTCACACATGCCCTATGGCACAACAGAACCCACACATGTATGGATACTTGTGCAAATAAATTAATAATCAATCAAATCAGTGTCCCAACTGTATCAGTTTACTTCATGTATCATGAGTCATATTCACCCACATCTGGTGTTAGTTCTTAGATTCCAGCAACCATCTCTCACTGCTTCACAATAATTGACAAGGAACACATTTCAAGTCTTTTCCTGGAAAAATATTATTTAATGTAATGTTTTTATGTTTTTGAACCATTTCAGTATAAAACTGCGCTACTGTTTTGTTAAGACCCTAACTTTTCTTTTTGTATCATCAGTGAAGTTCCTGAGCAGAGCCTCTAACTCCATCCTCTCCTATACAAAATCTGGGGTCTGGGCTGACTGATTTCCACAAAGTACAGTAGGTTTTAGAGCATACAGGCCAGGTGAGAGAACAACTATCTACAAAACCAGATGACAATGTGTCCAGCAAATACACAACTTAGACACAAAATTCAAAGCTGACTAAATCACCAATCTAAATAAACCATTAAAGTTTCAGCCAGTTTCCACTTTTAAAGTTTTCAAATTCAATAAATAAAATTCCATTGGCGATTCCATGGTAATAATGTAGGGGAGGGAAATTCAGTTGTTATACTTTTGTTCCTAGAAACTTTATGATTAGTCAGCAGTTCCAGAAAGTAAATAAAACACAGCAAGACCGCCGGGCGTGGTGGCGCACACCTTTAATCCCAGCACTTGGGAGGCAGAGGCAGGCGGATTTCTGAGTTC
>NC_034607.1:52719593-52761595 GCF_900095145.1 Mus pahari
AAAACCAAAAAAAAAACAAAAACAAAACAAAAAACCACAGCAAGACCAAAGCCACACCACACACATATATAAAATAACTAATATTCATCCCAAAGACAAATGTAATTTATAGAGTTAGGCTACACAGAACCCATCCTGTGGGCTCCTTGTGCAGCTCAATTTCAAATGGCACAAACAATACCAAGCTTACCTCAGTTTTTATACTCCCTCGACGCTCTGCACAAAGTGTCGCCTTTTTAGGTTTCACCGAATCTTCTATTTCTGAGCCAACCCATCACAACCCCGCTCTCTGCTACCTCCTTCCCTATTCCGCCAGCACTGGTGGTGGAATTTATATACTTTCAGTCGCTTACTGTTGGCTCATGTCCCTCTTAGCCCTTGAACAGACAAGGTCCTGGGGGGGGGGGGGGTATTCTGAGCATTCTGGAATCCACACAGAGCTAGATAATGGGGAACACAGAGTAAACGCTCACCGAGTTTGGCTGTTGTCACAAATAGGACAAACCCATGAGAACTAACTCGGCTGGTTTCCTTAGTTAAAAATTAACCATCTTTAGTATTTATCATTCCAAGGGCTTTAAGGAAGCTAAACGTTTATCTTAGCTATGCTGAAAATATATATGGTAGCTACAGAACTGAAATCTGGAAACACCTGCTCTTTCATATCTTACCATGAAAATTACCAAAGAAGATATTGTTAGTCTAAACACTTGTAGACTATGAACTTGTATTATGACATGCTAGAAACAATTATACTTGTAGTAAAACGTGGAGGGAGAAGCTGTGGCTGCCGCTGTCTGGGGCTCTCGCTATTTCCCGCCTCTGTTCTCCAACCACACTGGCCCTTTCTGACAACCCTGAGAGCCAGGCACTGCCTAGAAAGGCTCACAGGATGAGCATTTTGACACAAATAGAAAATACTTCTCTAATTCCTTTAAATGACTGACATCACTAACGTGCAGACTGTAGACTCACCCATTTCTACTGAAAACTCTCAGCCAGGCTCTGAGGTTTGGGCCTAACAAACAGAGACAAGGCACTGTAGTAAACGTGGACAGAACAGCTGCAAATAAAAACGTCTCCAGCGCCGACCTAGGAGGGAACAACAAAACAGTCACCTTCCAAAAGTCCGCACATAGAATCACTGTAAGTGCACATAGAGTCACTGTAAGTGCACTCCCACACCTGAGCCCCAGAAATAAGGGTTCGGTTAAATGACACGCCAAATTACCTGTCCTAATCGTAGACTTCAAAATGTTAAAAATCTGAAGATTCATACTAAGGCCTTCTTGAAAAAAAAAAAAAGAAAAGAAAAACATCTCAATTTTAGATAATTAGCTTTCTTTCTTATCAGTTTCCAGAACTCTCAAAGTTGAACTGCCTTTTTTTCCTACATGAAGAGACTAAAGATCAGCAAGTTTCACCTCAAGAGTTTATGACTGAGGTCTAACAATTTGCATTTTGGTAAAATCTTGAACTATGGAACACATTGTCCTTTCATTGATGGATAGACAGAAACCATCTTCCATGACAAGACTTTCCTGCTCTATCTAAAATAGAACAATCTGTTAGTTTAATGTGTATATACAACTCTGTGTGTGTGTGTGTGTGTGTGTGTGTGTGCATCTGTAGCTACATGTGTATGTGTATGTAAAATCACTCCTTTCACCATCATTGTCTCATATAAGAAATATTTATGAATTTAGCTTCCACTAGTTGGAAATTGGTCCAATTTTAAAAACTATTAAATTTTAATATAAACATTAGTATTTGATAAAGGACTCTATGTCCCTTATGAAAATAACCTCAGCTACTTTAGAATGACATTTCTGAATCACTGAAATGTTATCTATGACCAGCTTACACACATCACAATAGTGAGCTGCCTGCAGACATCCAGGTGTGTCTGGCCTGCAGCCTTGGCCAGAGGCAGCTATCAATGCCTCCCAAATCATAGCCTACTTATAGCATTGGCACATTTTTTTTTAATTTTTGGTAATGTGATCCTAGGGTTGTTAAATACAATTTTGTAGATGGACACTTTGCGTTATAATGCCCAAAGGCTGGACATCTAGAAGTTCTTAACAACCATACGTTTATTACTATAGCATACTGTAATGATGCTAACCTACCCTGCTTACGATGTACAGCTGGGTACCAGAAAGCTAACAGCTAAAACGTGTGAAGATTTAGTTGTCAGTGTTTTAAACAACAGCACTGCAAACAGGACGATGACAGGTGTTCCCTACCCTGATCCATTAACCAACCCCACCATGGCTCTACTCCAGCTGCTAAAAGTTAGTATATCATTTGGAAATGCATACAGGAAGACAAACTTAAAGTAAATATTCAAAACTCACTCGATTAGTGGTGCTCCATATAGAACAAAAATGATATGAAGGAAAAAACAAGACATAAGGAAGTAGATACAGCATTTCAAAGCTCGGGTCACCTAAAAGAGAAATGGAGAATCTGAAGGCTCCAGAAGGTACCTAAAAAGCCATACATTTTGCCACTTTACATACAAATATAACTTGTTTCTAAGATGTCTGAAATAGCTGAACATTCTTTGTTGGATGATGTCAAACTGGACCACATGTCTTATCACATACACAGCTCTCAAAACAGACTATAGAAAAACTTAAAAGATGGGGCCAGCAAGTAGGCCTCCACAGCTGATCACCTGAGTTCAACCCATATGATAAAGACCTACCCTCTGACCTCAATATGAGAGCTGTGTTGTATGTACACAATTTAAAATGTTAATATGTGATTTGTAATTACATCATCTGAACTTTCAGATCATGTTCTAAGCACAGGCCTATTAGTAGATATTCAAGTCTTTTGTGTTTTTTTAATATTGTTTATACTGTAATATGAATATGACTTGAGAAATTCGTGTTTTGCTTTTTTGATGTAATTTACCCAGTTTTGTTTTAAAATGAAAAAAAAAAAGTGTAGCATTCATTATTTTTTTGTAGGTGATTTGTGTATCTGTATATAATAAGGTCGCTGAATTAAACACAATACTGAGTATTCAGTGAGGATTTTAATTTAACATAATTGCCAAGTGTCATAGCATAGTGACTATTCCAGAAAAAATTAATTCTAATATCTGAAAACATTTAACTGTTTAGTCAAGGAAGGTCACATGTGAAATAACAGTTGCTATGACTTAATTTGCAATGAATTCTAGAAAACTCCAAGCTCCAGTGGATGGCCCCACATCCATTCAGATACAGGGTTCTAGAAGTTATAACAAAGACAAATGGTTATCAAGTTGCCCAGGGAGTAGGACTAGAGTACGGAGTGAATGTATGTGATCAAAAACACAGTGTGCATGTATGAAATTACCAAACAATAAAAATATGAAATTATACACAGTCTAGGGGATGGTTTAGTAAGCAACAAGGACCTGAATCGACTCCTGGAACCCACAGTAAAATGTCAGGTATGGGGCATGCTTGTAATCCCAGCACAGGGGAGACAGAGGATCTCTGGCGCTCACTGGAGAGCCACTCTGGCCTAATTGGTAAGCTCCAGGTCATTGAACATCCTGTAGAGAGCAGGCGGACAGTGTTCCTAAAGATAACACTTCAAGTTGTCCTCCAGCCTCCAAATGCATTTGCATACAGTACAGTACCCACCCACCCACATACCTAAAAAAATGCACAAAAATAAATGAAAATAAACTGCAGTGTCTTGTAAGTTATCTTCAGTGATAACATAAAACCATGCTTATACAGGTCATTTACATTGTGACATAATTCCATAATGAATGGAACAATAATGAAACTGTAGGAAAGTAACAGGCTACTGCTTGGGGGGGGGACTTGGTTCCCTTTACACTGCAAATCACTCAATAAGGACATAGCAAAACTTCATTCTTACACTGTAACCTCCACCTAAAAACCCATTACGCAGCAGTAACCCTTACCTTATGTGACAATGAACTTCTTTTAGAGGACACATTGGGCTTCACTACTGAGTACGACAAGAGATTGACAGTGGTCACAGAAGCAGAGCAAGTGCACAGCCAGGCCAAATGAGCTTCCAATACTGAGAAGTTGTCCACGAAGAAGGATGGAATAAAAATGCTTAGGAAAATCGAAAATATGCACAAAAGATTGGTATACAGAAGTCTCTTGATGTCAGTATCTTTCATGGTGTTTTCTTGGGTAGCTGTCTAGTAGGAAACAAATTAAGAAAAGAAAAACATGTAATAATGATTTTTTCCATGTCCCAAACACTTCAACACTCTAAATATAAATCATGTACTAATAATTTTCTATGGGCAATATATTTGTTTCAAAATACAGAACATGCATATGCAGATTTTAATTGTTACTCTAGATTTCTCTAATATGGTACAAATTTCTTTCAGAGCCTCAAAAAGAAAATTCCAGTAAAAGTTTAAATACTTGTGACTGGTTTCTACAAAGGGAGCATGTACCAGACACCAGCAACTAATTTTACTTTTTTGGCAAAAATCAGGAAGATGAAATCACTGCGGTTCCCAAATGACAACCAAGTCCACACTTAGATATGCAAACGGTGGGAAACCATAGTAAGATGGTCATTATGCTACACTAAGGGCTCACTGTGGGTTACAGATGCCAAATTCTGGTAAAAGCAGAACGTGAGTGGGAGGAGAAACGAAGATTTCCAGTCTCTAAATACATATATTTGACCTAGAGAACAGTTTTTATGTTATACTGACTAAAGTTAATTAAGAACTTAAAGTAACAAATGTTACAAAGTCGTAAAAATCCGGGCCCCAAAGGGAACATCCAGGCAGCAGGGAAGAGGAACTAGCAGGAATGGGAAAAGCACAAGTCTAGGCATGGTCCTATTAGCCCTCATTTAATTCACACTATCGTTTTCAAAAGCAAATGATACTGATTAAGAAAACTGGATAAACAAGTTAGCAGATAAGGCCAAGGTTACACACGCTAAAGCCATTTCAAGCATCGCCTCTTTAACATGAAATCCTCCAGGGTCGGGGCAAGAACGGATAGCCCTGAAAAGACTTGGGGGGAAGTTTCTCAGAGTCTCCCCTCCACTGCGGGGTCGGGCAGGAAGCGGGATCACAAATCCATCCTCTTGAATAGAGCACGTCTCTAGGCCACCAGCAAACGCCCATCTAACACAGCGAGGGCGACCCCGGCGGCCGAGTCCCCCCCCCCGCCCCCCAGGACACCACACCTGGGAAGCCGCCCTCGGGAGTCGCGATCCCGTGAGAACCGGGTGGGAAGGCATGGCTGTTCCCGAGCCCTCCTCCTAAGCAGCCTTTGCCCGGGTGCGGACCGCGGCTCAACCCCACCCGGGTGGCTCTGTCCGGGCCTCGGAAGCCGCGGGGTGGGCAACTGAGGGGCGTTATCAAGAGAGAGCCCGTGCGGCCGACCCGGTGACCCGAGAGACCGTGACACAGAGTCGGTCCCGCGGACAGACGCCGGGATCTCAGAGGGTCCGTAGCGCAGGGCATCCTCTGGTCCGCCGGAAGCGTGGCGCCCTGGAAGCCACCGCAGCGGTCCGCGATGCGACCTGCACCCGCCCCGGGCGAGTGTGAGAAGCAACCGGCCACCGGCTTACCTAACTCTCCCGCCCGCCGAAGGGAAGGGGATGCCACCGCCTCCCACCCTCAGGTGCTACCGGGTGCCATGGTCCCTGGCGCAGGCGCAGACCAGAAGGCGTGGGGGCGGGGGAACTCACACGCGCACAGCCAATCGTTGGCGAGAGGGGCGGGACAACGAGGGAAGCCCCGCCCACGAGCTCGCGTTTATCCCTCCCGCGACTTTCTAGGTGCTGGATAGGCCGGAGCGGGAGGGCTGAGAGTACGGAAGCGGGCTGACGTAGCCGGAAGAGGAAGTCGTCTGCGCCGTGGCGTCGCTGTGTTTTGGCAGCGGCTCCTGCGTTGCCGGTTGAGGGCCCAGGGACACCCCCATGTAAGGATGGTGTGTGAAAAGTGTAAGTTCAGGGGCTGCTTCTGGGGGAGGTGGAGGCCTGAGGACCTGGGTTTCTCTTTGGTTCTGCCCTGCTGGTCTGTGGCGTAACCGTCGTCTTCCTTCCCCGCCGCTCGCTCGGCCCTTCTTGCCTGTCCCCGGACCGCATAGCCTTCCGCTCTGGGTTCAGAATGGCTTCAGTTCGGCGCCTCTGTGGCTGTTGTCGTCCTCGAGCCCTTTCTGGCTCTCCTCAGTTACAACTTCTTCATTGGCTCTCGGAGGCTTTAAAACGGATCTTCTCGATCTTTCTGGTAGCATCGAGAGTTGACAGATGTAACAGGTATAAGTTCCAAGCTCTCGGTTACATTTTAAGATTATAAACAATGGTTAATTTTATTTATTTTATTTATTTTTGGTTTTTCGAGGCAGGGTTTCTCTGTGTAGCCCTGGCTGGCCTGGAACTCACTCTGTAGACCAGGCTGGCCTCGAACTCAGAAATCTCCCTGCCTCTGCCTCCCAAGTGCTGGGATTAAAGTCGTGCGCCACCTCCGCCCGGCTAGATTTTATTTTTAAAATTACTTCAATGGTTATCTGAAATTAAGTTAAATTGGATATTTTGAACCATCCCGTCAATTCATTAATACAGCATGTGGGTCAGGTGAAGGAGAGAGTCTCACCATTACCAAAGAAATCTTTAAGTAGTCACCCCTGGCTTTTAGAAAGGTCTTTTTAACCCTTTTAGTTACCATTCAGTCATTCCAATGAAACCCTTGAGATTTGTTGAAAATATTTAGTTTTTTTGTAACTGCAAAAGCTTATGATTAGTTTAAAAACAACTTTCTTCTCTTGATCTCTTTCTTGGGACAGACTGCCTTCTCTTACAAGATTCAGCTCACATCTCAGTTACTGACTGATATACACGACCCATTTTGTTCATATCTCCTCAAAATGTAGAACTCTGTACACAGACACCCCTCCAGAGCTGTGTCATTCTTAAACTGTTTTTTAATTCTTTTTGAAAGTGGAGAAAATGTTTTATTAATTTTGGCTTAAATGTATTTAGATTGTGAAGCCGTCCTTTGTGCTGTGCCATAAAAGGTCATTTCTGTTACTCCTCTGCTCTTCTGAAAAATCTAATGTTTTATTATTTGTAACCTCTTTGTCTGCTCATTGCACTCACTCTGTAAGTAAACTGAAATCTTGCTCATACAGAAGCTGTAATGTCAGGCAGCCACCTCAGTTCTGTCTTTCCTTCTGTCACAAATTATTCAAGAAAGTTATTTGTCTCCAATATTTTAGAGTTACTTCTTAGAACTTGGCAAGTACAAACTGCTTTCCACACTACTAAATGAACTTGTAAACGTTCTCCAGTTGTCTTGCACTTACCGAGTTCCAGGGAGTTTGGTTTGGGTGTGCTTTCTTTTGCTCTGTTAGGTGTTTGGGGACTGTTTGGCCTCAGCTGGCTCATCCATACCACTGAGCATCCAGTTCTTTCTACACCCTGACCAGTGCCCTACTTAAACAGTACGAAGTAACCGTCCATTTGGAGCTCAGTGTTCAAGCCCTCTGCAGACGAAGACCTAGCTTATCCTTCCATCCTCATGTCACCCGTTTCACACTCCAGTTAGCGGCTTACTCGACATACTGTGGTACCCCTTAGCTTCCCATGCCTGTCCTCACGATGTGTACTTTATTCACTGTTTGACTTCATCTTTCTCATTTACCTTGCCAGACATTTAAACTGTCTCATTAGTTCATAATTATACTTTATTTTCCAGCTTATATTCTTACTGAAGGCTTCTTCACTTTTTAAGAAGTCTCTAATCACTTTGAAAATCTGATGAATGCTCTAGAGTCTTAACAAGAAGAAGTTATAAACACACATACAAGGTTTCTGTATAGTTCCACCTGGATTATTTCTTTCCTGCAATCTGCCTACAAGCTCTTAAGAACTAGTGAGCTTGGGTATAAGCCCCTGAATCTAGGTCCATTGCTCTGTTTTCATCAGTACCTTGCATAGTGCTTTGTACAGACTAGGTGATTAGAAAATGCGGGAGGAATGAGTAAGTATGTCAGAACTGTCTAAAGTATAATCCGTTATGCCTGTTATTAGAGCGTTGTGTTGTCCTGTCAGTTTTACTTAGAACCAGTACCTGTTGCCCACAGTTACTATCCTAAGTCTTCATTCATTGGGTTCTGTCCTGGCACTAGTAGGTTCCTACTGTAATCTGACTTCTCATATCATTATGTACTTCAGGTGATTCAATATATTTATTATTTTAAATTACTATTGTAAAGTTAGCAAAGAAATGGGTCTCGTTATTTTATTTCCACACAGTTTGCTTATTAGATGACAGCTGTTCTCTTTTGCTGTCTTGGCGACCACAGGTGAAAAGAAACTCGGCAGAGTCATCACTCCAGACACATGGAAGGACGGTGCCCGGAACACCACAGGTACTGTTCGCTGTTGGGAGACAGGAGCTGGACCGAGCGTGTGCACACTGAGGAGACAGGAGCTGGACCGAGCGTGTGCACACTGAGGAGACAGGAGCTGGACCAAGCGTGTGCACACTGAGGAGACAGGAGCTGGACCGAGCGTGTGCACACTGAGGAGACAGGAGCTGGACCGAGCGTGTACACACTGCTCTAGTGCTCCACTGTTTGCAGAGCGCAGTGTTAGATGCTGCTTGCCTTGCCCACTAAACGGAGGGCTCGAGTCTCCTGTGAATGCATGTCTCTTTTCATCATCTGAGTTATATATATGGATTCCTCATATAGTCAAGAGTAGTAAAATTATTATTTCAATGTATGTCTATTTGATTCAGCTTGATAAAGTCTGTATTTCCTTCCCACATCTAAGTTTTACATTCTCAAACTTAAACTGCTTTTACTTTTTATATTAAACCCATACATCAAAGCTTGGTGTGGTGGCACACGCCTTTAATCCCAGCACTTGGGAGGCAGGGGCAGGCAGATTTCTGAGTTTACAGAGTGAGTTCCAGGACAGCCAGGGCTACACAGAGAAACCCTGTCTCGAAAAAAAAAAAAAAAAAAAAAACCAAAGTAGACAGATGTTACAAAGTCAAAGAGTGAACTTGGGTATTACACATTATGTTAAATGCACAAAAGTAAATTGGCTGATATGTATGCACTTTTTTCTTTTTAATATATAGAGAGTGGTGGGAGGAAGCTGAACGAAAATAAAGCTTTGACTTCGAAAAAAGCAAGGTGAGTGAGGGCATCCCGGGCAGTCGTGACGCCCACACAGCAAGCCTAGTGCAGCGAGCTCACGATGCCCATGAGGCAAGCGGCAAGCCTAGTGCAGGGAGCTCTGCCTGAGGTCCTTGTGGTCGAGTTAGGTCGTGTTTGCATACAAAGGCAGACTGTTTGCTACCTGCGCTTCCCCACCCTGTACTGTCGAATGTGTTAGTGCTACTTTCTACTATTTTAACAGAAGGCATGATTTTTATTTTTAATCTACTTGTTAATTCACCTACAAATCAAAGGCATCAAGGAAATTAGAAAACTCATAAGCTCTGGAACGGAGTTTGAATCTGGACTCTGTCTTTGTAGTCACATGACCTGAAGCATGTGGCAGTTTCTTACCCTTTCTGAGAATGAGACCAAAATCTCCCTAATTTTGACACAATTTTGCTTCATTATATTAAATTTATACTTTTGCACTACCTCCCCACTGCTGTCCCATTTCCTTGCTTCCTTTTACCACAGTGAAGGATTATTAGAATGGTCATGTAGAGAGGTCATGTGATTCCTTTCCTTAAAGCCTTCCTTTGGTTTTCCTTTTCTGGTAGAATAGAACCCAGGCTCTCTACCATGTTCTTACAAGGTCTTCTATGAAATGACAGCTTCCTCTTCTGAGACCCCGCTGTTACCTAAGACCGCGTGTGTTTGCTGCTTCAAGGTTCCTCCTGACTTGTTGTTACTTGGAACTTGGCTGAGATGTGATCTGAGAGCGGGGTCCTTAGCCAGCGTTTGTCTCTTCCCCAGCACAGCTTGCAGCTGGGATTCTCTCTGTAACACTTGGCTTGATAAGGGCAGGGAATTTGTACTGTTCATGTTGGGTAGTGAGAACAGTACTTGGATATAGTAAGTACTCAGTCGATATTTGCTAAATGAATAAATAGCCATTGTGTGGCATTATCCTAGGAATTAAAGGAAATAAAAATGAAGCTTTTGCTTTATAAAGTGCCATCCATACTATATGCTTTATAAAGTGCCATCCATACTATATGTTGTTGCTTGATGATGCTTTCTAAGACCAGCTTTTACTAGTTATTTATATGAATTGTGCAACTCCATATATATTTAATTCCTTCATGCTCTTAACATTTTTCTGATATTTCTAAAGTGTAGCTATTATTTTTTGAGTACTATAGCTAGCTTGTTATAGAAAGTATACTCCTATATTACATTAAAATTTCAGTACCGTTATTTATAAGGAGCAAGAAACTCTGGGAGGCTGGAGAAATGGCTCAGTGGTTAAGAGCATACACTGCTTTTTCAGAGGATCTGAGTTCAGTTTGGACATCAAGAGGCTCACAAACTGCCTGAAACTCCACTTTCAGGGGATCCAGCACTGTCTTTGAGCCTTAGCAGCACAAACCCCAACACAAACACACATATAAACACACATATTATTTTAAAAAAATAATAGGGTCTCTAGAAAAAGAACAAAAATCCTGCCAATTAAGTTCATTTGGAGGTTAAAATGTGATTTTAGAACAGTAAAAATGTGGTTTCAGAAAAGGACTCTAAATATCCAAATCTAGCTGGGTGTGGTGGCACACGCCTTTAATCCCAGCACAGAGTGACAGTCTGTGCTATGGAGCCAAAGTCTGTCTTAAAAGCAAATGAACAAGCAAGTAAAAGGTGTCTGCTTGTCTAATATAGAAAACAATGGGACTGGAGAGATGGCTCAGTGGTTAAGAGTACTTGCTGCCCTTCCAGAGGTCCTGGGTTCAATTCCCAGTACCTCTATGGTGGCTTACAACTGTCCCTAACTCTGGTCCCAGGAGATCCAGTGCCCTTTTCTGTCTCCCACAGGCACAACCCACATAACACACAGGCAAGACACCGGTACACATAAAATTAAAATATATAGATAAAGGTAAAAAAAAAAAATGTTTTTTAAAGAAAAGAATATCCCATGCTGTAGCCCAAACAAGACACTAGGACTACGATGTTTCGTGGGAAGTATAAATAGCTTTTGGGGAGGCAGACGCTCAGTTTTGGAAGAATTGTTTCTCATAAAGTTATTTGCCCTGTGTTTCCTATCGGTTACCATGTTCATGTAGAAAACCGTTATCCAAAGGGATTAGTCTAGTCACTCGAAAATGCTTGTTACAGTGAGGAATCATTAGGAGATATACCTGTTTTATTTTACAACCAACTGTAGATGTATTCATCTATTGTTGGGTATTGAGATTAAGCCTTTACAGTCTGGGTCTACTGACAAGAGTTCTAGATTACTTCTCACATAAACCATCACCAGAATATATATATTGTACCTTCAGAGTGGAGCAAACACTTAAGCCAGGTATGATGGCTCATGCCTGTGACCCCAGTGCTTTGATGCTGGTGACAAAAGCATTGGGAGGTCAAGGTCATCCAGCCTGGACTTACCAAAAGAGGGGGCTGGGCTGGGCAGGGAAAGATGACCTGCATTTGCTTCTCAACACCTACATCATTAAATGTCCCAAACCCTCTGGCTTCCATAGTTACCTGCACACATGGGCCGGGGGGGGGGGGATAATAATGAGAACGAACATATGGAGTCGTTCCTCCTATTTTTAGTAGTTGGCTTACCCATATATAATCCCAGCACTGCGAAGGCAGAGGCAAGTGAGTCTCAGTGAGTTTGAAGCCAGCCTGGTCTACAGAGTGAGTACCAGGACAGCCAGAGCCATACAGACACACACACACACACACACACACACACTTCTATTGTAGTATGAATATTTATCTTTTTTTTTTTTTTTTATTCTCTAGGTTCGATCCATATGGAAAAAATAAGTTCTCCACTTGCAGAATTTGTAAAAGTTCTGTACACCAGCCAGGTTCTCATTACTGTCAAGGCTGTGCCTACAAAAAAGGTATGTGTTTTTAACTTAATTTTTGACTTACGCCAAATCTGTCTCATTTCCTATTGCTTTAAATAACAAAGGAATAACCTTTCATAAATTATTAGTCAAATGCTCCTTTTTACTAAGATAAAATAGAATTTAAAATAAATTCATAGTCAAAAGGATATTCCTTTTTCTTTTTTATGATGTTTTGAAGTTCTTAAAGACTCTGTCTATCCTTTATGTGTGTCTGAGTGAGTGTATGTGTACATGTGTGTGCAGCTCACCTAGGCATTAGGCATGTGTGCTCACAAGCCAAAAGAGGGCTTCATGTCTTTCTCTGTTACTACACCTTTTGAGGTAGGGTCTCTCCCTGAACCTGAGGCGCCTTTTTCTCAGTTGGGCTAGAAGCCAGCAAACCAAGGTTCCTATTGTCTGCACCCCACTTAGATCTGAAATTATGGGCATTTATGAGCGTATGTGAATGTTGAACTCCAAACTCTAGTTTATGTGATTACAGAGCAAGTGCACTTACCCAGTGAGCCATCTCCCCAGTCCCACTGAGTGAACTTTTAAGCTTTAGATTGACGTAAATAAACCAGGCAGTTGCACTGCTTGCTCACACACGTTTTCTTTTGTTTCAGGCATCTGTGCAATGTGTGGCAAGAAGGTTTTGGATACCAAAAACTACAAGCAGACTTCCGTGTAGATATGTCGTTGAAGATCCTGACTCTCTAGGATTATACTTTGTGCTTCAACTTTTCAAGGCATAGCGTGGATGTCCATCTTACAAAATAATCTGAAGATGAATGATTCAGTCTGAAGCAGGGAAGTTGATCAGTATTGATTTGTCTGCTCTCACAAAGTTCTGAACAGCAATGATATGCCCAGTTTTCTGCCTTAAGTGGTTATTTTCCTTGTGAGCATTTTACAGAACTAGATAAGAGACAAAATTAATGAATACGCACTGTACGCACTGTCTACTCAACATTATCCATATAATTCTTACCCGATCCATGCATTTTATTTATAGTTATTGCAAACGTGAAATTACTGATCCTTTGCTCTGAACTTGACATCCAGACCTCAGATTTCTCATTTATTCACAAACGTCACAGTTCTTAGAATGAGCAGCACCTTAGTTAAGTGCATTTTCATGAGCTATAAATTATTGCAGAGTGGTTCCCTAGTGACCAGTCCTGCCCCAAGTCTAAGACAAGTTGCATTTTTTATTTAAATTTGCTGTTGACACTAAAGTCCAACTGTGACTGAGAGCCATGGGGCCCCACTGTCCAGGCATGCACTGAAGTTCAGAGACGTGCATTCCATCAGCATTATCTTAAATTCAAATGAGGGTGAATTTCTTCTGTTTTGGAATGCTCTTTGAAGCAAGAAACAAATCTTTCCTTAACATCCCTCCACCCCCGCTGCCACGCCCTCAGAAATAAAGCAAGCATCCTGGCCTTTTGTGTCTTCAATGATGTTCCTGTAGACTGCTAGGAGATTATTTTTGAGGTTTCAAATGAAAGTTTTTTTTGTTGCCTTCTTAGGGTTGGGCGTTCCACCTTTAAAACCCTCAGCCTACCTGGAGACACAAAGCGTATTCTGTTTCCATCTGCAGGATCTTAAATACACATCACTAGCCGGGCAGTGATGGCGCACACCTTTTATCCCAGCACCTAGGAGGCAGAGGCAAGAGGATGTCTGAATTCAAGGCCAGCCTGGTCTACAGAATGAGTTCCAGGACAGCCAGGGCTACACAGAGCAACCTTGTCAGGAAAAGCAGAATACAAAAGCAAATAGTATCTCTCAGTATAAAAATACCCTTCTGTGTTTAGTTATGATTTAGGGGTGGTGGTGGTGGTTGGGTTCTAGTGTTTTGAGACAGGGTCTCTCTACATAGCCTTGGCAGTCCTGTAGACCAAGCTGATCTCTCGAAATGTTGTGATTTTTAAACCAAAATCTTAACAGAGAAGTCATGAAGGAGCCAGCAGCACAGGTCTGTCGGTGTGCTATACTCACATGGGTCCTTACCCTCCAGCACAGGAGGGTCTGTTCTGATCGTCCCCCACCCTTAGCCCTGCAGTGAGTTGTTTGTCCAGATGTCCCTGGTTCAAGTTGTAAAATGTCTGGGCAAACCCACAAAATAGTTAACGTGTGATTATCATTTATCAGCCTGCTCATACAGGCCAAAGTCTGACAGTTGCCTCCCTCCCAGGTAACTGTGAATGAAGCTGAGTGCTTTTAAAGTTCAATATTTATTGGATTTCTGCTTTATTATTCCTAAATGTTTGTACATAAAGTAGAATCTGAGCCTGTTTCAAAGCAGTGATTTTAGCCCAATAATAACAATAAAGTTGGAAGCTGAGCTAAAATAGTGGGGAGTCAGTGAAAGTAAAGATACAGGTTTAAACACACCAGGAAGTGACTGGGCTAAGCTGAGTGAGACCTATCACCCTGTGACTTTTCAGTGGTAATAGTAGGCCTTTCCACCAGGGGGCAACGATGCTCTTCCTGGGTTTAATTTGCAACCATGCTAAAATATTTGCAGTTAAAGCAACCTAAAGATCAAATATGTAGGCTTAAGTCCCAGATAATATTGTGATAAGGTAGCCAGAGAATTGTATCGTAAATTGTGTAAAATGTAGAAACAAGGGCAGTGGCATTTGCCTGTGTGAACGAAGCCCTGGGTTTGATTCCCAGTACTGTATGCACTAGGAGTGCTGATCAGCACATAGGAAGCAGAGGCAGGAGGATTACAGGCTAAAGGTGCCCCATGACTATATTACAAGTTTGATGCCATAAACTACATATAAGTAGCTTAGGGACTACGCTATATAATGTTTTAACATTCCTTAGCTAGGTGAGACTATCTTTTTAAAAGTGGGATGGGCAGGGGTGGGGAGGTTAGTGGTTAAGAGTGCGTACAGCTCTTACCCAGATGCAGGGGCGGGGAAGTTAGTGGTTAAGAGTGCGAACAGCTCTTACCCAGATGCAGGGATGGGGAGGTTAGTGGTTAAGAGTGCGTACAGCTCTTACCCAGATAAAGGTTTGCTTCCCATCATCTACATGGTGGCTCTCAGCCTCTGGCCTCCATAGTCTCCTGCACACACATGCAAGCTCACACACACATAAAAATCTTTAACTCTGGAAAATACGTTTAAAATGTTGCTAAAAGGCAATCTTCAGTACAAAGATGGAAAATATTAGAAAATGAATCCAGCAACACAAAACAATGTTGTGACCAGTGTGGACTTATTCTAGGAATTCAAGGTTGGATAACATTTTTTAAATCTATTAAAGGTACCCATGTTAGAAAATGAAGGGAAAGCTGAATGACCTCTCTGTGTAGAAAAAAAAAGATTATCTGATAAAGTCCAATGGTCAGGGCTGGAGTGATAACCCAGAGGTTAGTCACAGTGGCTACACACACACACACACACACACACACACACACACACACACACACATACATTTCTAGCCCCTATGAAATAAACTAGGTCCCCTTGCAAATGCCCATAGCATAGCCCAAGGACAGGAGGGTTGGTCACTGCTGCTTAAAGATTTACTGCCTCAGAGGAACTGGAAAAATGATGAAGGGCATCAGTCCCTCTTCTGACCTCTGCTTATACAAACTGGTGAGCGCACCCACACATATATGCAAATAGATATATTAATAATGAAATATTCTAAAACCAGTTATAGTAAAAATTGTTATAAAATTAGAATAGAAAGGAATTCCTTAACCTACTAAGGTAACAGAAGGCCCACAACAAATGTCACGATTACATTTTCAAAAGTTAATGTGTATCTTGAAAGAGATGTGCATGGCTTTGACCTTATGGGGAATCTGTTTGCTTAAGCTTACCCTTGACACTTTCTGTTTAAAGCGCTGCTTAGGAAGGATGCAGAGGAGCCCTTAATGTGAGGATAGTTTAGCCCCAGGATGAAGGTGTGGTCCTTCCAGGGCTGCATCTGAGGCCTGGTTGTCAGTGAGGACTTACCATTACCCCGCTTCAGCCTCCAGAATGATGGACAGCAACCACCACGTCCAGTTCACTCTTCAGCCCCCAGCCCCCAGCCCCTAGCCATGTGGGCTCGCACACTAGATATGGTCACCCTCATGTGTCAAAGAACAAAGACACATGAGGAGTCTCAGCATTGTGCTGCCTATTCTCCAATATCCAAAACCTGTTTTCACAATTTTGCCCAGTTTTAAAGAATTGATTGGAGCAGGAAGGTAAATATGGCCCTTGGTATTTTGTCATAGTCACCCATGACCATTACAGATGGACTAAGATGTTTGTTTTGATAAAGCTCTCCATCCCAGTAAACCCATGGTAGCAACTGAACATCACAGCTCACAGCATAGTTCACTGGAACATCAGTTGTCATCCCCCACCGGCATCCTCCTTCCACGTGCCGCTGCCAGCATCTCGCTCAAGAAAGCATCTCCCTACCTCTCGCTAGCCTGGGGAAAACTCAACATTCCAGAGCCAAGTGCATTTCTTCTAAATGTGTAATGCTTCCTCACTATCCTAAATTCAGAAGGTCTGATGGCAAGCCGGCATAAGCAGAGGACTATCTGTGTGGGTGTATCGGGGCTGGGGGAGTATCACTGGCCCAGACTGGCCTGGAATCTGGATTCAGCCTCAGCCTCTCAGACGCTGGGATGAACAAGGAAAGCATCTCTGCTCGTCTTGTACAATTTCCTAGGGTTTTCCCTCAGACTCCACCCTCTCCTAGTTGCTTTTCTCACTTCTGCCTCCCTATTTCTAGGTAAGCTTTCCCTGACCTTTTGGGCCATTTGTCCCATGCAAACCCAACAGTGAAGAGACTATTAGATTGTTCAGCAACTCTGCTTACAGTGATGGCCAGCTTCCCCAACAGTGTCACTAAATGATACCTTTGACTGGCAAGAGAGTAACTAGCACTCTTAATTTCTCTTGCCTGGAGGTTAATGTGGAGGGAAAGAGCCCAAGTAGTGAGTGTTCAGTCATTGGCTCTTCCTGCTCTAAGATCCAGTGCACACCATCAGCTGTGCATGGTGAAAATCTGTTTCCCCATCTCTGTTACCTCTAGATTTTGGCCATAGTATGGGAGGGGTGATACTCCTCCACCAGTAGTATACATAAGCATTGTGCTGCAGGGTCAGAAAATCACATGACTCATTTGTCCTTCATTCAGCCAGTGTTCTTTAAGTCAGCTTTCCAGCCCACTTCCGGAGGTGTCATAAGGTTGTGAGCCAGTTAGCACTCAAGTTTATGCCAAACTTGTCCCCCTATTTAATGCCATTGCAGCTTGGCTTTTCCAGAAGTGACAGGTCTACTACCACTCCACCCACTCAAAGTGGTGTCCTAGGATACCTCCCTTAACTATTCTTTGGGGTTCACACCATTTTTCCCCCAAAATATCCATGCTAGTTTGTGAGTTTCTCCTCATTACATCAATGATTAGTGCATATACACATTAAGCACAAACTTTTTTTATTTTGAGCCTCAAAAGAATTGGTCCTGATAGAGAATTGATGCAAGGTGGCCAACCAAGGCTTGTCATGTACAAAGTAAAGTCTCAAGGAGATGTTGCAAATGGTCATAAGGGTCGTGCCTTAAATGTAGCTTAATAAAGCAAAGGCTGAGGCTCCTGCAAACCCTGGATCCGGGCAATTCTGCTGAACTGCACATGTGGCACAGCGATGGTTCCTTCTATCATCTTCCTCCCTGGTTGGTATTCTCCTGAGGTAGCCTAGTTTGTGCTCTGAGCCCAGAGAAAACGTAACAGTAAGAAACAGAGAAACAAAAGTCTTCCTGGCTTTGGTTTTAGAAGCTCCCTGGGGATGGGAAAGAACAAAGTAATGGCACAGACAGATGTCTGGAAGAAAGGAGGAGCCTGCAACTGGGAAGTCCTGAGAAGACAGGATGTGTGGCCGGGAACTCTGCCCCATGACCCATGTTCACTTGGAAGATAAGCAGTCTCAGCTGGGTTTGTAAGACTTGGAAACCGAGAGAGTACATGTTCCCTTTGACCTTAGTAGAGTTCCCCCGAAAGTCTCAGAACCTCAGGAAAGAAATAACGTCTTCCCATGTGTGTGTCTACGAGCACGAGGGCATGTTCCCTCGTGTGCGCACAGACACACACACGCACAAATTTTCCTCTCCATTGCTGTGATTTAACACTGGCCAAAGTAGACGTGCAGGTTCTAGTTCATCACCGAGATAACCGTGGAGGGAAATGCTTCTTAGTGGCTTATCCCCGTGACTTGCTCAACTGCTTTCTAATAGAACCCACCTGCCTCTGGGTGGCCCCACCTTCAATACCTGGACCCTCCCACATCAAATATTCATCAAGAAAATACCCACAGACATGCCCACAGATCAATCTTATGGAGGAAATTCCTAGAGCATCCCTCTTCCTAGGGGACTCTCAATTTGTGTCAAGTTTACAAAAACATAACCAGCACAATATCCAACAGAAATATCTTCAGAAGTCATTGTTTGGGAATTCCAGTCCATGGACTCCAACAGCAGCACTGTCCTGCCATGCGGCACACCATCTGTCTTCCTTAGGGTTTCATTACTGTGAAGGGACACCATGACCAAGACAACTCTTATAAGGGACAACACTTCATTGGGGCTGGCTTACAGGTTCAGGGGTTCAGTCCATTTTCATCAAGGCAGGAAGCATGGCAACCTCCAGGCAGGCATGGTGCTGGAGAAGGAGCTGAGAGTTCTATATCCTCATCCACAGGAAGCAGGGAGCAGATTGACTTCCAGGAAGAAGGTCTTTCAAAGTCCATCCTCATAGTGACACACTTCCTCCAACAAGGCCATACCTTCTAATGGTGCCACTCCCTGAGTCAAGCATCTTCAAAGCACCACACCATCTTTTTTGTCATCTGAAGCTTTGTCAGCTGAAGTTAGATGTAATAAAATGTGTGAACTAAGAGTTATATCCATCGTTCACAGCTTATATTCAGATATAACATTTCCCATGGAGAAAAGGTACACAATTGGCCAATTAAAGACGTTCTGGAAACCAGGGGTAAAAGCTCTGGATCTACAGCATGCAAAGGAAGCCAGTAACAGAGCAAAGGCCGCTCCTAACAGTAAGGTGCCCCTGTCATCAGGCCTCAGAATCAAGATGTGTTCTGAAAAGTGACGCTGCTTCAGCAGCCATCGCCACCCAAAACAACCTCTTTCCTTAAGCTCAAGAATGACCCTGCTTTTATGATCAGTTGTTAAAAAAACACAGCTAAGACATAGTAACATTGCAAATTAATTAATTTTAATTTATGCATATTGGACATTGTAATAAGAATGCACATTTGAAAACCAATTCACATAAATGAACACATGTTCACTCCCTCCGCAGAGAGAACACATGGGGTTTGCAGACTCCTTGCAGTTAACTCCAGAGCCCCCAAGGGCCCAGGATCCATCAGGTGAGATCTACTTGACCAAATAATTTTATATAGGTCTTGTGTTTAAAATCCTGTATGTGTTCCTAGCATCTGACAGAAAGCACTCGTCAAGCACTCTGCTCTGCGCACTCACAGAAGTAGGACAGCCTCACAACACGTCGCCCTTTTGTGTTTGCAAAGTCTTCATGCCGGCTGAATCACAGCTTGCATTTCACTCCTCCTAACACCTTGCAACATCACCAAATATTTGCTGGAGTCTGTGAAGGGCGGCTGTGGAATTAGTAAAGCAGAGTGAGGCCTTCTGACGCTCCCGCCCTCTCAGCACCTTCTGTTCCAGCGCCCGCCCAAAAGGCAGCTTGAGGACTCAGATTGCTTCTCCAGATCATGACAGTTCTTGGCACCATAGCCCAGGGCAAGAAGGGAAGTAGAGGAAATATTGTGGAGCCTTGCAGGTGCTGGTACATAATATTGTCACTTTACAGAATTGGATTTCTAAATGACTCCATGAAGGTGAGTTGCTATGGTAACCAGCATTCTCAACTTTTATATCTGGGAGTGAGGATAGCGTGGGCCATTTCTATTTGGGAATATATATTCTGGGCTTAATGAATAACATTCCATGCTCCTACTCCTAGGTAACCAGGCACATGTAATACTAGACCAGGGAAGGGCCCTTAGCAACCATCTAAATACACCTAGTTAGACACAGGAATTTGAATCTCGGGGAGTGATGCTGTACTGGGACCTGTCCCCTCAGGAACTATGTTCCCCTGTTTAGAATTTTTAGTGCCTTTAAAATTTAGACCACACTGCCTTTCCAAATGGGCTCACACATGTTCATGAGTAGATGAGCAGACAAGAGCCACAGGTAAGGACATAGGACAGTGTCACCTTCACTAAGGTATTAAGTCAGGTCCATTAACGTGCTTGTTTCTTAGGCGATCTTTCCACCACAGCACACGTGGACTCCGTGTGTCAACTTCCGTGAATTCAGAATGGTGAATAAGGACAGCGCAGGATCTGGGGAGTGATGGGCAGAGTCCTGCTGTATGGAGCATGCATAAATTACTGCTCTCCAAAGAATTGCAATAAGCCACAATTAAAATGAATATGTTAAAGTCTCTTTAGTGATTAAAAAGTTAATCCTTTGGGTTTTTTTTTCCCAAAGCCTACCTAGTTTCATGAAACATTTTCAAATAGACATATACAAAAAAATAACTTCTGGGTAAGAACTTTCTTCTAGTTAATAATTTATCAGCCTATAGAAAATTGAGCCACTAGAAGTGTCTGTACGGTTCCTTGTGAAGAAGAGTAGGAGCCCAGAGTATATAGTACAACTCCTTCATGAGCAAGACAAAAGTCCAAAATTAAAGTTAAAAATTAAAGTGCTAGTATATCTTAGTATATTATGTTACTTGGCAGTCTTTAAGCATGTGAGGATCACTCAGAGAGCTTGTTAAGGTGCAGATTCTTGTTCAGGAGGTCTGGGTGGCACCCCGCATTGCCCCCATGTTCTCAGCTGTGGGTGGCACCCCGCATTGCCCCCATGTTCTCAGCTGTGGGTGGCACCCCGCATTGCCNCCGCATTGCCCCCATGTTCTCAGCTGTGGGTGGCACCCCGCATTGCCCCCATGTCCTCAGCTATGGGTGACACCCTGCATTGTCCCCATGTTCTCAGTTGTGGGTGGCACCCCACATTGCCCCCATGTTCTCAGCTGGGGTCAGTGCCTCTGACCTTTAGCTTGCACCTTGAGTAAAAAGGGCGTAATTTCTTTGCTGTCTTCCTGATGTGTTTTCTGGTCACCTCTGACTTTCACAGGACTCTTCCTGGCTTCTAGACTCACGGTGCTCTTGTGATGTGTAGCATCTGCCTGGCACCGAGGTGCCGTTGTGTGTACATATATGTCTTTCCTGCACACATTTCATTATCACTGACCACACTGTAAATCCATCCGTTTGCTCAGCTCCGTGTATGGAGTTATTGTTATTGAGTTTGGGGGTTGTGCCTGTGACCCGAGTCAGGTCCTCAATGAGCAATTAAAACAGTTAAATTATTAAGTGGAAAGCAGAAAAAAGGAGAGAGGTTCCATGTGGCCACATTGGGAAGAGGGACGAAGAGATCCATCAAACCCTTCGAGTCTGTCTCTGGGGGCATGACAAAAGGTCAAAGTGTAAACAGAGGCCAAGGCTATGCACATCTAAGCAGTCTCAGTCAGGGTGTTTCATCATTAGTTTCATCCCACACTGTGTCTCTTTCAAGGAGAAACGTTCCCCTTTTGGTAGCTGCCCTTCCTTCTCCCACCATGAGATTCCTAGGCAAGTTCCCATTTCTTTGGGATCCCTTGTTTCAGTAGTCTGACAGATTGAGAGACACAGTATCTCTTTACATTATCTTCATGTCTGCCAGACCAGTTGCTGAATGCATGAACTCAGCAGCTAGATGTTCATGATGAAGTTAGTAGCTACTCATGATTGGTTAGTACACAGAGGGTTATATTCTTCTTTCACCAACTATGCTTAGGTCACTCACAAGCTCAAGACCTAAAGGTCTTGCCCAAGAAATACTGAGTCTACTCTGACTTGACTCTCCTCTTCTCTAAGTTAACTTCAGAAACCAAGGGCCATGCAGAGACTTCTTACTGGGTCTCTGATAAAACACCAGTCTCTTGTGAGAATTTTTATAATAGAAGGAAGTATATTATTGGCTTATGAGCCACTATAATAGAAGCACTAGAATATGCTAGAAAGAACTTAGCTATTGAAGACAACAGATTCGGGTCCGGAGTGTTATTTTCCTGCTGCGGGTTTTGTATTTTAAGAAAAGTTACTTCAAGTTGCTTGAAATTGCTTTCCTCCCTTGTAAAGTGGGCTAGCTTCTCCTGCGGCAACTGTAAGAGCTACAGTATGCATTGTAAATTGCCTAGCATGGCGCTCAGTAAAGACAGATGTTATAAACTCAGCAGAATCCCTTCCAAGCAGAATTGAAAATTGAACCTTTGCCACCTCCAGTCTGAAAAAGCCTGCGGGATAGCTTGCAAGAGAAGCATTCGCGCCATCTAGTGGTTGACTACATCTGAGACTGTGGGAGAGAAGCATTCGTGCCACCTAGTGGTTGACTACATCTGAGACTGTGGGATAGCTTGCGAGAGAAGCATTTGCGCCACCTAGTGGTTGACTATGTCTGAGGCTCACACCATCTTCTCCATGTACCCATGAGTGGTCATTTGATTAGTGTTGTTCAACAGGCATTTGTAAATACCTGAGGGCCAGCCAGTCCCTGGTTTAGTTACTGAAGCTACAACAGTGAACAAAATAGGCATGGCCTTGCCTTTAGAAAGTTTGTCACCAAGAAGGGAAGACTGAACATAAACAATTGACAAAAATAAATTCATTTTGTAAAAAGAAACATAAAGAGTGCAGGGTCCCATGAGTCTAAGGTAAAGCTTGCCTGGGGAAGTGACACTGAAAGAAGAGCAGATTGTGGCCACCTTAGGCATGGAGCAGTCACTCAGCAGCATCCCCCTGGACAGACAGACATAGCAACCCCACTGAGCTCATGGCAGAGATTGGGTGCCCAGTCTAGAACTGGGCCTCTCGTGTCCTCCATTGCATGATGACTGCAGCCTCTCCATGCAAGTCGAGCCCCCACGAAGCACTGCTGATTTTTCATAGTATCATCATCTTGCCGACAAACTCACCCACAGTCAAAAAAAAAAAAAAAAATGACCCGTGAGAGAAGAGACTCAACGGCAGATCTTTCTCCCAGCAAAGTCCTCGCTCTTTCCTCTATACATGCTGTCCCCCGCATCACCCACCACGGCCAAAACCAGCTCTCTTTATTCTGTATGATACTGCAGAAAGTAGACCTTCAAAGGTGCCTGGGGATAATGAAGATGTGAAGGGGCACTAGTAGTGCCGTGGGCCACATGGGAGCAGGGAGAACTGGCTAGTCACTCAACTCTGCATGACTAGAGAGTAAACCCCGGGGACCTGCCCCACCCCGAGGACTGAGAGTATTGCATATGCTGCTCTCTATGCTCCTGTGATTGGAGATGTGTTGCAGATGCTTCCAAAATTAAAATGATACGGGGGACCATTTGGAGAAAAGACACGCTTCCTCTGGAAACCCATAGGAAAATGCAAAATTTGCTGAGCAGCGATCATTGAAGCATCTCTGTAAAGAATGTAGGCTTGAGGCATTTCCTGTTAACACGGGACTTTCAAATGATTGGCCCCAGGTGAACTAGACAACTGGCCACCCTAGCAGCAGGTCAGACTGGCTATTTGATGTACCTATTGAAATCAAGCCAAGACAGATACTGAGATCTGGGGTCCATCAGAAGGTTTAGTCATAGACCACTGCAAAACAGATGGGGCAAACTTGGCACAGGTTCCTCTGTAAGAGTGTGTTTGCGTTCAGCGTCTGGGTTTCTTTTTTTAAAGTAGTTTTCTAAATTAGCATACCAGCTCCTTCTCTGGGCATGGTGGGCAGAGCTGGTTGGTCCCAGGCCCTAGAGGGCTCAGCTGGAGCATAGACCCCACCATCAGGCCACCCTGCCCCTGATCGTCCCCATCTAAGTAACAAATGAGGAGCATTCCCTATCCCTGAGACAACATGCAACTATATTAGTTAATGCAGGCAGAGTGGCCTGTAGGATACAGGAAGAAGTGTCACCCTGGCATTCTCAAGAAGAGGAACGAATGTGCGGCCCTGGCTGGACCATGACTTCCCGAGGTCGGTCTCCCCGTCTGTAAGAATCCCTGCCAAAAGATATCCGAAGGAAGCAAGCGGAGCAGCCAACAGGAGAGAACTGGAAAACAATGCTTTATTCTCGGGCATCAAAGCACCTGGCTATACTGAACTCAGCCATGAAGGTTTCCATCCGTGTGTTTACCTACCTCATTTCAGTAAGTGCTCAGGAGCCAGACCCCAGTCCCGGTGCTTTCCACACTTAGCTCACTTTCTCCTCGTGGCACTCTTCAGAAGCAACTGCTGTTAGCAGTTCCATCTTATAGATGAAAAGTTACAATGTTCTCATCTTCTACAAGATCTTAAGAGAGTTAGTTTGTTGTTCTTTCTGTTCCCCTCAACAAAATAGGAAGGATACATTATGGCATCTGCCCCATAAGGTCACTATGAACATTAGATGTAACTAATCTACAGCGTGTACTTAGGAGAGTGCTTCAGACAAAGTAAACTTTGTATTAAACCCAAAGTACCCGACTGCACAACTGGAATGATAAAACATGTATTCAAAAACATAACCGACAGTACAGAGCCAGGCTTGGTGGTGCTGGCCTGTAACCTCAGCATTTGGGAGACTGGTGTGAGAGGGTCATAAGTTCAAAACTAGCCTGGGCTGTGGCAAAACCCTGTCTCAGAATAAGAGGGGTGTGTGTGGGCTCGTGGGCACGATCTCTTACTGCACAATCGTGAAGACCTGTGCTCAGATCCTTGTGGCTAAGTAAAGAGCCAGGCTAAGGAAGCTGTGGATGCAGATTCCCGGTCCAGAAAGCTTGGGTTAGGTCCCTATGGCAGCTCTCCCTTCCCCTGCCGGCGGAAACACCATTATCCCCAGGCTTCATCTTGCCAGATATACCTTGGCTCAACAACCGCAGCCTCTCCACATCTGACTGTAACCCCCACAAAGACATTCCATCCACCTTAAGCTAGGGCGCCTCCCCATCGAAGATGACTGGCCAGAGATGGGAACTGCGAGGCTAGAGCATTTTCCCCGAGAGAAGCATGGTTAAGCTATTCTCTAATAGCACTGGGGTCCTGGCAAAGTCACCCCACATTCTCCATGGTGGGGGTAGGTGCTGGACTGTATTTTGGAAAGTATGAACAGGTCTTGGAGCTACCAAGAGGAAACAAGAGCCCCATCCTCCCTTTCAGAACAGGAATGACTTTCAGAATGGAAACCCTTCTCTGTGGCCAATGACATGAGCTATTCTATGGTTCTACACAACCGTGCAGCCAACCTACAGTCACTTCCCTCACTGGAGACAGAGCCTCGCTCTCAGCTTCAGGGAATTCACCTCATTGGCACTGTTTGCTGTCAAACGGATTCTCCATCCTCTTTCTCTCCTTAATCAGTCAGCTCCTTGGGCAATCTTAATTTTATTTCGAGCTGGGCAGCAGTGAAAAATTATAGGAACCATAAACTGGGAGGGCATTGCCTTACTTCAATTCCTGTGCGATGTGTGCTTGCCTGGCTTAGAAAGTCGAAGATCTCTGAATGCATGCAAACATATATGCATACTTATACACACACACACATACAAACACATACACACACACACACACACACACACACACACACACACACACACACACAGTGTATGTAATACTAGGGATTTGTAAAGTTTTTCACCAGTCCTAGAAAATTACATTCACAATTCTAATTCCAAGAGCACTACCATCATTGGAGGGACAGGCTAAGATTTGTAAATAGCTAGGCTAAGATTTGTAAATAGCTGTGAACTAGATTCTGACCTCGCAACACAGACCAGGCAAAAGAGAGTCCAGGGAAGATGGGGTAATGAGGACTGCTAAAAACCTGCTGTCTTCACCCTCAGAGGTCCCCTCCTTTTCTGAGGGATCCCATCCTAGGCACACAGGTGAGGTTGACTGAGAGCTTTTATGTCTGAAGCCATGCCTTGTTCCTGATCTTCGTACCAAGAACCACTATGGACTGGTTACAGCTCAGGTCAACTTTTCTTTGGCACCCTCCATCCCACCGCTTACACTTTGTTCCCATTCCAAGCCTCCTCCTCCGGTAGCCAGCCAAGCAGCTCTGTGCAATTCAACAAAACTTAGAGGGCAGTGTGCAGCTTGGCACTGTGCTCAGAAACACAGTCGTCCTGGCAACATGTCTGCTGCAAGCTCTCTGACCTTGGGCTTCCAGGGGGACTGTGTTCTTGCTCCGTCGTACAGAAATAATGCAAGAAAATGACTGAGGAGCTAACTCACGGGCTGAAACAATGCTGGGACAGTTAAGGACACGCATGTCTGTCCAACTCAGCTTATTTATTTATTTAAGTTATTATTTAAGACAGGGAGGTACTGTGCAGCCTAGGCTGGTCTTGGTGTACCTGCCTCAGCCTTCTGAGTTCTCGGGCTAGGGGCATGCACTGCCACAGCCTGCAGGCTCGAAGGCAGGTGTGCTTCATTTCACTTTGTACTTTACTTTCTGAGATGGGGAGGGGGGCCTTCAGCAGTGATCATGGTTCCAGGTGACTTTTTCAGTCACACCAGTTCTCTTTGCCTGGGGCTTTTGTTCCTGCACTTGAGTTACCAACTGTCAGCTGTAATCTGAAAAGGCTAAAGGACGAATTTCGGAAGTAAATATTTTTTTAGCTTATATTAGAGTATAATTGTGTTATTTTAGTTCTATTTCTTGCTATTAATAGGTTATTGTATCTAACTGATTAAGCTTTACCATAGACATGTATATGTTGGGAAAAGCCGTATTTACAGGTCTTAGTTCTATCTGTGGCCCTGGGCATCCTCCAGGGATCCTTGACAAGGTAGGGCTAGTGTATTCAATGTATTGGATGATAGTAACTTAATTTCTATTTTTATTAACAATAGTTTACAAGGGACTATGCTCATCGGGAGCTGAGCATTCTGGAAGCTCTTGGCCTGAGCCAGGCAGCTTGACTTGTGGAAGAACACAGCCCAGGTTTTTATTTAGGACTCAGACGGTTGAAGTTAGAGTCAGAGACACAAAGGAGATCAAAACACAGGGAATTGGAATTGCATAAACCATAAGGCACAGAATTAAATGTGTAAGATAGGGAAGAGGAGAAAATATTTGCTAGGCCTTGGTTGGTGGAACACTTCCCTCCACAGACTATGTACAATTTATTTAATCATAACTAACTGGGCAACTGGACATTGTTGCCTTAATGTTCAGGTGAGCAGCAGGTGTGAAAATGCAGCCAAGCAGCAGAGGTGAGGGAGTGGCATGGCTCCTCCAAGCCCATCCTCCCATCCATCCTCCTGACCATCCTCCCAGATCATCCTCCCAACCCATCCTCCCAGCCCTTCCTCCAGACCATCCTCCCAGCACTTCCTCCCAGACCATCCTCCAGACCATCCTCCCAGCCCTTCCTCCCAGACCATCCTCCCAGATCATCCTCTCAGATCATCCTCCCAGACCATCCTCCCAGACCATCCTCCCAGTCCTCCAGATCATCCTCCCAGACCATCCTCTCAGATCATCCTCCCAGACCATCCTCCCAGATCATCCTCCCAAACCATCCTCCCAGATCATCCTCTCAGATCATCCTCCCAGATCATCCTCCCAGATCATCCTCCCAGACCATCCTCCAGAACCATCCTCCTGACCCTCCTCCCAGATCATCCTCCTGACTATCCTCCCAGATCATCCTCCCAGACCTTGGTCCAGGAAGTACTCTTTTCCTTTTACTTCAGCTTTTCAGTTACTACCTTGACAATTTAAAATAATACCCTATGAAATGGATTATATCTGCACACAAGAATACACTTACCATGCATATTACTGAAGGAAATAAACACCTTTGGACCCATCTTCCACCCAGCTGAAGGGACAGAAAACTTTAATGGTAAGCAATGGGTGCATGGCTACCTCCCTTGTCTCAACCCTCACCCTTGCTTCCCTCAGAGGTAATTATAGCATTGAAATGGGTGATGTCTCCTTTGCCCTTTAATGTCTATGGTCTTTGAACTAGAATGGCCCCACAGGACCATATATTTGAACGATTAGTCGCCAGGGACTGGACTTGTTTGAAAGGATCAAGAGGTGTGGCCTTGGGGGAACTGAGAGTGGGCTTTGAGGTTTCATAGCCCATGCCAGGCTCAGGCCCAGACACTCTCTGCTTGCAGATCAGGATGTGCCTCTCAGCTGCAGTGCTGAGTCACCATACTCTCTGTCATGATGACAGTGGACTAAACCTCTGGAACTGTAAGCAAGCTCAGTCAAGTGCTCTGTTGTATAAGAGCCACTGTGGTCATGGTGTGCCTCTTCATGGCACTAGGGCAGTGACTAAGACACCTGGCAAGGAATGGCCTCAGGCATGCTACACTCTCAGCCCTTCAACCTTTTAGTGTTTCTCAGACTCCCCCCCCCCCAGTTATTTTGATGACATTTTATTCCCATGAGTGTTTTTGTAGCATACATATTTATGTATGAGAATAATACCATTTTATCCCTTCCGAACTGTTTTGTGTGTGTGTGTGGCTTGTGGATAGTATAGTATAGTCTTATAGCACCCACTTAGTAAACATTTCTTGTGGGCAGTGAGGGGGTTCTGCAGGCAAAGGAGCTTGTCACCAGTCTGACAACATGAGACCCCAATGGCTTCCTCAAATTGTCCTTACAGCTCTCTGTACATGCCACATGTCACATACTTGGCAACAAAGGGATAGATAAATAGATAAATAGATAAATAATGTAGGTTTAAAAAATGCTTAAAATATGCCATATCACCTCTACCTCTGTCTCCGTCTCTACAGCTATATCTGTATCTTTTATGCTTTCTTACTCTCTTTCTTCTTTGTAAAGATCCATTTTATTTTTTTCTGTGTTTAAGAAAACTAGCTTTCCAGGACCACTCATTGAAAGTTTACTATCCCATATAAGCCACTGTCTCCTAAAGTCACCGCCCCCTAGAGCCACTACCCCATATAGCCACCACCCCTATAGCCACCGCCTCCTATAGCCACCACCCCCTGTAGCCACCTCTAGTGTCTCCTCTGCCATATGTGTGCAAGGGTGCTCTGTTCCGCCTCTCCCTTCTGTTCTATTGTGTGCTTCTTTAACCCTGTACTAATAACAAAGTTATCGTTTCTATTGCTGAATGCATTCTTTTCTTGGACTCCTTCTTGTCTCTACTAAAAAAGCAAACAGAACAATGGATTCTGGGTTACAAATGAGTGTTTGTTTAGCACTTGCCTTTTAAGTCTTTGTCCACCAGCTCAACAAAAAGAAAATCCACCCAAACGCTACTAATAATGAATGAGTCTTGATACTTAGTAAGCTAAGTTTCAGTCTTGATACTTGGTAAGCTAAGTTTCTCTTCTTCTTTAGAAGCATCATGTCTATCCTTTGCTCTTGGCTGTTTCCTGTCAATTTTTGTCATGGTTAGTCAGATTCCAAAAGAGAACATCCTGTACGAGAAGCAAGGGCAGGGGTAGGCAGCAACAGACAGAGCCGTGACAGGGAGGTCATGTGGGGGCAGAGCATGTTTCAGAACACCCCATGGCTGAAGTCCAAGGAGCAAGGACTGGGGGATGCAATATGGCAGCCCTTTACAGGGGTGCTCAACCAGGGTCAGAGCATGTGGCTGTCTCCATGTGTCAGTAACTCTGGATGTCACTGAGCCTCTCGCTGAGCCTCCTGTGGGGAGATTTGTTAAAACTAGAACCTCTCACTCTGAAATAGCTGAAGCCAAAAAAAAAAAAAAAAAAAAACTTAATTGTTGAACTCAGCTCTAGACTAAGAAGATAAGTTAAAAAAAAAAAAAAAAAAGGAAAAACAAGACAAGAATTTAGGGTTCAGGCTAATAGTGATCAATTATCCCTGCAAGGGGATAATCCTAGTTAGATCAATAGCTTCCTAAGAGGCTCTCATATCAACCCATGCCACTGGTGTATATTTTGTTTATTTAAGGTAATGGTTATTGGGCATTTACTATGAAGCTGCATCTCTTCTAAGCACATTGAGGATGTAACTAACTTAAGGACCCCTCAAAATCCGAACTGACTCCAAGTATGAACCCAACCAATTACGGAGCAGTCGGTATTTGCCTCCGAGGAAGCGATGACTGAGAAAAAGCAGAGAATTCCCTTTATGTACAGAGCTCTGACAATCAGTCCTCAAACTGGGCTTTGGGTTTTTGCCCTAATGGATCTTACTTAGTTAACCCAGATGGAAAAGATGCAAACCAGGAGTTATCAGGTTGTACCATGGAAAACAAGGGCAGACAAGATGCTGACTCTATCACCTGTGAAGACAGGAAGGCAGGAAGGAGGGCCAGGAAGATGGACAGCTACCCTTCACACCTAGGGCACCCATGATGTGCTTGGTCGAGGCCACACAAACAAAGGCTTGGCCCCCTGCTCTGGACCAGGAAGTCCTTGGTGTCAGATGCCAAGTTTTGGCATCAAGGATTTTTCAACAAGGAAGGCAGCTGCCTGAAAACCTTTGTGGAGCAAGACAGGTTATAAATAGACCTATAAATTTTTGTAAGCAGAAGGCAACAGGCTTAGCAGAGCTGCTCTTCCCCTTTGGTTCTTCCTGCACGCCTTGCCTATCAAATCCCTGCTGCCAGGCAGAGCCGTCTGCCTACTAGCCAATCCGCTGCTCCAGGAGAGCAGCCAGGGTAGAAACTGGCTTCTATGACAACCTCAGGTTGTGACCTTGCTTGTGAAGGAGAGTAAATCTTCCTAACTTACCTCTGGCTAATTGGGCAGGAGATAAAGGAGACAGAATGCAGCGTATCCTCTCTAACTGGCTGGACGCAGCATTAATCCATCCTTTGCAGAGGCAGCCTTGGCTTAACAACAGACTGGGGAGAAGGGCTGTGTGCTGAGACCTGCTCTGGGGGTGTCTGTGTGCTCAGGAGCAGGGTGGGGGGCACTTCATCTCTTCTAGCAGACGCAGAGGCATCTGGGCATGCAGATGTAGAATTATTTGGGACCTGAAAGCTGAGTCTTTGCTGAGCTCAGAGCCACTTGGAGACTCATTAAAGCACAGGTTTTCAGGGGTCCCTCCCAATGTTTCTGATCTGATAGAACTAAGGTAGGGTCTAAGGACTTACATTTCCTGTAAGTCACCGGATGGCACTGGCACTGCCAGTCTGAGGAAGATGCTTTGAAAACCTTTAGTTTAGTTCAACTTCCTGATTTTTTGCAAACCAGGAAAACAAACCCCCAACCGTTGATTTAAAAAAAGAGATATGTCTAGTAGTCCCAGACTAGTGACTGGCTTCAGCCAGAGTAGCCCAGAGATTTCTAGACTCTTGTTTTGGTATTCTCTCTACCACTTCAGGCTGGCAGAGGACCGGAATTAAAATAGCAAGGTGAGAATGGCCAGTCTCCTACACTGGCTCTCCCTAGCCCAACACAGGCTCCTCAGGCTCAGCACATAAGTAGCCCACTCTGGTCCATCATCCACTATCCAGTAGGGCAGAGTGTCAGACAGTTGCCATAGCTGGTGCCCACTTCTAAGAGCCTGGCATCTATTTTACTGCCCTCCTCTCCCTGTTAGTCAGTGAACCTGAGATCTGAGGGCTCTTGCGCTGACCACTGACTACGCTGACCTGCTCTGAGCTGTAACTCTTTCTATAGCCTCCATGTGCTTTGGCCTTGGTGCCTGACATTTTGCTTTTTTTGCCCCACTTTTCTTGGAGCCAGAATTCTATTCTGAACGACTATGTGGAGGTTGGGTCAGGGGTATTGGCAGTGGGGGTTGGATGGGGTGTGGTGCTGGTGCTGGTGAACTCTTCTCCTGGTCTCATTCCTGGGTTGGAACATTCACCTGTACTCAAACCTGATGTCTATGCATTGCTTCTGGAAAGCAAACTTCTACATGTTATCCATCTACCCAGAAGCCTCTGGGCCTCTCACTAGCTCTTCATTCTCCCAGGCTACGCTTTGCCAACCAAACTCAACCCGGCATGAAATCTAAGGTGACACTGGCCTTACGCTGCCTTTCAGGGCTGACTTCTGCAGTGAAGCACGGTCCCCCGCTCCATCACACCCTCACCTCATTCCTTGGTTTCTTTGTGCCCAGGAGATCTGGCACAAAGGATCGATCCCTCCAGAGAGCAAGTCTCCCAGTGTTCCTCCTCAGTATGGAGAACGAGTAGTCAGGTCTATCAGCAGCCATGCCCCGACTGGCTCCCTGGATTTGGAAGACAGAGTTCCAGAAGAGGACAGAGACAGTTAACTGATTCTGGATTGATGGTTGGTTGGGCTAGCAAGATGGCCCAGCAGATAAAAAACAACCTTCCTGAAGCCCGAGGAGCTGAGTCCAATCCTATGGTAGAAGGGGAGAACCAACTTCAGGAAGTTTTCCCTGCCTTCCACATACGCACTCTGGCACCTATACACCATACACCATGCACACACACATACCACACATACGCCCACACATACACACACACTGCACACACATATCACATACATATTCACATTTACATATACTGCACACACATATCACACTCATACATGTGCGAGCACATATGCACACACACACACACACACACACACACACACACACACACACAGGAACAAGCTGGTTGGTGACTGGAGGAGATGGAGAACACCTCCTCCGAGTGGCGAGGAGGTGGGAAAGCAACAAAGAGATCCCTTCCAGAGGCCTTCCCCTGCTCAGTTTGTCTGCGATGAGACGACTTCACCACCCCTTACTCCAAA
The DNA here is from genome assembly GCF_900095145.1 of Mus pahari. Taxonomy (NCBI): domain Eukaryota; kingdom Metazoa; phylum Chordata; class Mammalia; order Rodentia; family Muridae; genus Mus; species Mus pahari. The sequence continues at coordinate 52,752,465 of NC_034607.1, forward strand.
TATCAGTGCTCTTGTGCAGCTGTTGTGGTGACACGGGAAGATGGGCAAGCGAGACAACCTACAGAAGTGTGACCTGCTCTGTTCACAGCTGCTGTGTGTAGCTCAAGTTACATCTGGGTTATCACATGATGCCAGGGGGTGAACATGGCAAGAGTGGGCAGTGCTAAACAGAGGTGCCAGGAGACAGGGGAGGAGAGCACTGTGAGGGACACAGGCCAGGACGGGAACATCCCTGTTTGCAAAACATTCTGGAAGCTTCTATGCAACTCTGAGGTGCTGGTGCTGGTGATTCTTCTTTCCACCATCACTCTGGCCATTTGAGAACTGGCCTGACCTGAGACATGGTAGATTCTCTTCAACTTAGACTCAGTCATCTCGGAATGCTCTCCTGATGAGAGAGTTCAGAGAAACTATCCATTTTCCTTATCAGTGAAGAAATGAATAGAAAGCAGAAAGTGTGATAGGGGAAGGAAAGGTTTGTAGAGGAGAAGATCGATACTGGTCACACACCATCAAAGTGGCTATTGTCCTAGAAGAAAAACTGTAAAAATCTATTGTTTTCAGGGTTTTATGATTTTGAAGAAGAGAAAATAAACTTCAATCTTTTTGACAGTTTGATTTAGGGACAATTCCAAAAGCCTTCCCAGGCCCTTCCCCTCCTCCCAGCCCCCCAGATATCCCATCACTTCTCCCAAGCAGACCTTGCATTGTGTAGAGAGGGTGTGGAAAGACAGGTTGGCACTTCTAGAGACTCCCCAAAGTGTTGTGGTGGGGGATTATTTTCTCTATCCTTTCCAAATAAGTGTCAGTTGTCATGGATGGATGGATGGTTGGCATATCACAGTGGGAATGCAACAGAACCAGGGAGAGGCCTCCTGCCAAAACCATTCCCTTCTTTATTTGTCTCTGGGCCAAGAGCTGCTGGAAAGTGTCTCTCAGAGCACACCTTGGTCCTGTCTCTGAGAAAGTCAAACATGGAAGTGACTAGCAGGTCTGATTGTACCTCTGTTGGAATCCAGATCCTGAAAGGCGTGGAGGAACTGTCTGGAGGCCAGTCTGCAGAGTGTCTGATGGATCAAATCCATGCCTCGCGTGGGCCCAAGAAGCTGTCAGGGTGCCTGGGCAAGGCAGAGCCGATCTGGACAATTCCTTCCAGATGCTTTGCCTGCCTTCTTTGGATTTGGGGCCAGTTGGAGCTCCCGGGCGGTCTCCCAAGGTAGCCTCCCCGAGGGCTCAGGGCAGCTATCCAGATGGGAGGGGCCAGACTAGGGATCATTGCCGCCAGCTTAGAATTAGAGGGAATGGCCTCCTCCTCTGTGCTGAGCATCTGGATATCATTTCCCAGCCTTTAAAACACTAACTCTTCTCTACCGCATGCAGCCGATTCTTTTCTTTCTTCGTTTCAAGCACTTAAGAGGACAATTTCAGGGGAAGCTGCTGCACCCAAATAGATTCAGATAATTTGGGACTATATGATATGGTGAAGTTCTGAGAAGGGGCTCTGCAACAATCTACTAGACAGCTAAGCATTCCCACTCCCAACCGTTAGGCTTCATCCTCAAGCAACGAGGCTGCCAACTTCAGAGACTCCAGGGCAATGCCAGGACTTTGCAATATATTTTACTGTTTCGTTTAGTTTTATTTTATCCTGTGCAAAATATAAAAAGGCAGATGTGGAAGATTTTCCTCCCTGTCAAAGGCTCCCCGATTAGGTAGTAGCAAGTGCGCACGTGACAGAACACTGGTACAGGAAGAATGGATGGCAGAGTGAAGAGGTGCAGATCAGAGGGCTGCTCGGAAGTGGTGTCCTCTGCTACGTGTCTCCTCTGGCTGCGGTAGAGCTCTCTGCTGTGAAGTGTAAACCCATTTGCCTAAGGTCGTTGCAACCACTTGGCTGCAAAGTGCTGAACACAGTCCTTCAGCAGCACCTTCTCTAAGCCTTCTTGCCTAGGGGAAGCAAGAAGATCATCTGTGTGACCATGGTGGAACAGGACAGAACCCTTTCCTGCTCCTAGTAACTAAATCCCGCCTTATGGGTCCTTTCTTTCCAGAAAACAGACAGTCACAGAGCAGCTTGTGCTACGGAGTTCCGAAGAAAGGAGTCCGTAAGTATTGGTGAACCAGGAATCAAAACAGGGGTCATCTGGGAAGAGAAAAGTTGTTAAAAGAAATATCCTTTCTGATCTAATAGCCAAAACAAGGTAAACTCAGGCATAGATGCACTCAAACATCCTATTTTCTATTGTGTTCCCTCTGAACTGTGCTTTTGTGGAATGATATTGGACACATCTTGAAAAGTAGAGATTTACAATTTTATCCATCAATTACTCTCCCAAGGTTGGCACGTTGAAGGATGGAGAAGTCTTACACACGAGGTGGCTGCCTCTTCCAGCACTTTGCTTTCTAAGGTCTCAGTTACTCCTAATCAGCTGAGGCCTGGAAATATTAAATGGGAAATCCCAGAAAGGCTGCTTTACATTCTGGGTTGTCCTGAGCAGTGTGATAAAATACATTGCCAACACCACCTACTCCAGAATATGAGTTATTGCTGTACCTGACATATTCATGTTGTATACACTCCCTGCTCCCTAGTCGCTTAACAGCTGTCTTGATCATATGACTTGTGTGGCAGTGGACCATGACAGGGGCCTGGTGCCCAGGAGCAGGTGAAGCTCCTACTGTCCCTCCAGGGTCTTCAGGGCTTCAAAGCCTTTAGCTCAACTAAGGACCAAGCTACTTCTCATTATCTACTGCCCCACAAAAACTAACCAATGAAGTGGAAACTTAAGGGTTCTTTGGAAAGTCAGTTGAATAGTGTTTTTCTGGGGATATGTTTCCCACATGAAGGATATATTTCGTCGAAGTGGACAGAGGTGTGAAAGGCTAAGGCAGACTTGAGAAGGAACAATTCACTGAAGCAGACACAGGAGAGAGGATGTTCTGTTAAAGCAAGCACGTGAAAGGACACGTGATGAAGGATTCTTTGCTGACTATGCACAGGTATTGGTCTGCCTTACATTGCATAGTTTAGCTACATTTGTCAGGACACCATAGAGAGAAACACACCAAAAAACTTCTGGTGGTGTGCTGCAGTTTCTTCCCACTGATTGGATACATGTGCTGTGCTGAAGTAAGACCCGTGGTGAGTCAGGCACCTGAAGGACACATGATGCTTGGAGGGAATAAATAACACTTGATGGAGTGATGGAGACAGAACTTGGCTTGCTGGTATAGTTAGCTACACAGTGCTCTAGTGAGTCTCGAGTCTTTGCTGATCTTTGCTTCCCTGAGAGAGGCACGGCCGAGAACTTCTCCTGGCCTCCTGCTTCCTCCTGATGACTCGAGCCAAGGCTGAGGCCTGCTAGGAACAAGGCTATCTCTACTACCACGGCTGGCTTGTGTTTGCTATCCTGACTCTACCAAACTAGAAGACTGGTGTCTCCGTGAAGCGTCTGCGAGTGGATCGAGCTGCCACTGCTAACCTGTGAAATCAACTGCCGATTTCCAGACAGCACAGACAGGAGTTGCTGCAAAGAACATTTCTAAGCAGCCCACTCCCCTCATGTCCTTTCCTCCCACTACCTCTGATGGGTGATGGGCCAGAAGGGGACAAAGCGTTCAACAACCATCATTAAAAGTAGGTTTTGAAAAGATCAAAGTTACAAACCACTGCCACATAGAGTGCCCAGACAGGCTTTGTTACTTCCCTCGGGTTTAAGTATCCACTGGGGATCTTGGAACACATGCCCCAAAGATAAAGGCAGACAGCTATGTGTCTCAAAGTCTTATGAACTACAGATGATCAAAAGTGTCTGTATCCTAGCGGAGCGAGGTGGTGAATACATGTTCTCACAACAAACAAGAAGCTGAAAGGGGAGGATTGTGAGTTTGAGGCTGACCTGGGCTACATGGTGAGACCCTGTCTCAAGAACAAAACAACAACATGCTTCCTGAAATCATTTCCTAGTCGACCTTGAGAGTGAATAATAATATTTAGTGTGTGCATTTGTGCAGTGCATACTTCATTATACAAAAATAGCTCATAAGTAAACACATGTATCTATGTACAGCAAACATGTAGTGACATGTTTCTAGGCAGCAAACACACATTGCTAACTCCTTAATCTATACGTACAGAAGTCACAAGAAAGCATGGGTATTCTTATTATTCGAGGGACCAAATTATTACTCCTGTCTTCCTGGATGCCTCAACATGCAAATCTACAACCCTGAGGCTCAGCCCCTCACCTGGTTTTTGGAGATGTTCCTAGACTTTCCAACAACTCCTTCACTCACTGTCGTAGTCAGCCCAGATTCCGGCACAGCAGCCATGATGTGGAATACCAGTCAAGCTCAGAGTTCAGAGTTCAGCCCTGAACTCCATCCCTGTCCACGTGCAGCCAGAAACAAGGTCTAACCTAAGCTCCTCTGCTGTGAGACACCCTTGACAGACTCTCACACACCACCAACAGTACTTTTCACGAAACTCATCCACTTGTAGCAGAAACACATCATTGGCACCTGCCAGCCATTCTGAAATAATGTTGTGGCAAGCACACAAGGGCATAACAGGTATTTTTTTTTCCCCCTCCAGATTTAAAGGAAGTGTCCTGGTATTGTTTGGCAGACCGGGAGACCTTATATGGCAAATAATTTCCCCTGGGCTGATGTCCCTTTTGTCACCCAGATGTTTTCAAGGGACACAGGCAGACACTCTCTTTCTCCCACTGTCCACCTGCTCTCTCTCCTGCAGCTGGTCAGGGATGGAGGGAGGAGTTCAAGATCCCCATGTGCCAGAGATCATCACCAAACCCCTTACCTGCTGAGCAGGGACTGTAGCAATCTACAGTCTAGAAAATACATCTCTGCCCAGCTCCATATTCCATAGCCAGCATCTCCACTTCCCCACATCTCCCCATGAGGTCTACCTTAGATGAAGAGTCAAGTGTTGGCTTAAACCCAGATTTCCTGGGACAACTCACTGTGCTAGAAGTAACAGGCTCATTTTGCCACTGAGCTGATAGTTATCATGACTCTGATGAGGAGTGTCAAGAAAACCTCCCCCCAGGAGGTTGGTACTAATCCTGTGGCTGTGGGGACAGTGTCACATTGATGAATCTGCCCACCTAGTAGCCTGTTCCTACCCACAGACTATAGATACTAAAAAATAGCCAGAGCCTCTGGGACCTGGACATGAGATGTCTCAGCAGTCGTCTCTCCTGACTTGAGGAGGCAAGGGAGAGATTGCTAACGCTCGTCAAGGAGACACAGGGCTGTTCTGGTAGAGCCCTCTCTGGAATCTAAGCGCAAAGGAAATGGGTTGAAAAGAGCAAGACTCTTCATTCACTCAGGAAGCTGTGGTGGAGGCACACCCTTCCTGCCTGGAGACTAAATGCCAAAGTCATTTGGCTCCAGGTAAGTTGCTGGCACAGAAAGGACCATTTCCTCCTGTTCAGCACCCTTCATGGAGCAGAGGGATCTGCTACCGGGCCCGCTGCTGCCATGCAGACACACCCCATTCAGTCTCCTTCCTGATGGCTTCTATCCATGGCTTCCCTTGGGATGCCACAGTGAGCCTTCCACTCGATACCAAACTGCTGTTCCTGTACTCTCTGCTTCTGTGCCTCCATTTCAGAAACTGGCAGCAGCATGCTTGACCCGGGTAATCACAACTTGCACCTCCTTGAGCTCCTCCGCCCTGTTCTGGAGCACTAGATTCCTCTAGTAAGCACTAGAGGAAGATGATGCCGCAGCCTGCTTTAGCAAGGGTATTTGGCTTAACTGTACTCCATAACTGCTCCCACTTAAGGAAGAGCAGAGCCAGTTGCCTTCCCTTCTTATTGCTCACTGTGTCCTTGTAACTCTTAGGAGACAATCAAGTTTCCTCCATGAGACAGTTGAGGACAATGTAGCCTCCTAGTGATCCCACCAAGAGCAGTCAGGAAACTGACAAAGCTCCAATTTCCAAACTAGTGACTAGGCTCCCAATTTCCACCCTGGAGATCTTTTGAAGTATTTCCCATATTCTCTTTCCCCAATGTGGAAACTGAAACTTAAAGTGCCCACTGCGTGATAGGGACGAAGCAGGCCGCTGGCCTTATCTCTCACAGCCCACCCACACAACCCATCTGTCTAAGCATACCAAAATAGCACCACAGTCTCCAGCTCCGCACCTTCGCTCCTGCCCCGCCCTCCCCCAGTTCTCTGCTTAATGAAATTTAATCATCCTTTAATCCTCAGCTCAACTGGCTTCTATGGTCCTTCCTGACTATTGCAGCAGGAAGTCATTTGTCTTGCTCAGGATACAGTTTATATATATATATATATAAGAGCAACTGGGACTTCACTGTGCTCTGCCTTGCAGATAAGTGGTTTGCAGGTGAATTTTGTCTTCCCAAGTGAGCTGTGAGCCTGAAGGAGACAGAAGCACTCCGCACATCTTAATGTTCCCTACCACCTTGCAATGATAAAAACTTAATATTTTGAGTCAGTAAATGAAATGGGGGATAAATGGCGTCTTCAAAATTACACGATGTTAGCCAGGCAGTGGTGGCGCACGCCTTTAATCCCAGCACTTGGGAGGCAGAGGCAAGTGGATTTCTGAGTTCGAAGCCAGCCTGGTCTACAGAGTGAGTTCCAGGACAGCCAGGGCTACACAGAGAAACCCTATCTCGAAAAACCAAAACCAAAACCAAAACCAAAAACAAAAAACAAAAAACAAACAAGCAAAAAAATTACACGATGTTGAAACTTGAATTTACAACTCCGGGATGGATCTCCACATTATTTCTTGCAAGCCACATTGACAGTGCAGTTGCCACTTCTGTTAGCCTCCCCGGAGACCCCAGCACAGCTGAACATAGGCTATTTTACATAGCAGAACTGAATGCTGTGTGGTCTGCACTGTTGGAACGGGTGGGCGGGCTTGAACAACTGAACTTCCTGGGTTGCTGACAGCTCCTTGAAAGGTTGCTTCCTCCTTTGGTAAGCTTGAGCGGCTGTCAGCCTGAGGAGAGTGAGGTTGTATAGAACAAGTGCCTTCCAGGTGAACAAAACTACAATGAAAGAGTGGGCCGCCGTTATCCTCTTTACATCTTCTAGTTTTTATAAGCACTAACTTCTCTCACTGGGCTCCATGATGTGGTTACAGAATACCATCTATATCCTCACGGAACACCAGCCTAGTGACTGCTTATCCATGGTCACTGCAAATAATCTAAGTAAAAAGATATCAAATCTTTTTTGTTTGGTTTCTTTTTTTTTTCCTTCGATTTAAGTTTATGTTGAGAAAAGATACATAATTTCAATTTATCTGAATTTGTTAACATTTAAAACCATACTTTGAGTAAATAGACTTACATCACATTCTTCTTTCCCTTTTGTACCCCAACTCCTCCTGGAGAGCCCCCTCCCTGCTTCAAAACCTGCAATACCTTTCATTTTTTATCATATTCTTTAAAATTTATAAAATATTGTAACAATAAAAATGAGTATTATAAAAGTTGTTTGATATAAAACANCAATCAATTCAACAGTCTTATGTAGATGTTTGTCTACAGCAATACTGAAAATACATGTTTTTCTCAGTATACGTTTTAAATAACTCCAAATATATTAACTGTATGATATTTTAGAATAATATATCACTATTAATTTTTAATGAACATAAATAGATAATGTCTTTTTGTTTGTTTGTTTTGTTTTTAGTAGAGTTTAAAATCTTGGCTCTTGTTGTGGTACAAACACAAAATAAGAACAGTTTTTGGACACTGGAGTTCATGGTAATAAGACTGTACTTGAATGTCCCTCACATCACCAAAAGATTTTACCTCCATAGTAGATAAGCTAAGAGTTGACAGTTCTGCTGAACCAAGGAATGAATTGTAGGCATGGTTTTTGGATACAGATTTCCTGCTATGGTCAAAGCTATTTGACTTGAGTGATTGTCATCATTCTCAGCCCACAGGGAACAGGTTACATTNNTTTAAGAAATGGTGTGTGTATTAAGATGGTCTATCCATGAAGTCATTCATCAACTGTTTCAATGAACAATGGTTCTGCTTGGAGGGTGGCACAGACATTAGGTGAGGGTAAGATTCTGGTTGATTGGCTGTGATGATTTTGAAAAACATTCATCTCAGAGTAAGAGTAACTTATAAAGTCCTCTTCTTCAAAATTGATACAATAATTATAAATATCAAGCAAAGTCTTCAGTCTCACTCTTTGCTGTTCTCTTACAAGCCACCTCCCAAGTTAATTGTCTACATTTCTTTTGGCTGTATAAATAATTTTGAAATATGTAAGATGTTCTGAAAACCATAGTATAGTATAAAAACATCAAATAATCTTACTAATAGAGAGGCTGAGATAGAAGAAGCATGATTTCAAGACCATTATGTGGCACACAGCAAGACCCTGTCATGTACAAGTGAGCAGAAAGTGTATATGGATTGTACAGTATTGGACCTATTTCTCCCATTACCAAATTAGAGAGACCACAGGATGACAGCTGACAAAATTCTAATTCATCATATTTTTGAATTTCAATTGATTAGATATGTTGGTAATATTAATTTTCATATTAAGAAATATTAAGGAAAAATGATTGTTACTTCCTGTTAATTTTCTTGTTAGAGGTAGAATTGTATTTGTGTGGGTTTGTTGAAAGATTACTTTCTTGCTTTTTCTAGGGTGTAGTTTCACTCATTGTGTTGGTGTTTTCCATCTATTTTCCTTTGTAGGGCTGGACTTGTGGAAAGATATTGTGTAAATTTGGTTTTGTCATGGAATGTCTTGGTTTCTCCATCTATTGTAATTGAGAGTTTTGTTGGTTATAGGAGTCTGGGCTGGTATTTGTGTTCTCTTAGGGTCTGTATGATATCTGCCCAGGATCTTCTGGCTTTCATAGTTTCTGGTGAGAAGTCTGGTGTAATTCTGATAGGTCTGCCTGTATATGTTACTTTTTCCCTACTGCTTTTAAAATTCTTTCTTTGTTTAGTGCATTTGGTGTTTTGATTATTATGTGACAGGAGAAATTTCTTTTCTGGTCCAGTCTATTTGGAGTTCTGTAGGCTTCTTGTATGTTCATGGGCATCTCTTTCTTTAGGTTAGGGAAGTTTTCTTCTATAATT
>NC_034607.1:52761660-52780161 GCF_900095145.1 Mus pahari
CACTGTTGTGTCAATGTTTTCTATGGTATCTTCTGCACCTGAGATTCTCTCTTCTATCTCTTGTATTCTGTTGGTGATGCTTGCATCTATGACTCCTGATCTCTTTCCTAGGTTTTCTAACTCCAGGGTTGTCTCCCTTTGTGATTTCTTTATTGTTTCTAGTTCCCTTTTTAGATCTTGGATGGTTTTGTTCCTTTCTTTCGCCTGTTTTGATTGTGTTTTCCTGTAACTCTTTAAGGGATTTTTGTGCTTCCTCTTTAAGGGCTTCTAGCTGTTTACCTGTGTTCTCCCGTGTTGATTTTAGATCTGAATCTTGCTTTTCTGGTGTGTTGGGGTATCCAGGACTTGCTATGGTGGGAGAATTGGGCTCTGATGATGTCAAGTAGCCTTGGTTACTATTGCTTATGTTCTTATGCTTGCCTCCCACCATCTGGTTATCTCTAGTGCTACCTGCCCTGGCTATGTCTGACTGGAGCCTGTCCTTCCTGTGATTCTGGTTGTGTCAGAACTCCTCTGAGTCAAACTGTCTCTGTGAGCCTGTGATTCTGGGATCCTGTGATCCTGAAATCCTGGGTGTGTCCCAGCTCCTGGGAGTCAAGCTGCCTTTGGGACCTTGAGATCCTGGTGTGACCAAGCTCCTGTGATCCTGTGATCCTTTTATCATGGGTGTGTTAGAGCGCCTGGGAGTGGAGCTGCCTCTGGGTGTTGTGGGACTGGCTCTGGAGTTTGTGCCCATTTGTGCCCAAGGTCTGCTCAGGGTGTTGGCCCAGACAGACTAGAAGGAACCCGTGCCACTGGTCTGGTGGAGTTCCTGCATACCTGGGTCCCACCAGTCCCAGTTACTCCCGGTGTTGGGGACAGATGTTGTGTCTTCCTTACCTCTGATCCTCTGGTCCTGGGCATGTTGGAGCACCTGGGAGTAGAGCTGCCTCTGGGTGTCATGGGGCTGGCTGCAGAGTTTGTACCCAAAGTCTTCTCAGGGCGCTGGCCCAGACAGACCGGAAGGAACCTGTGCCACTTCAAATTTACAGACTAACCTTTCTCATTGTTTTTTGTTTTAGCTGAAGAGTTAAATGAAGGGGGCGGGGTACTGTGCTGTCCTTCTACAAAGATTCTATGCTATTACGCACTGATTCAGTATCCTATATAGTAAACCAACCTGTAGACTACAGTTTCTCAAGCAGGGATGGCATTTCAAGAAGGCTAAGTGTATGCCTAACTGCAGAAGCCTTGTTTGGCTGAGCAGAGACAGGACCCAATTTGTTCAAAACGACAAAACCGACTCTGAACCTACCCTCATTCCCTGTACTTACCAAGCAAATTTTAAATAAGTAATAAATATATATTTCAAGAATTTGAGTTTATTCTGCTTGTGGACGTTGTACATCGTGGTGCGGAGCCTAGTGCGCACCACGATGTACAACGTCCACAAGCAGAGAACCCAGAAGTCTCACCCACTCTTGTAACCCACACATTAACATCACGTGCTAATAGCAGTGCATCTTGTGTGTTTGTTTTTTTATTTTGGTTTTTTTTTTTTTTGAGACAGGGTTTCTCTGTGTAGCCCTGGCTAGCCTGGAACTCACTTTGTAGACCAGGCTGGCCTCAAACTCAGAAATCTGCCTGCCTCTGCCTCCCGAGTGCTGGGATTAAAGGCATGCACTGCCATGCCTGGCTTTTGTGTGTTTATTAATGACAGTTGTTTGCATTCCTCAAATAACTTACTCATCCAAACTTAAGTATTAGGAGGTTAGAGTCACCTTCAGTGTTTGGAAGATGGTATTTCTCTAAAGTATAAAAAGGATTCAACAAACCAAACAAAGCCCCAAGCCTTCTCCTCATCAGTTGCTGTGCTTGGGTCCAGCTTGTGAGATCCTAAATTGTTCATTTAGAAGACCACTGTGCTAGACTAAGAAAGAAACTTCTGCCGGAAGGGTACATTGGCTTTCCCAGTATAGACAAGCTCACTAGCTCCAAATTCCCTAACAATTGACTGGCAACACTTAGCCCTACAGCACTGACTTTGTTTGCCTCTGATACTTGCAGTGTGATATATTTATAACTCCAAAGCATGTATTTATAATTTAAGAAGAAAGTAGAAGGGGCTGGAGAGATGGCTCAGCAGATAAGAGCTCTGATTATTCTTCTGAAGGTCCTGAGTTCAAATCCCACCAACCACATGGTGGCTCACAACCATCTGTAATGAAATCTGATGCCCTCTTCTGGAGTGTCTGAAGACAGCTACAGTGTACTTACACATAATAAATAAATAATTTTTTTTTAAAAAAAAGAATAAAGTAGAAGGTCTACTTCTTTCAAAGTTCAAGGGCTCTTTCCTTCAGTTTTCACATTGGATAATTTAATAACCATTCCTGGCCACACAGTATGTAAGTGCCATCTTCTCACAGAATGTGTGTATGTTCTTGTTCAGTCTTCCTTCGATAACACTTCCCCCACAGTAAATCTTCCATTCCCACATCATTTCTGAGGCTTTTCTGGACCCTTTCTGAATTTTTATGAATTCAATGCTATTTTTGTTGCTAGAAAAGTGGGTAATAAGCATGCATGCTGTAGACTGTCGTGACTCTGGTCTTTGTGTCCCTGCTGACACAAATCTCTACCTTCTATCACTGACCTGAGTTTTTATCCAGATATTCCCTTACCACAGGATGCTTCTAATCTCAAAACCAAAACGTATCCCTGAGCAAACATTTAGCTGGCTGGTTCCTTCAAAACACTTCTACTGCTCCCCTCTCTCCCGGAGTCCGGCCTTCTGTATGCTATACACTTGCTCATCTTGAAACAAAAACAAGCAAACAAAAAACAAAACATACCATTCCTTTCGTGCTGCAAAGAGTAAACAACAAAGTCCCCGATAGCCCTGACGTCTTGCTACTTCAGCTGCTTCGCTAGGTCCCAGTTTCCCTGTGGTCTGCTAAAGTTTCTCCCACCCTTCCACATCATTCACGCATGTTTAAATGCAGGAAAGAGAAAACACCAACCCTCCCCAGCTACAGTAACTAAAGCAAGGAAGGAATAGTTTGCTAAGTGCTATCAATTTTAGCAATTAACAGTGTCTTCACGTGAAGAACTTAAATACACAATTTTGACATTTCATATTCCACAAATGCTGGTTGTAAGATTTGCATTTAGCAGGAATTAATCACTCTGGAAGCAGGCCCTGTGGTATATCGCATACGATTCACCTTGTATATAGGAAGCACACGATAAACTCCTAGTGGCCTTTACTCTGATAACTACGTGAAAAGTGTCCCACCGTCTTGTTCTCGTACTTTATGTAGACGTATGCTAGGTGGAAGCTTGGCTAGCATTGTGGATTTTAATGAGTGAACGGGAATCACATGTGAACTTGGAGGGAGCAGGACAGAGTGCATGTTCTTAGGAGGTCTTTGGGGACTATTAACGCTATAGATGGTCTGTGGGCGAGTATTCTGTAAAAGTCAGATAAATTTACAGTGGAATACATTTAATTAAGTTATTGAATTCTAGAAATAACTACTTATATTGTTCTTTAATGGATCTCTGTAGAATACAGAATTTTCTTTAAGAAAAAATTTAAGACTGGGTGCTGGTGGCTCATGCCTTTAATCCCAGCACTCAGAAAGTAGAGACAGGCAGATATCTGTGAGTACTAGGCCAACCTAGTCTACAGTGTGAGTCCAGGACAGCAAACACTACACAGCAAAACCCTGTCTCATAAAACACCCCTCCCCTTACCACAAAACAAAGAAAGAAAAAACTTAAAACAAACAAAAAAGACAATTGGCAGCAGCAAGTGTGCAATAGCAGGTATGCAGGAACAGGTGTGCAGGAGCAGGTGTGCAGCAGCAGATGTGCAGGAACAGGTGTGCAGCAGCAGGTGTGCAGCAGCAGGTGTGCAGGAACAGGTGTGCAGGAACAGGTGTGTAACAGCAGGTGTGCAACAGCAGGTGTGCAACAGCAGGTGTGCAACAGCAGGTGTGCAGGAACAGGTTGCAGCAGCAGGTGTGCAGGAGCAGGTGTGCAGGGACAGGTGTGCAGGAGCAGGTGTGCAGCAGCAGGGGTGCAGGAGCAGGTGTGCAGGAGCAGGTGTGCAGCAACAGGGGTGCAGGAACAGGCATGCAGAATAGACATGCAGCAGGTTCTTGGAGCTTAGGAGAAACTGACCAGCTGTACACAACTTTAGACTAGTTCACAGCATCATCATTGGTCCCAAACTCATAAGGACAAATTTCCCCTGAATCTTCTCTTCAGGCTGCTAGCAATAGGTGCAATGTAAATAGTGCTGTGCGGGGATTCTCGCCTAACAAGTTCAGGCCTGCCACTTCGCCGAGACTAGCATGAAGTTCACAGCAACAGATGCTGACACAATATCCACAGCCTGTTGATTCTAATATTCTAAAATATGTAATTAGTCACCGACTAGACTCACACCTCAGTTTGGAAGAATAAGTCAAATATAGTGTTTTGTTTTTCTACCTTAAATGTCTGTGCTGGGTGACAAGACTCTCAATTGCTAATCTCAGAGGCCTTGGGGTTCCTCATATGACATACACTTAAAGTAAACAAAAAGTCTGATATGTCAAGGGCCCCCCTACTGTTAATGAGAAGCCTGTTGAAACGGGGGAGTAAATCAAAACAACTGTCCTTGCCACAGGATTTGATTTCTTAAGGAATTTGAAGAAACACAGACATGTGACCTGTGGTTTGAGAAATGTACAAATAAACTTCTCCAACATATTTGGATTCAAGCTTGGCCTGCAGCTGTCTGCAGCTTCTGCTTCAGATATGGCGTGTGGAAGGATTCATGTGCATCTGTCTCCGGCCTGTGCCTCCAAAGACCAGCCTGCTCCCCTGTTCTGTTCAGCAGCGCTGAGGCAGGGCCCTGTCAGGAACCCACTGCCCTCAGTCACCAGGCTTCTTATGCTTCCTCCTAGACTTTGGGTCAGAGGACAATGCAAACCTTATACAAATTTTTCCAGGAATGCTCAGAGATTTCCCTTTCCTACTTAGGAACAGGAAGTCTTTATTAATTTAAATAAAATGCACACACATAGCATATTGTTTAGATTGAGAAGGCCCCACAAGGCTCATGTATTTGAATATTTGGTTCCCAGTTGGTGAACTGTTTAGGAAGGATTAGGAAGTGTGGCTTAGTTAGAAGAGGTGTGTCTCTGAGAGTGGGCTATGAGGTTTCAAAGCCCATGCCAGCAGGTTCTCTCTCTCTCTCTCTCTCTCTCTCTCTCTCTCTCTCTCTCTCTCTCTCTCTCTCTCTCCTTTCCTGCTTGTGGGTTAGATGTAAGGTCTCAGCTACTCCTCCACCACTATGGCTGCTAGCCTGCTGCCATGTTCTTTGCCATGATGATAATGGACTAACCTTCTGCACTGTAAACCAGCCTCAAGTTAAATGCTTTCTTTAATAAGTCACCTTGGTCATAATGTATCTTCACATCAATGGCACAGTGACTAAGACGAATAGTATCCTCCAAAAAATTAAGAGACATCTATCAACTTTTTTAAAGTCAAAGAAGGTTCTGGAAAGACAGCAGAGAAGGAAGCAGAGTTTGACATTTACCTAGCACCCTTCATAAAAAGAGTAATTAGATAAGAAAGCTAAACGTACTTGGTAATATTTATCATAAAAATATAGTTCATAGGGCTAGAGAGATGGTTTAGCAGCTAAAAATGCTTGCTTCTGCCTTATTTATAATAGCCAGAAGCTGGAAAGAACCCTCAACAGAGGAATGGATACAGAAAATGTGGTACATTTACACAATGGAGCTATTAAAAACAATGAATTTATGAAATTCTTGGACAAATGGATGTATCTGGAGGATATCATCCTGAGTGAGGAAACCCAATCACAAAAGAAGTCTCTTGATATGCACTCATTGATAAGTGGATATTATCCCAGAAACTTAGGATACCCAGGATACAATTGGCAAAACACAAGAAAATCAAGAAGAAGGAAGACCAACATTCTAAGGATACTTCGTTCCTCCTTAGAATAGGGAACAAAATACCCATGGAAGGAGTTACAGAGACAAAGTTTGGAGCTAAGATGAAAGGATGGACTATCCAGAGACCTTCCCACCTGGGGATCCATCCCATAATCAGCCACCAAACGCAGACACTATTGCACATGCCAACAAGATTTTGCTGAAAGGACCCTGATATAGCTGTCTTGTGGGAGGCTATGCCAGTGCCTGGTAAATACAGAGTGGATGCTCATCTATTAGATGGAACACAGGGCCCCTAATGGAGGAGCCAGAGAAAGTACCCAAGGAGCTGAAGGGGTCTGCAACCCTATAGGAGGAACAACAATATGAACTAACCAGTACCCCCAGAGCTCATGTCTTTAGCTGCATATGTAGCAGAAGATGACCTAGTCAGCCATCAATGAGAAGAGAGACTCCTTGGTCATGCAAACTTTAAATGCTCCAGTACAGGGGAATGCCAGGGCCAAGAAGTGGGAGTGGGTGGGTATAAGGGACTTTCAGGATAGCATTTGAAATGTAAATGAAGACAATATCTAATAAAAAANNNNAAAAAAAAAAAAGAATGCTTGCTTCTCTTGCAGAGGGCCAGTGTTCAGTTCCCAGTACTCATGTGGGGTTGGGGGGATCAAAGCCACCTGGAAGTCCAGCTATAGGGGATCTGATGCCTTCTGAGCTCCATAAGCACCCATGCATATGTACATACACACAGAGATACACATGAAAAAAATAATAAAATAAGTCATATATGTGTGTGTATTCATGAACATTAACATAAACTTCAAAATATTAGCAGAAGGGGAGAGTCACAGACCTGTGTGTTGTCAGTGCCTGTGCAGGAAGAAGCAAAGTGGAGCAGGATGCGTCTAACGGAGCCAGGAACAGGAAGGCCCCAAGTAGCCAACACAGTCACTGGGAAACACAGGAACCAACAAGATAACAGCTCCTAACCTGGTGAGGATATGAAGCCCACAGTGACGATGGAGCGGTAAAGCAGTCTTAGTCCCTAAGAGCTCTTGAGACTGAAGCCCCAGTGCTGTACACTAAGGAAGCAGAGCTAAAGCCAAGCTGGGTTATGCCAGCAGAGACAAAGGAAGAAAAGTCAGGCTGCAGAACAGAGAGAGCCAGGAAACCTCACACACAGGGACTCCGCGAGGCCGGTTCTTCTGACTGCTGAGCTATGCCTTGCAACTAAAGCACGTCTTCTGAGAAAAGTTCAAGGAAACAACTTTTACATAGAAATAAACAGTGCACACAAACACAAAAGGATCAAGGTCAAGTTGTATAAAAAACATATTCATAAAAAGATAGTAACAAGATAAATAAAGTTAAGCCCCTAAACATGATCAAAACTGTAACCGACTTCAGAAAGGAAGCGAAAGCATTAGGAAGGTTATACACACATGAAAGGAGAATATAAACCACAACTTTAAAACTTACAAAGGGGGCTGGTGAGATGGCTCATCAGGTAAGAGCACCTGACTGTTTTTCCAAAGGTCCTGAGTTCAAATCCCAGCAACCACATGGTGGCTCACAACCATCCGTAACAAGATCTGGCGCCCTCTTCTGGAGTGTCTGAAGACAGCTACAGTGTACTTACATGTAATAAATAAATAAATCTTTAAAAAAAAAAAAAAAACTTACAAAGGACGAGATAGACCTGGGGAAAGGAATCAAGAATTAAAGAAAAATTTTAGTTCAGAAATAAGATTAAAAAGGGAACACGAGAACAGATAGAAACAACTAACATTTTAAATAGATGTGAGGTTAAAGACAGAAAAAAAATTAAAACAAAGTCAAAGAGGGCTAGAAAGATAACTAAGAGCTTAAGAGCACTTGCGGTTCCTCTAAAGGACCCAGGTCCCAGTGCCCATGCAGGCAGCTCACAACACCTGCAACTTCAGCTCTAAGGGGACCAAACATTCTCTTTTTTGCCTCTGCCTACATGTGGTATAACCCTATGCAGACACTCACACATATATATGAATAATAATTAAGTTTTAAAGTTGTGGTGGTTTGAATGTGTGTGGCCAAGGAAGTGGCACTATTAGGAGGTGTAGCCTAGTTAAAGTGTGCCACTGTGGGGGTGGGCTTGGAGACCCTTCTCCTAGCTGCCAAGAAGCTAATCTTCTCCTGTCTGCCTTTGGATGAAGATGTAGAACTCTCAGCTCCTTCAGCCCCATGTCTGCCTGAACGCTGCCATGTTCCCACCTTGATGATAATTGACCGAACCCATAAGCCAGCCCCAATGAAATGTTGTCCCTCATAAGAGTTGTCTTGGTCATGGTGTTTGTTCACAGCAGTAAAACCCTAACTCAGACAGAAGTTGGTACCAGGTGTGGGAAGTGCACTGGCCAGGAGCTACAACAAACATTTCATTGACCTGGAAGCTCAGGAGGACCTGGTCATTTTGGGCTTCTAATGTCCTTAAGCCAACAGGCTCAGAAAGGAATAAAAGTGTTAGAAGGGGTGGTAGATGATTACCATGGGGAAATTGGATTGCCTCTCCACAGTGGAGGTAAGAAGGATAATGTCTGGAGTAGAGGAGATCCCTTAGGACATCTCTTAGTACTACTATGCCCTGTGATTAATGTCAATGGGAAACTACAACAGCGTAATCCAAACAGGATGACCAGGGGCACAGACCCATCAGGAATGAAGGTATGGGTCACTCCCCCAGGAAAAGAGTCAAGACCTGATGAGGTGCTTGCAGAGGGCGGAGGAAATACAGAATGGGTAGTAGAGAATGGTAGTTATAAATACCAGCTAAGGCCATGTGACCAGTTGTAGAAACAAGGATTACAAAGTGGTGTGAATGCTTCTGTATTATTTTGTTAAGAACACATTTATATAGATATTTGTGCTTTCTTCCAATTTCTTTTACATCAATTAAGAGAATACCAATCAGTATTTAAGTTGAGATACTAAAAGGATGTCCCCAAGGGACATGGACCTACTCTAAATTTACAATGTGTTTGTGATTGTAGGAGGGATAGTTATATCATGTTAGGCGTATTTATTACCTGCTTAATGTTTCATTTGGACATGATATATGACTTGTGTCAAGTTGACAAGGTGTGGATTGTGGTTGTCATTCTTGGTTGTCAACTTGACTACATCTGGCACGAACTACATCCAAAAATGGAGGGCACACCTGTGATCCAGGTCTTGAGACTGGAAGATATCGGCTTTGGATCTGGATCTTGAGGAAGGTGTTCATAAAAGGCTGTCTTAGTAAGAATTGGCCCAGGCACAGTGGTAAACACCTTCAATCCCAGGAGACAAAGATAAGCAGGTCTCTAAGTTCTAGGTGAAGAAACGCTTAAGTTCAGGTTTGATGGTACATGCCTTTAATCCCAGCATTCAGAGACAAAGCCATGCAGATCTCTGAGTTCAAGGTCAATCCAGAGAGCAAGTTTCAGGAAATCCGAGCTTAGGCAGGAAAGGAGCAGGAAAGCAGAAAGCTGGTGAAGATGTAATTGAACAAGGAGGGCATGTTCCAGCCCCAGCAAGAAGCAGAACTCAGCAGCTTTAGCCACATGGCTCTGGCTTTAGAATCAAGGACTAAAGGGACTACTGAGATAATTAATGCTGGTTAGCTGGACCTAAGAAATTAGCCGTGATTAAGAAGAGACCAGCATCACTGAGATGAAATCTGGGAAGTGTTTTCTGAGAGCACAAAGAAACTGTGTTCCAGAGATATCCAAAGTTGTACCTCATGCTACAGCTGCACTTGGTGATGTGTAAGAGTTACCCAGGTGATACTGGTTTTGAAGGCATGAAGGGGTCATGAAGAGCAGCTGAAGCTTGGCACTGTGAGAGGCAAGGGAAGGCCATTGGTGAAAGTGCAGTTGAAGACCCAGGACTGAAGGGGTCATGCAAAGAAGTTGAAGCTTGGCACCGTGACAAGAGCCTATGAGAGGCTACTGGAGAAGCCTAGTTGCAGCAGAAGACCCTCGTGTATTGGAGATGCCAGTACCATGGGATGACTACCAAGAGATGCCAGAGCTGTGGGATACCTGCCAAAGAAAGCTACTAACAGGGAGTGGAACCAGCCCAGGAGAAAGAAGTTTGTTGCAGTCAACACAGCTGAAAGGATTGAAGATCTGAAGAACGCTCTGACATCTGACATGGAGATACAGAGTTTGGAGTTTGCCCAGCTGGTTTTGGTCTTGTTTGTTCCTGTATTTCCTCACTATGACATTTTAGAATGATAATGAATATCCTGTGATGTTTAAGGTATGTGATCTGCTTTTTGATTTTGACTTTATAAGTAGTTACAGTTAAGTAATTGAATGACTCTCAGAAAAGACTTTTAATATTGTTGAGACTGGTATAGGCTATGGAACTTTTGAAGTTAGGCTGAATGTATTTTTCATTATGCTTTGGCTATGGCCCCATAGACTCATGTGTTTAAACAATCCTATGGGGACCAGGGAGTGGAATGTGGTGGTTTGAATATGCTTGGCCCAGGGAGTGGTACTATTAGAAGGTGTGGCCTTGTTGGAGGAAGTATGTCACTGTGGGGTGGGCTCCTAGCTGCCAAGAAGCCAGTCTTCTCCTGTCTGCCTTTGGATGAAGATGTAGAACTCTCAGCTCCTCCAGCTCCACATCTGCCTGGACGCTGCCATGTACCCACCTTGATAATAATGGACTGAACCTATGAAACTGTAAGCCAGCCCCAATGAAATGTTGTCCCTTATAAGAGTTGCCTTGGTTATGGTGTCCGTTCACAGCAGTAAAACCCTAAGACAGATGTCTATTTTAAAAGATATAAAGAAAATAGCAACTATCGATGGGAGGAGAAAATCTGACATATAACTATGTGGGTCCCTAAAGACTAAAACCTCAGAAAGAGTGCAGCACACCCCCTTCTCTCCCTCTCTTTTTATCTCTCTTCCTTTGAGCCAGGGTCTCATACTCCAGCCTGGGACTCACTCTGTAGCCCAGCAACACCCTGCTTCAGCCTCATGCACACTGAGGTTATAGATGTGGACCTTCATGCCTAGGTTCAGAGTATTACTTTAAAGATATTTAAGAACATTTACTGAACTAAAAAGATATTTGGGATAGGGCTAGAGAAATGGTTCTGTGATGTCTTAGTCAGGGTTTCTATTCCTGGACAAAACATCATGACCAAGAAGCAAGTTGGGGAGGAAAGTGTTTATTCAGCTTACATTTCCACATTGCTGTTAATCACCAAAGGAAGTCAGGACTGGAACTCAAGCAGGTCAGGAAGCAGGAGCTGATGTAGAGCCATGGAGAGATGTTAATTACTGGCTTGCTTCCCCTGGCTTGCTCAGCCTGCTCTCTTATAGAACCTAAGACTACCAGCCCAGGGATGGTCCCACCCACAAGGGGACCTCCCCCCTTGATCACTAATTGAGAAAATGCCCACAGCTGGATCTCATGTAGGCACTTCCCCAACTGAAGCTCCTTTCTCTGTGATAACTCTAGCCTGTGTCAAGTTGACACACAAAACCAGCCAGTACAAGTGATTAAAAGCAGTGGCTGTTCTTCCAGAGGATATAAGTTCAACTCCCAGCACCTACGTGGCAGCTCACAACTGTCTGTCGCCCCAGTCCTATGGCGTGGCACTGTCTTCTGGCATCCTAGAGTACCAGACATGCACATGGTACATAGAGCATGCAAACAAAATACCCATACACATAAAATTGAAAAACGAAGACATATATTTAGGAACTGGGGATGTAGCCAGTGCTCATGCTTACTTAGCGTATACAAGCCCATGTCCAATCATTAGCATCAAATTAAACAGGGAACAGAATACCCATACTTAGGAAGAACACTGAATATGTATCTAGGACACACATTGGCTTAGGATGATGAGCTAAGACATACTCACACGGCTGGGAACTCTTACGGGAGAGTAAGGACTGAGCCTCAGGGAAGGAATATTAGTTTAGCTCCCGGCGTTTCAGGATTTCCAAGATAAATGCAGCAACAAACTTCAGGGTCTTAAGAAAACAGGAGCTGAGAATTTTACCAGAAGAAAACTTATAAAGGACAGTGACTGTTATCAACGTGTAATGTTCAGGGAGTTGAGTCCTTGTGAATGTCCCTATGGGCCTGCCAGAAATGAAGCTACCACAATAGCAAGACAGCAACTGGGAGGCTAGCAGGAAGATGTAATCTAGAACCACGTGCAGAATTAAGATGCAGTACAAAATGATAGGGAGCAGGTTTTGTACACACTGGCCATATACTCTGACAACGTAGATAGAGTAGGACTTAGTTTTAAAAAATAAAGGAAAATACAGATGCAAATGAAAAAGTGTGCCATCTACCGACCCAATTGATTGCTGCCAATCCAAATGATGGCATTGCTATTCTGAGCCTTCTGTGAAAGCCTAGGAGTCCTTAATTTGAACCAGAATACCAGAATGAAATAACAAGTTATTTTATCTTTTTTTTTTTTTTTTTTTTTTTTTTTTTTTTTTTTTGAAAGGGGTTTTTTTTTTTTTTTTTTTTTTTTTTTTGGTTTGTTTGCTTTTTTGAGACAGGGTTTCTTTCTTTCTTTTATTTTCAGTATAGAATAGAGTGTATTCAGGGCATGGGGAGGGGAGTTAAGAGGGCAGTGGAGGCAGAGAGAGGCAGGGAGAGGCAGGGAGAGAGTAGAGAAGTAGAGGCCGGCCATGAGCATGTGGAGAGAGGGGGAAGGGAAGGGGGATCAAGCCTGAGCCTCACCAAACTTTCAACCTCGCTGCCAGTTTGCAGAAGCTACAGTGAGCAGGGAAGCATGTTTAATAAACCAGGAACAAGTGGGCAGGCTAATTCCGGCTGAATTCGCCTGCGGAGACTGTAGCTCAGATACTCTGGCTTCTGGGGCCTTTAGCAGATCAACTGTTTGGAAAAGTTTGTGGGGGAAACTGTGGGCACAGAAGGATTTGAAAGACATAAAAGCTTTTTTAAATTGGCAAAGCCAAACTTTCCTTTTTAGAAATGTTGATTGGATAAAACCCATAGAAGGAAGTGATTTCCAAAGCCAGTAAGTAGTGACTTTGGGGCTGAGGGAGACAGTTATGATCACCACAGACCACAAAAGAAGCCTGGGATGCAGTCAACAGAAGTTGTTTCTGGAGCTGGGACTGCTTCAGTGCGGTCCATTAAACTCTGCGTTTATTTTGTTTTTAAACATTTGTATTTTATTTCATTTCATTCCCAAGGCTTCTTTAAAATACACACATCCTAGCTGGGAGGTGGTGGCACAGGTCTTTAATCCCAGCACTGGAAGGCAAAGGCAGGTGAATCTCTCTGAGTTTGAGGACATCGACATCTACAGAGTGAGCTCCAGGACAGTCAGGGCTGCTACACAGAGAACCCCTAGCTTGAAAGAAAGGAAAATGCACACATACACACGTACACGTACACACACACACACACACACACACACACACACGCGCGCGCGCTTTAGTCACTTTAGGAACAGATGCATTTTTAACAATTCTGTGACTAAGGATGTCTATAAAATAATCTCAGGAGCAGATAAGGTGGAACATCAGTTAAGTAGGCTGGTCTTTCAGACAACCAGGGTTTGATTCCCAGTACCCACAAGGACGTTCACAATAATATGTAACTCCAGTTCTAGGATATCTTATGTCCTCTTCTGG
This sequence comes from Mus pahari, assembly GCF_900095145.1. Lineage (NCBI taxonomy): Eukaryota > Metazoa > Chordata > Mammalia > Rodentia > Muridae > Mus > Mus pahari. Next base: position 52,775,288 of record NC_034607.1, read on the forward strand.
ACTCCATAAGCATCAGGAACACACACTGTATACACACATAAAACAATAAAATATCAAAGAATAAGACAAACCTATTCAAATGCACAAAGGTGAGCATGCCCATTACAGCACTGTACTTGGCAAGGAATTGAGAGGGAGTAGAAGCAAATGCCTATTAGACAAGGACTCCAAGTAACTCACGGTGCATCCATACAATGGACTATTATGGCACCATGGAAACGGAGACAGGTCTATATGGCTTCCTGATCAAAGAGAGTGTGTGTGTGTGTGTGTGTGCCTTCCCAGGCCTCCAAGTGTACTATTAAAGTTAAGAGGAACGAGTGAATATCATTATTTTTACCAAATGTGAGAAGGAAAAGAACATTGTCACTGGAGTGTATTTGAAAGGCTAAGTAAGAAACGGTCAAACTCATTACCTCTGAAGGTGAAGGGGGACTGGGGAGGGACTCAAAGGCTGTGGATTTTCTATGCTTTTATATTACAATAGTACACCCTGTTTTATTTGTATGTTTTTAAAGGCCAACTGTTCTTTTGTTTTGTTTTGCTTTCTGTTTTGTTTTGCTTTCTGTTTTGTTTGGTTTCTTCAGATTTGTGTTCCTTTATCAGCATCTCAGTGAGTGGGTGATAGGCCACAGAAAGGGAAATTTCTTAAAAGAGAAAAGATTATTCTACATGTATGAGAAAATGGAGTGTATTCCTTAGGGTTCTCTAAAGAAACAAAACTGGCTGGGCGTGGTGGCACACACCTTTAATCCCAGCACTTGGGAGGCAGAGGCAGGCAGATCTCTGAGTTCGAGGCCAGCATGGTATACAGAGTGAGTTCCAGGACAGCCAGGGCTACACAGAGAAACCCTGTCTCAAAAAACCAAAAATAAAATAAAATAAGAAACAAACAAACAAACAAACAAAACTGGCAGAGTGAGTGTTTGTGGCCGGTGTCCCAGCTGGTCTTCAGTAGACACCAGGACTCTGAGAAAGCAGGCTCTGATGCCAGCAAAAGAGTGGTCCTTCCAGCAAAAGCACAAGCAAGCGTCCCTCTTCCGTGTCACTTATGTAAGCTGCCAGCAGGTATGTCCCAGAGTAAAAGTGGATCCAGCTCAAACGATATAGATTATTAAGGGCAAACCTTCCCACATCAAGTGCATTAAGAAATATCCTCGGGGGCTGGTGAGATGGCTCAGCTGATAGAGCGCTGACTGCTCTTCCAAAGGTCCTGAGTTCAAATTCCAGCCACCACATGGTGGCTCACAACCACCTGCAATGAGATCTGATGCCCTTTTGCCAGAACGAGCAGGGCCAACTGGAGCAGAGGTCCTGAAAATTCTATTTCCAACAACTACATGAAGGCTCACAACCATCTGTACAGCTACAGTGTCCTCACATACATAAAATAAATGTTTAAAAAAAAGGAAAGGAAAAGAAAAAGAAAAAGAAGAAAGAGAAAATGGAAAAGGAAAAGGAAAAGGAAAAGGAAAAGGAAAAGGAAAAGGAAAAGGAAAAGGAAAAGGAAAAGGAAAAATCCTCTCAGATGTAGGCAGCTGCCTGGGTTTCAGTTGATTCCTGATAGTCAAATTGACAGCCAAGAACAACCATCACATGGAATTGGCCTCTGTATTACTAGCAACTCGAGCTGTTATAGAGCTGGTAACTTCAAGTCTGGAGCTGCATTTGAAAACCCCAGGTTCTAACAATGTCTTCCTTTTGCTCTTGATACAAAAGCACATATTTCGGCTGCTCACTTTGTGAAAGAGTGTAGATCTACTGTAGACCTACCGTAAGTATTCTTGAAGCCATTCACTGGCCATCTTTCTGGTGAGTGTCCGGTTTGCATCAATTCCAAGGTAAGCACTGGGGTACAGCAGAGAACATGACAGAGAAGCCCCTGTCCTCAGAAGCCTGGCCATATAGTGTAACTGAATTATGTCCTTTACTGGGCTAAGTTTGCTCGCTGCCAAGATGAGTTGAACTTCTCTGACATATGGATCATATAGATTAAAAAAGGAATTTGCTGGTGGATATAAGAAACCACATATGAACCACATACATCTTAAATCTGAAAATAGTAGCTTATTATGTCTGTTATAAAGTTAAGGTTGATGTGGTAGGAGCCCTTCAGATGGCTCCCCGTGATTCTACTTTCTGGTGTCTACACCCTTGGAAGACTCTGTCTTTTGGAGTGTGAGCTGGTCCTAATGGACTTGATTCTAATAGGTAAAACACTGGAAAGGCAATAGGGCATCACTCCCAGATTAGGTTAAACCGAGTGTGGCCTCCTGTCTTCTTTCCATGCTGTCTTGGCCTTCTCTTCCACACTTGCTTGGAGAAAGGCCTTCATGGCTACATGGCATGAGACTGAGGCAACCTCTGACAGACCAGTGATAAGTCAGGAGCTGGGGTCCTGGGTCCTACACTCTGTGAGAGACCAAAGCCTAAGTGTGCTGGACACAGATCCGGAGCCAGTTGAGACTTGCCGTAACTATAGCAGCCTAGCAAATACAGGAACTTCAATCTTGAGAGAGCCTCGGTGTGTGTGAAGCACAGCTAAGCCAGGCTGCACCTGGGGGAAGGGCTAGTGATGAATGCTGTTTTAAGCTTTCAGTGGGGAAGCTTGTTACCAAGCAACAGGCAACCAAGATGGTTGACTAGGCAATCATTCCCCTTTGGAAGCAGATCACATAAGGCAGGGCAAGGCCTTTGGGAGCATTATTTCTCACATGGGCAAACGTGGCACAGCCGTGACAGAACGTATTGCGTCACTTGGCTTTGTTTCATCTTTCCAGTGACCTAACTTTGCTTCAGAAAGCCTAGTTGAAAAGAGACTTTAAAAAAATAAAAAATTCTTGTAACTTTTTCTGGCAATGGATGGTTTTTTCAAATTCATTTGTCTTGAAAAACTTTAATTTGAAAGTAATTTCATTAAGACTCATTCTAGACTTAGATGTTATTTTATACAAATACTTATTTTCTGTAGTCACCTGATCGTCCCTGCTGGTCACATCCTCTTACCTTTATGCAGAAATTTGCTCCATCATTCAGCTTTTAGTTGTGGGATAAGCTGCTCCTCAAGTAAAACCTCATATTCTTCATATTCTTCCATCTTCAACCCACCCCCTTCTGCCTGCGTGTCTGTGTGTGTGTGTCTGGCTAGAAATACATATCGTCATATTCAAATGATTGCTCTGATAGCTTTACATGGCATCCTTGGATTTCTTACTGAATGAAGGAAAAAAAGGAATGCATTCTGTTTTAGAACATAAATCATGTAACTAGTTTTAGTAGTTTCTATTTGGAAAAGAATTTTTGCATTAATTTTTGTAGATATTTCAGCTTAGTGGCTGTAGTGGCTATTCCTGGTTGTCAACTTGACCCTATCTGGGATGAACTACAATCCAGACTTGGAAGGCTCACCAATGATCCTAATCTGGAGGCTGGGAGATACAAGTTTCTGACCTGGATCTTGGTATGGAGATCTTGGGGCATAGTGACTATGAATTCCAGAAGATTAAGACTGGGAGATTTCCAAGTTCGAGGTCATCTGGGATTAAAGGTGTGGTGGTACACACCTTTAATCTGGGCTGCACCTTCTTCTGGAGACCTACATAAGGACATTGGAAGAAGGAAGGCTCTCTCTCTCTCTCTCTCTCTCTCTCTCTCTCTCTCTCTCTCTCTCCCTCCCTCCCTCTCTCTCCCCTCCCTCTCCTTCCCTCTCCCTCCCTCCTTCAACTGCTTGCTGTGTGGGACTGAGCAACTGCTAGCTCTTTTGGACTTCCATTCACAGCTGCTGCTGACCATTGTTGAGAGTTGGACTGCAGACTATAAGTCATCAACAAATTACTTTACTATATAGAGACTACCCATAAGTTCTGTGACTCTAGAGAACCCTGACTAATACAGAAGTTGATACCAGAAGTGGGGTATTCCTGTGACAACCTGACCATNTTNGGGGGAGGACTGTGGAAGGACTTTGGAACTTTGGGTTAGAAGATCCATTCTGTATTAAGAGCTCTGTGGAATGTTGTGCAGGAGCTTAGGAGATAATGTAGAGAACAGTGCAGAAGATGGAGGCCTGGATTGTGAAATTTCAGAGGGAAAATTAAAGACTCTTATCAGGGCCATTGCTATTTTGATTGTGAAGATTCTGTGGTTCTGTTTAGCTGGGGCTGAAGAATCAGCTGTGATTAACAAGATGCCAGAATTACTAAAGAGAAACCTTTGCATTACTGGGACTACTGTTGGTGGTTAGCTGGAGCTAAGAAATTAGTGGTGATTAAGAAGAGACCAGCAGCATTGAGGTGACATCTTCTGGGAAGTGTTTTCTGAGAGCCCAAAGAGACTGTGTTCTAGAGATAGCCAAGGTTATACTTCGTGCTGCAGCAGGACTTGGTAATGTTTGTCACCCAGGTGGTACTGGTTTTGAAGGCTTGAAGGGGTCAGAAGAGCATCTGAGGCTTGGCACTGTGAGAGGTCACGGAAGGTGCAGCCTCAGTTGCAATTGATGGCCCAGGAAGACAATAGTGTTTTGGAGATGCCAGAACCATGAGATGACCAACAAGAACAACAGCAGCAGTAGAGCAGCTGGAGCCTAGAAGACAAGCTGTGTGCTACAAAGGGCAGAGCTGGAGAAGTGACCCAAGCCCTTGGAGGAATCCAGAAGATCATGAGTGAATCCCAGACATTGGACAGTTGGAGTTTGATTTTGATTTTGATTGTTACTGTGCCCTGATTTTTCCCTCTTGAAGGAAGTATTTAGTGGAGCCCACAGTTAAGAGACTTTTAATTGTAAAAAGACTTCAGATTTTAAAAGAGATTGGATATTTTAAAGGGATTGAAATTTTAAGAATGTGCAAATACTGTGGGACTTTTAAAGTTATTNA
>NC_034607.1:52780166-52787514 GCF_900095145.1 Mus pahari
TNGGGNNNNANAAGAAAGTAAGGGTTGAGGCTTAATAGTGATGTGTTTGTGTGTCAAGTTGACAAGAGGTCAATTGTACTGGCTGGTTTTGTGTCAACTTGACACAAGCTCGAGTTATCACAGAGAAAGGAACTTCAGTTGAGGAAATGCCTCCATGAGATCGAGCTGTGTGGCATTTTCTCAATTAGTGATCAAGCAGGGAGGGCCCATTGTGGGTGGTGCCATCCCTGGGCTGGTAGTCCTGGGTTCTATAAGAAAGCAAGCTGAGCAAGCCAGGGGAAGCAAGCCAGTAAAGAACATCCCTCCATGGCCTCTGCGTCAGCTCCTGCTTTTTGACCTGCTTAAGTTCCAGTCCTGACTTCCATTGGTGATGAACAGCAATACGGAAATGTAAGCTGAATAAACCCTTTCCTCCCCAACTTACTTCTTGGTCATGATGTCTGTGCAGGAATAGAAACCCTGATTAAGACAGTGGCTCATTGAAAACTGTAGACAATCCATATTTGGAGGCCTTGAATTAGAGGGGACACCCCCAAATACAGCGGGAAACAGTGGGAAAATAACACCCTTGTAAAGGAAAGATTTTGTGTACCTGTTTACTTTGTTATCAAGGTTTGGCTTTTCCTTGTTTGGAATAAAATATGAAATGATCCACACATTACTTTGACTGAATCAGGAGGACAGGCTTTCTGAATCGTAAAGGGGAAAGGCAACACAACAGACAGCTCATTACATTTCCTCCTAAAATATTTAAGGAGATAAGCAAATTACAGCAGGAAAATGGCCTCAGAAGAACATGGTAATTATTTATGTCATCTACAAAAGGATGAAAAAAGAGCTGATGTCAATGAACACTCTGGGATGAAGAAGCCAGTCAGGCCTGTGCTAGCCTTTGGATTTCACAAGGCATTTGCCCATTCCCAGCTGCAGCTTTCAATCTACAAAATACCTCTAAAACAGGAACAACAAGAACAATAAAATAATCACACAGGAGTTTTGTATGTTTTGTTTTGTTTTATCAGCAACCTGAAAAATATACATACCTCCAGAGTATAGGAGGATCTAAGACTTGGGCCTCTTATGTGGCGTGACCTTAAAATGCTTCTCTGACATCAGGTAGGGCTCTGGAAAGAACTGAGTGTCCAGTGGGTGTAATGTGAGGTGCAGGAGGTGTTGAACTTGTGGTTCTGTGCATGTGTTATGTCGATGAGCTCCATCCACAGCCCTGGGGTTTAGGAGTCTCAAGAAGCCCAAGAACCATTTGGTGAGCCTCCCACGCATGGGCAAGTCCATCTAGATAGTCCCTTTGGGTTCACCCCTCTGCTGTTTCTAGAGAAGGGGGTTTCTGGTAAAGATCAAGACCACCCAAGGCACATGCTTGAGGGGTTACTGGCGAGAGGTCTGAGGAGGCCCGTGCTGCATTGCAGTGACAGATTTTTCTACTTTGGGTAACTAATCCCAACAGATCTTCCCCATAGACATTCAGAACAAAAGCCTGGAAGTCTAGGCACAGGCCTCTCCTGAGGCAAAGACACACAGCCAGCCAGAGTGGAAAGGGAAGGAGGGGGCAAAGAGCACAGATACCTGTCTCAAAAGGTTTCTGAAATGAAACTCCTTGCATTATCATTCCCCTATAAGCGTCAAGGCAACTGACACAGAGACATAAAAACCAAAGACCCCAGCTAGTTTACTCAGAGTTGGCTGTACCCCAGCTAGTTTCCTGAGATCTGACTATCCCCCCCCAGCTAGTTTCCTGAGAGCTGGCCATCCCCCCCCCCCAGCTAGTTACCTCAGAGATGGCTGTCCCCCTACCAGCTAGTTACCTCAGAGATGGCCAATCCCCCCACTCCAGCTAGTTACCTCAGAGCTGGCTGTCCCCCCAGCTAGTTACCTCAGAACCAGCCATCCCCCCCCCCCAGCTAGTTACCTCAGAGCTGGCCGTGCCTATTATATCATACCCTCCTTTGCAATTCCTAATTTCTGTTCCAGTTTTAATATGCCTTGCTAATTGAGTCCTATGCCTTGCTAATTGAGTCCTACCCCACACTGAGTCCTGGAAACAATTGAAAGGTTTTTTATTGTTATATGCTTATTTATTTTTTCAGTCTGATATGGTATGACACACCTTTAATCCCAGCACTTAGGAGGCAGAGACAAGTGGATCTCTACTAGTTTAAGTCTAACCTGGTCTATAAGGGAATTCCAGGCCAGTCAGGGCTACAGATCTGGACTCAAAAAGAAAAAAATCATTACACTTTTATTTATTCAGAGTGTGTCATAGGTGCGTGCGTGCGTGTGTGTGTGTGCGTGTGTGTGTACAGGCACACACGTATATGTATACAGACGTGTGTGCCTGAGAACTTTCCTGAGTTTTGGCATGCATGTGGAGATCGAAGAGCAACTTTCAGGGGTCAGTTCTCCCTCCACCGTAAAGCTCCTGAGATCTTGGTAGCAAGTACCTCAACCTACTGCACCATCCTGCCAGCCGGGACATCTCAGTTAAATGCTGTGGAGCTATACAAGGCTGACTTATTTGTAGTTGTCAAATTTACTTCATTCTGTGGGACTGTAGAGCAGGCCTTACAGGAATTCGGGGATAGATTACACTGTTTTGTTCTTCCTGGCTCTCCATATTCTCAGGAGAAGGCAGATTTCTGACAGTGCCCAGGACCTAAGAGGCCACCAATTGTCACAAGGTGAAAAATCTCACAGACACAATTACCCTCCACAGACATCACCAAGAAGGGCCTTTGGGGGACCTAATTCTTCCTATGGCTGGCTGTTTGGGGAAAGGCTAGTTAGTGAACTACGGGCATGTGGGTGGGTCTTCCATCTTTCTAAGCATCTTCTAGCTGGTAAGGCTGTGTCTTTCTCCCAGGGTCTCCAAAAGTCATTGGCCAGTTGCACCTAAGCAAGGAAAGGAGGAGAGAGTCCTGTGAATTATTACTGCATCAGTGTGTGAATGGCAGGTCTCCTTGGCCAGCATGGGGCTACCCTTGTTTTCTAGTTAGTTTCTATGTTCTAGGCACAAACTGATATGTATTCATTCTCATTCACCTAATATTGACCTGCTTGAGAACAGGATGTACCAGTGTGCTTTAATGTTCATACAAACAGCAATATAGATATGGGCTAACTTGCTCTGACACAGTAACCGTCCCCCTGAGTCAAGCAGAAAAGTTATGGGACCTATGAGAGTCCTTCCAAGGCGTCCTTATTCATCCTACCAGCCAAGGCCTGAGGTCATGAGTGGGAACACATTCCTATCATTCCAATTCTGATTGATTAGTGCTGAAGTCGCTGCTAACTAGTGATTGCCAGTTCCCGCATCTACACGGCTCAGTGGGTGAACACGGCTTAAATTAAGCCGACTTGAGCCTGTGGACACACATTGTTCTAGTTGCAATGTTGGGGAAAGGGAACCCAAACCAAACACAAATGCAAAACTGAGGTCAGGCCGAAGGAGTGGAGACTGCCAGAGGGTGGGGGTCCTGGCAGTGCCCGGTACCGCCCCTCCCCGTGTAGCTGCTTCACCTGTCTCCCTAGAGTCGGTTCATGGTCCACGCTGACTGTTGCTGGCACAACCGCCGTGGTGTTGCCTCCCGTGGTCCCCTTCCTCACAAATTCCACCACCTTCTCCAGTGAGTGCAACTCCTTTCTCAAGGCGTTCCTGCTCCGGCCCCGCAGCTCCCCGCAGCTCCTACTTCCAACCCGTGGTAGCCCACACCAGTCTCCATTCCTTTCTCCACGCATCTCCCTTTTCATAGCTCCCATGGCCAGGTATGGAGAGAACATTCTGTTTAGGCTAGACAACATTTTCAGGGATGTTTAGTTTCCTTCTGCAAATCTCGGGGAGAGACTGGGTAGCCTAGTAGAGTCTCGAGAATGTTTGGACGACATCAGAATTAAATACTGCTTTTCTGTTTGTGGCTCCTTGAGTACATTCAAGCAAATAATAGGAAAGGTTCTTTAGGCTTTATGTAAGCTCAAGTGAGCTCGAGTGGCTCTGCTGTCAATAATATCGAATGGCGCTTCTTGCCAACTTTCCACTTGGTGGAAGATCTTCCATAAAGATGTACATTGTGAAGCAGCCACAGAACCAGCAGTGGTTGGGCCAAATCCTGATTAAAATTCTTGCTAGTGACTCCTTTGCCAAGGCTGTCCTGTATTTTCACCTGTTGGAAATATAACTGCCTGTCAGTACTGAAGAATGTCAGCACCTTTCAGAGGTCGCACACACACTGTCCCCCTTCTACAATGCCAGCAGTCAAACGTGTTAAAACCTCAAACGTCCAAAAATGGAAGGGACTGGATCTTGCTGCATTTTAAGGTAGAAGCAGTTACATGAGATAGGGAGAAAGTTCTATAAAGTAAGACTGGTGATAACATTATTTATGCTTTAAACACCAGGGCCCTTCCAACTCTGCCTATGTTCCAACCTCCAGCTATATTTCTAATACATCCTCTAACTTCATAGGCATCTGCAAAAATCTGCAGATGTTTGAATGGAAACAAAATGTTTCAAACCTCAAGTAGACACAGGTCATACTTACCATGGGAAGGAAGGAAGTCTCATTGCCAGAGTTCCTACAGAGAAGGTTTTGAATTTCCTAGATAGGACTACCACAGACGTTAGAGGGACCGTTACATGAGGAAAGCAGGGTTTTGGTGAAAGCTTCTGTCTTGAAGTTAAGCAGAAACTGAGAGGAGTGGCTAGACAAACATCCATAGAATTGACTTACTAATTTTAATTCATCAGATGAGTCTAACGTTTGAAACTCAAACACACTTGCTTGTTCTTTGGTTTCTGGTGCTGAATTTTTCTTTTCAATTTTTCTGGCAGTTATTTGTGGGGTGTGTTCTTGTGAAGATGCTCTGACTTAACATGGCTGTCAGTAACTTGACCCTGGTAAAGTGGCAGAGTTCTGAGGAATCAGGTAGCCTTGTCTTTATTTGGACACTGCCCCTTTCCAGGTTGGTGACACGGGCCACACCTCTTTGGCACCGTGGACTTCTGTTATTTCATTTAATCAGTGGGTATTAAAAAAACCCTGATCCCTTTGCCTCCTAACATTGTTGTGAAGATTAACTAAGGTCCTATGTGTTACATCGTTTCCCAGCTCTGAAGTGCTACACGGTCCATGCTATCCCGTCCATCATCACCTCAGAATTCCTCTCCCGTTCCACAGCCTCAGATGCAGTATTTAGGAAAAGTGCAGACTTGAATGCCATATGGAGTCCTGTTGACACTGCAGATGTTGGTTAATTTTAGATTCTAAAAGAACAAAAGGACAGAAGTACTACCAGGCAAATCAGCCTCTCTTTAGCTTTTTCTTCGAAGACTCCTATTATCTGAACACTGAACTAAAAATGGCAGGCTAAATATGATAGGAAATTACATCATTTGAGGCATTGAAATTCTGTATAGCCAAGCCCTTTTGCAGAACACATGTTTGTTCCCTGCAAAGCACATGGCCAATGAGTTTGATGTTATAAAATTAATTACTGTTAGGGTGTTTTGCAGACCTAAGTAGAAGAATTTCAGCCTTTAACTTTGAGAGCCAGTCAGGAGAAACAGAACAGGCTCAGTGGAACCCAGAAAGCTATACAAGGCGTCTAGGGGCCACCGCTCTCTTGAACTTAGGAAACTGAACTGAGTTCTGTGAATTTCTTCACAGAAGGCCAGGTCTGACTGATATCTACGTGCTCATGGGAGCTGCCTTTATGGCCCACTCATTTTGACAGCTCTGTCCTGCTCAGGGGTTCTGCCTATAGAAGACACGCCTTTCCCAAAGCCATCCAACTCTGGTTGCCCATGCCTAAGCAATAGGTGTTTTAGTAAAACACAGATGATATCTGTCACTCTATCTTTTGTTGCATGACAACATGTAACGTAAAGCATGGTATGCATTTTGTATGTTGATTTTTTTAAAGGGAGACAATGAAACAAAGGATATCTCATACCAGAGCCTATCCAATCAATTAGTCAGTGGGTTTGAAATGATCCAATTAATGTTCTGAGCCTACATTTTAAAGACCATTTTCTAAGTATTAAGTTTGTCCTAAGACTGGTCATTTATATCTTAATGCCTCAAGACACTGGCAGAATAGCACCTTAGTTAGAAATAAATCAATCCTTCCTTCCTTCCTTCCTTCCTTCCTTTCTCTCTCTCTCTCTCTCTCTCTCTCTCTCTCTCTCTCTCTCTCTCTCTCTCTCTCTTTCTTTCTTTGAGGCAGGGTCTTGATATGTAACTCTGGAGTCCTGGAACTCACTCTGTAGCCCTGGCTGTCCTGGAACTCACAGATCCGCCTGCCTCTGCCTCCCAAGTGCTGGGATTAAAGGTTTGCACCTCTAAGACCAGTAAAATTTCAAACAGATGCTGTAAGTGTTTTACCTTTGAAATTTTCGATCTAGCTGAGGCAAAAACCCAGGCCTGGTGGCTTCTGCCTATAAGCTTAACACCAGGGAGGCTGTAGCAGAGTTCCAAATCAGCTTGAGCTATAGATTTCTTGAAACATTGCCTCATAAAATTGCATAAGAGAGGATATAGAGATGGTTCTGTGGTTAAGAGACTTTTTGCTCTTTTGGAGAACCTCAGTTGGACTCCCAGCACCCACATGGGTGTTTTGCTCCCACCAGTAACTCTAGTTCCAGGAGAACTGGTACCTTCTGACTTCCATAGGCACCAGGCATGCACATAGTACACATATATACATGCATATTCATATACATAAAATGCAATAAATCAAAATAATTTTTAATTGTATAAGATATTTCAACTTGTGTTTTAGAAACTATAATTTTGAACCGCACTGCCTTCTGGATTGAAAATACGGAGAGTAAATTCAAAAGGTAAGCTTTGGACACTACCTAATTTAGACTAACTGTTCAGTATTAAGACTATTATCGAACTAGAGAGATGGCGTAATGATTAAGAGCACTTGTTGCTCATGCACAGGACCTGAGTTTGGTTTCCAGTACCCATGTCAGGTAGCTCACACTGCCTGTGTCCCTAGTTCTGGGGATCCAATGGATACCTACACCCGTGCACATACATACATGCAGATATACACACACATTAACAAGAAGGAGTAATATTAACCAGCCCTCACTCTGCCCAGTGCAGATGACAGCTTTCCGGTACAAACGGCCTAATAAGACAGGCTTGACTTGATTCTGTGTTACAGTTTTCTGTAACTGAAACGGAGCTGTAAACCTCCAAGTGAGCCTCTGTGCGAACTGTGAATCAGCCTGGATGCTTCTAGGCCGGAGCCAGAAACAGAGTCAAACAATGTCAGTCACTGCTGAAGTGAGCTAGAGCCGACCCCGCAGAGTCACACAATGTCA
>NC_034607.1:52789041-52791836 GCF_900095145.1 Mus pahari
CAGAGTCAAACAATGTCAGTCACTGCTGAAGTGAGCTAGAGCCGACCCCACAGAGTCAAACAATGTCAGTCACTGCTGAAGTGAGCTAGAGCCGACCCCGCAGAGTCAAACAATGTCAGTCACTGCTGAAGTGAGCTAGAGCCGACCCCACAGAGTTGAACAATGTCACTCACTGCTGAAGTGAGCTAGAGCGGACCCCGCAGAGTCAAACATTGTCACTCACTGCTGAAGTGAGCTAGAGCCAGCCCCGCAGAGAACCAGGTATAAATTTCTTCAGATTACTACTTGTTTCCTTCGGTCACTTTACCAGCGTGCTGGGTCTACATACAGACTTCTAGGGAAGAGAAAGAGAACTCTGGTTCGGGGTCAGTCAAGGGGTACAGCCCAATGGTAGCATTACTCTTCCCAAGAATAGAGTACTCTGGGAGTTAATTGGGGGAAATATTGGCAACAACAGGAGTCTAATTCACTGAATTCATCTAACAGAAGAGCGTGTTAGGCAAAGTAGCCTAGTCAAAAAGGTAGGTTTAGGGCTGAGGAGATGGCTCAGTCAGCTAAGGACCTACCACATAAATGTGAGACTGAATCTGGGTCCCCACTGTCTACACAAAAGCTAAGCGCATCTGTTACACTAGTCCTGGGGAGGCAGAAATGAGCAGGTTCCTGGAGCCTGTTGTCCAAAGGAGAGCTGTCAAGGAAGGATAGACATCTGCCCTCTACATACACAAGTATACACTACATACACTCCCACACACATGTACACGCACACAAATACACACACATGCGTGCACGCATACACCGAAGTAAAATAAAAGGGTAGATTTGTTGGCCCACCGTGTATGTCACTGCAGGGTGGGTTGGGGAAGCTTTAAGATTAAGAGCTTCACTTGATTTCCAGTTTGCCTACCCTGCTTCATGCTTGCAGTTAGCCCTCAGCATCCTATTCCTGCTGCCATACCTGCCTCTGGCTGCCCTGCCATCCATCATGGTGGGCTCTACTGCCACACCTGCCTCTGGCTGCCCTGCCATACACCATGGTGGGCTCAAATCCTCTGAAACTGTCATCCCAAATAAACTTTTCCTTCTACAAAGTGCCTTGGTCATGGTGTTTAATTACACCAACAGAAAAGTAATTAATAGAGCCAATGTGATTGCTTTAGAATATATAGTTGAAATGAAGCTTGATCCAGGGCTCATACACTGCACCGAGGACCTACCTAATCCTCTTCATGTGCTTTGAGATTCAACATCTTTAGTATTGGTTTTATTTTTAAGCATTTTCAATTAGGCTTCTTTAATATTAGATGCACTCTAGGGCTAGCTTCTCCTGTATGTGTCCAGATAACTCCAGTTTCAATAGGGACTCATCTTAGACTATCTAGACTCACTCACTGTAGCCAAAGGGATAGTGTGTATTATATGGTTTAGGCCATATGCTCACTCCTGCTGCAAGGAGGTGGGACTAGGGTTGGGACGTCCCTGTTCTCAAGGCTGAGAATAAGGGACCATGGCCCCACAAATAAAACAAGTGTAGTCAGTAGAGTGATGCACTCTACAGCCACTCAGAGATCAGGAAGACAAATAATTCCATCATTCATCATTCTTCACTGATTGGATTCTGAAAATATCCTAGGGTTAGCACCCAAGCCTTGCAAGGTGGAGGAAGCTATATGCTGGCCAAAGGTGAGTAGAATGTTTAAGTGAAACATTTCACCAGAAAAAGATAATATCTGCTATGATGAAAAGAGAAGCCTTGGCAATAAAAAAAATCATCATAATTAAAAAATCATCATAAGCTATGCGCCCCAGGGCAAAGGCAGGACTGATGCTGATGGGGTCAGGATTCGTTTAAGTCTTCACTTACAAACCTGGCATTCCTATCTGATACTTCATTTCAGAGAGGCATTGCACAGGGAATTAAGAGTTTAAAATCCACTCACTGATGGTCTGAGTTCCTCCCTGCTACAGGGCACAGATGCTCAGGAGGCAAAACTTGGGGAGTTTGACTGGGCGGGGGCTGGGCTTCAGGGAAGCTCAAAGATGCTGTAGCTCTGGGAGTGGGAAAGCCACCATCTGAGATGTGACAAAGCAGAAGCTGGTATTCCCTGGCTTCTGGGACCCCAGTCACTGCTGGAGAACTGCACAGAGAAGTTGGGTAACAGAGTGTGTGGGGGTATGGGGGGCACGCATATGTCTGCAACAGGGCCAGGACAGGGCCTCCCAAACTCCTGAACATCTAGGTGTTGCTGAATCAGGAGGAGTTGAGAGCAGAGTTGGCCCCTGCAGGCTAAGGATGGTGTTTAGCCCAGGGCCAGAGGGGGCTGGGGAAGGGGAGCTCCTGCTTAGCTCAGCAGTGATTGTCCTTAGCTTAATGGTGGTTGTGGCTGGAAGCACAGAAAGATCTTCTACAGGAGAATATGTTCTCCATGGTGGATCTTGATGAGAGATAATCCATGATTCTAAACTGTTTATTGGCTGTTCATTGTGGAAAATGGATGCATACCATACTGTACCAACTTCTCAGGGTGGACCTGAGATTAAATAACTTTTGCAGAGAGAAATGTCTGGTAAGGGAAGTTTATTGGCTAAACCCTCAGGGCCTTTTGGTACCTCATTAGCATGGAGAACTCTGTTCTAGGTCTACATGACTGTCTTAGTCAGGGTTTCTATTCCTGCACAACATCATGACAAAGAAGCAAGTTGGGGAGGAAAGGGTTTATTCCGCTTACATTTTCATACTGCTGTTGATCACCAAAAGATTCAGGACTGGAACTCAAGCAGGTCAGGAAGCAGGA
>NC_034607.1:52792006-52797342 GCF_900095145.1 Mus pahari
CCACCCACAAGGGGCCTCTCCCACTTGATCACTAATTGAGGGAATGCCCCACAGCTGGATCTCATGGGGGCATTTCCCCAACTAAAGTTCCTTTCTCTGTGATAACTCCAGCTGTGTCAAGTTGACACAAAGCTAGCCAGTACAATGACCACAGGTCACATTTCCTTATGTGGAGAGTGTGGCATGTGTTCCAGGCCAGGAATTTGTCAGGCAGTAGGGACTCGCCTAAGTCTTGGATATGTACCCCTCAAGTCTCCAGGTCTCAGGCCCGCTCTACCTTACCAAATTTCCTGGCATGTTGCTGACCCACATCACTCAAAGTATTCTTTATGCCTTCAAAAAAAGGCAGTTTAAATGGTTTTTAATTTCCTTGTCGGAGAAAATACAAAGATGTCATTTCCAGGCCAAGAATGAGGAAGTACTCTTAAAGGAACATCAAAGTCAATCCTTGGAAAGCCAAGGTTCTGATTTGGTAATCTGGTCACACCATCTCAGAACATTCTTTCAGAAATTTTTATTGAAGTTTATTATAGCCAGGGAAACTTCTGGGAATTTATCTGGAGCCTATTCTTGCTTACATACATACATACCAGGTTATTTATTGCAGGATTGTTTGTAATAAACAGAAAAGACTGGAAACAATCCAAGTGGTCATCAATAGGGGATGGTTAAATAAACTACAGCATATCCTGTAGGGTAATACTATACAGCTGTTGAAAGAATGAGGAAGTTGTGTTCCAACAGACAGGAGAAATCTCACCGTTCCAATGCTAGAGGGAAAAGCAGGGTGCAGATACAGGAGTGCAACCCGCTACTTCTCATGTAGGAAGAGAAGAGAAAATATACACAAGTGTTTGTATTCGAAGAAACATGGAAAATACACAAAGGAACAACCTAAATGGCTATCTCAACCCATAAGGGTGAAGGAGAACTGAGTAAGAGGGTATGGGAGGAGAGAGACTACACTATACCTTTTTGTTTTGATTCCTGACATATGAGAATATTGGTTGAATCCACACCAAAAAGGAAAAAAAAAAAGCTTAAGATAAATGATTCAGAGGTGTAAGATAATTTCATAAAGGGTATAATGCTCTTAATTTTAAAAAATTAAATCAATGATCCAAGGTATATTGTTGGTAGAAGCCAAGCAGCAGCTGCTAGAGATGTCTACACCGTACTGGCTCTCATTGTCTACACCGTACTGGCTCTCCTTCTCCGCAGCTGTACACTCCATTCTTTCCAATATCTTCAGTCTCTTGGATATTTTTTCCTTTTCAAGTCAACCGATCAGTCAGAGATTGTGGAATGTGCTGATTTCAATGTGAGTTCAAGGCAGCTTGAGCCACACAGAGAAAGCTATTTTATAAAAGAGCAAAACAAACACATAGGTGAAGATAGCACTTCTTCTAAAATGTGGCTTTCTGCATGTAATAATAAATGCTGAGAGTTTGATATCTTGCCCAGAAGTGAGGTTCTTGGCCACTTCATTATATATACCAAGTCCTGGTGCTACACACCAACTTGTGCACAACCTGTGCTTGAATATTCCACAGACATGACAAGACTATATTTTCTTTCCTGTAATGAATTTCTTTTAGGGCAAGGGCTGTGCCTTGTTCATGTTCTCAGAGCCTGCTGTGGAGCTGGTACTCAGTAGACTGAATTTTCACCAAGTTCCTTATATTCGGTAGCTTTCCCTTGTCATCACTGAACCCCTCAGTGAGACTGCTCAGTTCTTCCTGAAAAGATATCTTCACATTGTCTTTTCTGATTCGTCTTCATCACTACCACCCTGATCCAGATTCTTATCATCTGCAGCCTGCACCAAAGCAACTGGACTTCTTTCTGATCCTTTGCCCCATGAATGCATTCCCTAAAACCACTTAAAAGCGATGTAGAAAACAAGTAATTGCACCCTAATGTCTAAGTCCTATTATATCACACTCCTGCTTAAAATTCTTCAAAGGGTAATGATTGAATTTAGAATAAGATTTAAACACTTCCTCAAAGCTTCACAGTGGCCTCATCCATTCTTTGTACTTCTACCAATACTCTGGCTTCTTCCTTGTGTTCTTGCCTTGGGGCTTGTCAATGTCTTTGTCTTTGCCTGGGATGCCCGTGGAGCTGTATATTGTCCTTCTAACCAAACATGTCTCCTCAGGGAGCCTTACCCTGACCACTCCAGGTACATCAGTGTTCTGAGCTATTTGTTGCACCTTTTAACTGCAGATTGGAATCTTTACTGCTTTGGATTTGTTATCCTAGTCATACCTATGATGTGTTAATCTTGCTCATCTTTGTATGGTCTGGTGCCTAGAACAGGCCCACAGATAATGGCTTTGAAAAATTCAATAAATAAAGGTTTCTAAAATAAATTATGAATATTCATTTCATTTGTTCTGAGAACTTTATGTGACTAATTATAAACCAAGAACTAATTATAAAAAGGGCAGATCCTATCAGAGTGGCTTCTGAAGAAACAGTATAGAGACCACATAAAGAAAGTTAACTGAGGTAACAATTGGGAAAATATGCCTCAAAAAAAAAAAAAAAGTAAGTAGATTCTGCCACAAGTCAGTCTACAGAGCAGGCAATAAGTTAGCAGAAGGGGACAGAAAATGTCCACATGTTGGGTTTTCACTAGAGCTGCTCAAAACCCATCAGGAGACAGAGCTTTCTAGCTACAGTTGTTTTAATGGCCATTCTCCAAGGGAAAGAACCAAGATTTGGAGATCTTTCTGACTTGGGCTGGAGAGCTCAGCAGGTAAGCACGGAGATTTTCCACCAAGGTCTGCTGCAGCCTCCTGCTCTCCTTCGGCAGTGACATGATACACACAGGCTCAGTTCTGGGAAAGAACAAATGTTAGAGGGGACTGTCTCCAGGGCACAGGGCAGTGTTCTGGGAAAGAACACGTTAGAGAGGACCATCTGCAGGGCACAGGGCAAAGGCTTTACCAAGGGAAGGTCCTTTCATTGGAGCTGTAAGAAAACAGTTTTCAAGCAAAGGAGGCACAATTAGGGTAAAAATGTAATGATAAACGAAAAAAGGGTGGGGACATATACATCTAAGAGAGAAGCAGGGATGTCCAGAAGGGGCGATTGCCCAGAAGGGGCAATGCTGAAAAAAAAAAAAAAGTGCTATTTTACAGACAGTTGGGCAGCCGTGAAAACGGGAGATTGAAACAGACAGATCTGGGTTTTCTAAAGAAAATGACAGTGGCAGATTGGTAGGCGAATTGGAGCATGAAGAAAGGAGTTGGTTAGCAGTTTCATGCAATTGTGCAAATGAGCTAGCTCAGTGAAGACAGGAGAAACCGGAAGACAGAATGTTTGCATGCATGACACTCACATATGGACTCTGGTGGTGGAAGACAGATAGGAGAAAGATTCTTGAAACACACACTCACACACACACATATACACTCACATACAAGTACACATACACACATTCTCCACACACACATTCACATATATACCTACTCACACAAATATACACATACATACTCTACAAACACACATACACACATATATACACACACTCACATATATACACACATATATACACACACATTACACACTCATATACATACACTCACCCACATGCACACTCACATACATACCCGTGCACAAACACACTCTAATACAGTCACACACATGCACAAACATACACACACACACACACACACACACACACACACACACACACACACACAGAGGGATGGGGGAGAATATGACCTGGTAGATGACAAACCACTCTAGGAGGGAATCAGCAGCAGGAAGGGGAGTTTAGCTGTACCCAGGGTAAAGCATTTTCCATTGGATTGGTTTGGTTTGAGCACCTGTTTGTAACTTCCAGGAAGACAGCTGAAACACGTATGAAAATGGAATCTAGGTTTTGAAGTAAGGTAGAGGCTGAATGGAGATCTAGATTTTGGAGACACTGAAATACAGTTTGAGGGAGGGAAGGTTGTAGCATCTAGAGCTCATGCCTAGCATAGACGTGATTCTGGATTTGATCCCAAGAACCTATATGTATATTCACATATTATATATGATGCTGAATTAAAATTCTTGCTGCCAATGGGCATGGAGCCTTTTCTGAGAGCAATGAAAATGCTTGATTTCTTTATAATGATGGTGGTTACAAAGGGATGTATATATCTCAAAACAGAACAAACTAGTACATTTAAAATGGGAATTCTATAGAATTTTAAATCCCTGAAAAGAAGCACTAAAAATAGCTGAAGTGGAATTCCTCATAAGATATAGCAAGTACTAAATAAATTATTTTAATAGTCATTAATCAGTTGATTTACTAAAAACAGGAGACTGCTGTGTAAACACTAGTTACAAATATCTTTTGCAACAGTCTGCCCTAGTTCTGGTTGCCTCAGAAACCAAGGCTGGATGCACCACTTCCCTAGCCATTCGGGAAATTCTGCAGTGAGGGGAACTCATTCCTACTCATCCTGCCTCCATCCTTGACCCACCCTTCCTCAGCCCACGCCTTCGCCCAGCATCTTACTGTTGACTTTCCCTTTGGAGCAGCAGAGACAATGAAGGTACTTGAAGAACATAGCATGACTCATCTCTGAGTAACAACAGAAACCTCTTCTTATTGATTGATTTTAGGCTGATGGCCAGCACAGCGTCCTCATTTGGCACTGTTCCCCCAACAGCACTTCCGAACCGTCTTTCCAGTGCTCAGCTTAAAATCTACTTTGTACAGGAAACCATTTTTAAGTTGATAGAAAGAGGTGAAACCTGACACTTCCATTCAGCTGCCGGTATGGAGAAGTCACTTTGAGTAATCACCAACTTTTTGAGTTTCTTTTGGGATCTCAGCTCTGTCATTTACTGTCTTTGTGACCTTGAAGGAAGTAGGGATGTAAAAGCTATCCCAGAGGGTGTTGCAGATGGAGTCAGCTACTGTGAGTGCAGATACCAAGCAAGGCACTGAGGAGGAGCTCCATGCACATGTGGGGAGGAGCTCGCTGCACACATGGGGGAGGAGCTCACAGCACACATGGGGGAGGAGGAGCTCGCTGCACACATGGGGGAGGAGCTTGCTGCACACATGGGGGAGGAGGAGCTTGCTGCACACATGGAGGAGGAGGAGCTCGCTGCACACATGAGGGAGGAGGAGCTCACTGCACACATGAGGGAGGAGGAGCTTGCTGCACACATGGGGAGGAGGAGCTTGCTGCACACATGAGGGAGGAGGAGCTTGCTGCACACATGGGGGAGGAGGAGCTTGCTGCACACATGGGGAAGGAGGAGCTTGCTGCACACATGGGGGAGGAGGAGCTTGCTGCACACATGGGGAGGAGGAGCTC
>NC_034607.1:52797833-52822795 GCF_900095145.1 Mus pahari
CACATGGGGGAGGAGGAGCTCACTGCATACATGGGGGAGGAGCTCACTGCACACATGGGGAGGAGCTCACTGCACACATGGGGGAGGAGGAGCTCACTGCACACATGGGGAGGAGGAGCTTGCTGCACACATGGGGGAGGAGGAGCTTGCTGCACACATGGGGGAGGAGGAGCTCACTGCACACATGGGGGAGGAGGAGCTTGCTGCACACATGGGGGAGGAGGAACTTGCTGCACACATGGAGGAGGAGGGCTGTGCTTTCCGGGCATTCCTTCTTTGTGTCCCTTGCAAGCACCCTCACAAATCCCACACGCTCTCAGGAGACTTTGGAGAATGATCTTTAGGAAGTGTACAGGTCAAGGATAAAGCTGGAGAAGATTTATGCAATAAGTATGCAGATGAGAAGAAACTGTTCTCGGGAGATGTAGAAAAAATGAATTTGATTCAGGTGTGATAGCAAAGGTCTGTCTTTGTATTTCCTTTCTCCATTCATTTAAAATTGGATCTCCCCAAGAGGAGGGGACAGAAGGTCTCATCTCGATGAGTGTGGAGCTGCAAAGCCCTGTGCCAATACACCTGGTATTTATTCATGCCAGCTGGGAGAGGAGCTCGGCTCTCAGTGTTTTACTACTGTGGTTTCCTGGGCTGGGCAGCTGGGTGCCTAATAATGAGAAAAACCATAATAATACTTCATAATTATGCACTGCCCTCTGCCAGACTTGGATTTAATTACAAAGACGATGACGGAACTGGCAACAGCTTGTTCCCTGTTGGGGTGCAGTACCCAAGGGCCTGGAAACACAAAGTGGAGTGGCCACTGAGACCTCCTGCAGGGCCTGTCCTGGCAAGGTACCCAGAGTTCTTTGGGTTTGAGGCTCACCATGTGAAACAAAGGGTACTTCTAAATTGTCCACGTGTGCTTGGCACTGCCAAGGAAGGAGTACACATGAAGCAACTGCTGTCATGCATGGAGCACAACATCATGGAATTCCAGGTCTAGAAGGTGCCAAGCCAGGTGAGTCCATGCATTCACCATCCTGTCTTCTACCTCTAAACAGCCCCACTTCCACTCAGCTAGGTGAGCCTTGCCTTCTGCGTTGGCCTAGGGCTGCTCTTGGGGTAGCCTGACTCAAGCATCAGGGGACTCGAGACTCAATGAACACTCACGGTGAGCATCTATTCTGAGCCAAGGCACTGTACAGGCACCGAGATGGATAGCATTACCCCTGCTGGACATAGTGGCTCATGGCTGTCATCTCCACACTCAAGAGGATGAGACTGGAAGATCAGCATGAGTTTTAGGGCTACAGAGTAGCTAACAAACAAAATCTTCAGTGTCCCCTGTGATTCTGAGCCGAGGCAAGAACAGCTTGCCATCTATATGGAGGATTCTCACTTAGGCAGCAGAGACAGAAACAGGACACACACTGAGCCGATGAAGGAGAACAACCCAAGAGCAGGGGAGAACCAGGGCAGCCCCCTCTGAGGAGAAGCAAGAGGTAGGCAGGGCACCTGCAGTGAGAGGCTCCGGGACAATCCAGAGGTCCCGCTAGCTCCTCCTGCTTTGGTTTTTGGAATGCATGTCACTCCAGGCTTACCTGGTTATTAATTTACTCGCATATGGCTTGTCTTGCCCCACCAGCAACCTTGTCAGTTTTGTTGACCATTACATCTTGAGCTAATACTAAAATGCTCAATAAACATTGGCCTAATGATTAAATGGCACAAGGGAGGAAGTGATGGTGGCAATGGAGAGAGATGGCATTTAGCTCATATGGTCAGTGGTCAGTGTGACACTCTGAGAAGTGTGCCGGTCAGGTAACGGCACTGCAGTGATGGGCGTAGGAAGGGAACGAGCTTTTTCTGGCTCAGTTTGGAGGCCCCAGTCCTGATGTAGTAGGCTTCTTCTCTATCTGTCTCTCATGGGTGAAGGGCAAGCACACCAGGGCATGTTCTTGTTTGTTTTCTGCTGCTGGGAAAAACATTATGACCAAAAGCAACTCAGGAAGGAAAGGGTTTATTTAACCTTTCAGTGTACAGCTCAGCATCAAGGGAAGATGGGGCAGGAGCTCAAGGAGTCAAAGCAGAAACCACAAATGAAATGTACTCATGGGCTTGCTCCTAGGCTCCTAGTCAGCTAGCTGCCTTTCTTATAGAGACCGCCAAGGCCACTGCCCAGGAGATGCATGGCCAAGAGTGGCTGGGCTCTCCTACAACAATGAACAATGAAGGAAATGCTGACAGGCACATCCAAGAGCCAAGCTGATCAAGGTAGTCCTCCATCTGAGCTTCCCCTCAGATAATGCTGAGGTGTGTCATTCTAACAGCTAAAGCTAACCAGAAGAGGGCAGGGGTGCTGCAGAACAAAACTGCTCACATCCTGCACAGAAAGTGAAGCAAAAGGATGAGGGTCTCACAACTCACTATAACCCCCCCTCCATGACCTAAAGCTTCCCACTAGCCTCTCTGTCTTTTAAAGTTTCCACCACCTTCATGCCAAGGACCAAGAGTAATTCATAAGCCTGTGAAGAACATCCCAGAACCAAATTATAGCAGCTAGGGAGATGCTGGAGCAGTAAGAAAGTGCATAGAGGTTGTTCTCTGGTTCCAAGAGCTCTGGGGAGAAAGTTAATGTGGTACTGTAAAACCATACAAGGAACTGAGAAGGCTTGGGGAAGTTCAGAAGCAATGTGTTCCACTGTGAAACTTACTCCAATAGACAAGTGGAGCACCTAAAAGCTGCTTAGGAATGCAGATCTGGCCCTCACTGACCGGACGACCGGATGTCCATCTGTGATTCTATCTGAATGGCTAGATCAGCTCCTGTGCAGTGTGTGCCTTCCAAATAAGAGGGCTGAGGGCCAGACCCTGCGACTCTCAAGGAGTCAAAGAGAACAGGCAGTTGAAAAATAACTGAGAAAGCAATCTGAGGGTGTACAATGTTAAGAAAGGTAGGGTGGGGCTGTAAAGAGTCTAAGAAAAGCCTTCAAGAAGCAGGTAGTCTGCAGTCCCCAATGCAAAGCATTACAGACTAAATAAAGGTGGTCAAAAATCTCAATATTCAGCAGTTTGAAGTAGGAGCACCATTAACTAGAAGCCCCCTTGGGCTACATACTGAGATCCAAATCATCCTAGACTATACAGTGAGACTGTTTCAAACAAACCGGACTAAAGAGTGACCCTATGTGTATGCAGCTGATAGATGGGCCACTTTCGGGAGATTCACAGGGGGAACAGACTGTATTTGAACCACGAAGTAAACGGGAAGAACAAGTCTTTTTGTCTTCCCCAAGCCTTCTCTCCTTAGTATGTCTAAGAAGTGGTCGGTTAGCTTACGAGTGGTAACCACGGTTCTACACTTGATCTTAGCAAAAAGGCCAAGAAGCGGTGCTAACCACGGTGCTAAAGGGTCAGCTGAGGAGTCTCGCGGGTATCACAACCCCCCCATACACGTCTCTGTCCTTGCAGTCAATTTCCATGGCCGGGGCGATCCACATAAAATGCAAGCAAAGAGAGGAAGCGACAACACCCCTCCCCTCGTGTATGACTCATCTTCGTGGCAGCTGAGAGCCTGGATGGGAAGAGTTGAATTCAATGAGGTGCCCGGTTTCCCGATGAATATTGGAATTCAGTGACTCGGATGGCTCCATGCTGAAGGGAGCTAGGGAGACTCATTCACATTTTTTTTCTACCCGGCACTCGCAGCCTCCATTCAGCATTTTCCCCTCGGCCTCCCTAACGGAGCCCAAAGGAACAAAGCTACTCCCCACCCGCACGCACCTCGGGTTGACCTTCCACCCTAGCGCCCACCGCTAGCCCGTCCCATGGCCACGTGACCCTCTCCGGCCTCCTCGCCTCCCGGGCCTCTCCCCCTCCCCTCCAGCCGGAGCCGGCTCTGCCCCGCCCACCCCGCCCACGTGTCAGCCTCTCTCCCACCTGACTGGCTCCTCCCTCTTCGGCCGAACCGGGCCGCGGTCTCAGCCGCCCGACTCCAAAATGGCAGCCGCGCACGGCACGCACCAGCGCGGCCGGACCTCCTTAACTCGCCGGCCTCCCCTCTCGAGCTCCCAGCCTCCCTCCTCCGGCCTTCACCTAACCGCCTCTGGATTGGCCGCCGGGAGTCCCGCCCACCTGGAGCCCCGCCTGCCATTGGTCACGGTAGGCTGCCCTTCAGAGAGGCGTGGCCCAGCCCGCCCCCCCACCCCGGGAGGTATTTTCCATTCCGGTGGGGGGCTGGGGGGGCGGGGGGAGGGGAGAGGGTGACGAGGGGGAGGCGACCGGGAAGGGGTGGGGGCTGGCGGGGGCATCCGGCCGAGCTGGGGTCCCCGGGCTCCGTCCGGAGGAAGCGAGGCTGCGCCGGCCGGGCCGGAGCGGAGGACGGGACGCGCGGGCGGTCGCGCTCGCCCTGTCGCTGACTGCGCTGCCCCGGCCCATCCTGCCTGGCCGCAGGTGCCCTGGATGAGGCCGCCGCGCGTGTCCCGGCCGCTGAGTGTCCCCCGCGGTCGCCCGGCGCCTGCCCTCAAGCGGCCGCCTCTCCTCGCCCGGGTCCCCGTTCCCGGCGCAGTCCTCCTCCGGCGGGCGCCTCCGCACCTCGGCGCAGGCGGCACGGCCCTCGGGCCGGGATGGATCCGCCGGGAAGAGGAAGACAAGCCGGGGCGTTGAGCCCCTGCGCACGGTGCCGCCGCGCGTAGTGGGAGCTTACTCGCAGTAGGCTCTCGGTACGTCTCGGAGGAATGGCTTTTCGGTGGGAGTCGGGACACCTAAGGGGAAGAAGGGGTCGTCTGGGGCCGATAGGAGGGCATTTGTCATCGGGGTCGTGGTGGGTCGAGACTGGGTGGGGGAGGTCGTCGGTGCCCACTGCAAGGGTAGAGGGGTCCAGGCAGGTCACCTAAGAGCTCCATAGCTCCGACCTGAGGGTCCTCAAGGTCGACGATAAAAGGTCTACCGGGACGTGAAGGAAGGAGCCGGGGAGCGTGGATGCGGGAAAAGACTGGAGCATCTCTGGGGGTTTAACCTGGGGTGGTTATTACAGGATGCGGAGGCAGCCGCAAGGAAGACCCCTGTCCAAGTCCTTGAGCTTTTAATAAATGGTTCTTTGGTGCTGAGGCTTGGGCATTCGAGTAGCTGAAGCGGAGTGAGTTTGTGGAGAGGGAGTTGCATTGACAGAAGGATGCTAAGGAACAGCGTAAATACACTTGGTTTGGTTCTCAACTTTGAAGGCTGTGGGGGTCAGTCACGAGCTTTTGACTTTTTTTTTTTTTTTTTTTTTTTTTGGCGTTCCAAGCAAAAGGTGGCTCGCTGCTGGATTTCGTCAGTGATCCTTTATTTTAAATTGTATGTATATATTTGATGGGGTTGGGCAGTTACCAGTTCTCTTGGACATTCTTCCAACTACACCTTAACATTCTTATAGCAGCTTCTCATGTACACCGGAGGCCTGCTCCTTTCAAAGTTAACACTAGGCTAGACTGTACTATTACGATTTACTGACATTTATCCTAAAAGACGATTAAGTCATGCTTGCTTTTAACTGTCTCTTTACAGGGCCGTGTAAAATTGAACTACATATTCTATAGAAATTTAAAAATGGTTTCTCTTTGAGGAATGAAATGAAAATTTTCATTTAGAAGGCTGTGCTAAAATGAGCTCGAGTGTTCTAACAGTTGGGAATTTAGTCAAATGCGTACTTTAATCTTAATAGTCTCAGATTCTTAGTCCTTTTTTGAGACTGGCTTAGCAACGGAAGGAAGACACAAGCAGGAAGCGGTGACTGTTGTCTGGAGTTCACCTTTGTGATTGTCCTGCAGGGATCTTACCTTTTCATGTCTGTGGACTAAGCTAAGAATTGCACAGCTAGTCTTTAGTCTCTTGTTAAAGTCACACCTGTATTACTAATTTCATACATTTGTTGAGTTCTCTATGGCTTACAAAATGAAAACTCACTTGATTAGGGAGTCCTTAACATTTAGGGGAAAAAAAACTGAAAACTACTTTGCTGGCTAATTCAGACATTTCTGCAAAAAAGGTGCTAATATTTTTAATTGGTCTTCTGAGTTCTTGAAAAAGTAGTGGGTAATTATATATTTTTCTTATTGTCCTTGAATTTTACTATTTGTCCTTAGGGAGAATGTACTGGCATACAAACCAGCAGCTTAAAATATTGAAACATAACACCTTTTGACATTATAATGACTTCTGCATGATTCCCCTTGAGAATCATCTCTGGCGAGCCAGCCTTAGTGGGCTTTCCCTTCTCTTCAGCTGGGAGTGGGCTGGGCCTGATGCAAAGCAGGTTGTAAAGTAATGGCGATAACTTTCACAAAAGAGAATGAGAGGCCAATGAGTAGTTTCGTTCCAAGCTGGAAGAGGAGAAGGTAGAGATGGGAGAAGGTAGAGATAGTTATTCTGTGCATCAGGAATCAAGGCCCAGAGCTTCTGAAGGGACTAAATTGCTGGTTGCTTTGGAGCAGGATTGGAGGGCCTGACCCTAGCTAGAGTGGCTTCCACTTATCCTCCTACTTTATCACATCCGTAGTGTTTGTTTCTGAAGACTCCTAGTGCAGGTGATACATGGTTGTTGGCTTTCTTGTGATACTCTTCCTTTGTAATGATGGGGAACTTTGAGTGCTTTATACTCGAAGTGATGCAAAACTGCATAAGCTTTTATTTAAAGTTAAAGACAATTATTAGCATTATTAGTGAAAATGCTAAGTTTCCTCTCATTGTAAGGAGAGAAAACTGTCATGCAGATTAAAATATTGCATGAGCATCTTAGATGAAGCAAGTGTTCTATTTTGGGCTAAAATTAATTGAGGCTTTTAGAATGCAAAGGGTTTTTGTATTTTAAGGGAATCGTGTGAGAATTATTTTCTAATTGTGGGATTTTCTGATGTTGAAGTGGATTTCAGTTCCTCTAAAAGGAAGTAGACTTACATAATTATGAAAGTATAATTTATGCCATAGTTGTAACAGAGACAGGAGTTGTGTTTCAGCCACTTAATGTGCAGCTGCCCTGGTTGGGTGTGGTGCCCAAGTAATTAATAATCAGGGCACCTGGGAGGCAGAGGCAGGCTAGGTGCTGGTTAAGGGGCAGCCAAGGGCTACATAAATGTCTTTCAAAGACAGCCAAGGGCTACATAGTAAAATCCTGTCTCAAAAGAAAAGAAAAGAGAAAGGAATTAGCTACTTTATGGCATGTTGGTGAGGATTAGCTGTGCCTAGCACAGAGAGAGGGCACAATAAATGCTAGACAGTATTTTCTGTGTTCCATTAGGTTTAATTATGATGTATGTTCTTTTTTCCCCCCTTGGTGCTAATACATTCTTTCAAGCTAGAAAAAAAAAAAAAAGATCAAGCCATTACTTTACTGCCTTACTGGACATTCAGTGGAAACGGCATGCTTAGGGTTCTTCTTGTGCCTCTGCTTACCTTAGACTTTAATTAGATCTCCATATAAAGCTAATGTGTACATTTCTCTGAGTGGTGGGGGACATTAAGTAGTGCTACCCCAAAGGGGCTTCTTTGGCATGTTTCTGGTGGCTCCTTCAAGTGCACTTAGAGAGCAGCTGTGAAAAGCTGTCCTTGTGTGTAGGGGACCGGGCCTCTCTGTAAAGAAATCTTTTGGAATAAACAGTTACTTCAGCTTCCTTAAGGCTCCATTATCTCCTATCTGGATCTGTGAGAGAATGGCTAAATCCCAATTACTCCAGAGTGTCACCTACTCTGAAGATGTTACATAGCTTCGGGGGCTCTTTGAGGTTCTTTTTATCTGTGTGAGACAACAGTCTTTGTTCTGAAGTGCATCCCTGTCCTTGCACCCTCCCAGAATCTATTACCCTCAGCCCCAGTTTCTCAAGCCCCTCTTCCCTCTGTCCTGTCCCCAGTGCTGACTAGAATCTAGAGCCTCAGGCGTGCTGGGCCAGCCCTCCACCAGTGAGTTAAACTTTCTCTGTTCTGGCCCTTTCTTGAGCCTCATCTTTTGTGTGGCACCATGCATGCAGGTTCTAAGTAGTGTGTGTCCCGTTCCTCTGCTCATCTGTCTTTTGTGGGGTTTTTTGTTGTTGTTGTTGTTGTTGTTGTTTTTGGACTTCAGTACTGGGAGGAGAATACCTTTTCTCCAGTATCTCTGAGAAACCCTCATTTCAGTTTTGTTATTCCAGATTGAAAGAGTGTTGGTGCTTCTTTGTAGGTATCTTGGAGAAAGCACAGAGTTCTAGAGCTTTCCAAGTGAGCCTAGATAAGGGAAGAAGGGCTTATAAGGCCTGCTACTGACTGTAGCTACTTTCTGCTAATTGAACCATGCAGACGAATCATCGAACCCTGTTGTCTGTTAATTTCTCACCAACATTTTACACATTTACTGTTTGTGTGTATGTATGTGTGTAAGCATATGCATTGATTAGTGGACACCTGATAGGACTCCAGACTTGTCACCTACTGTGTAGGTTCTGGGAGTG
This sequence comes from Mus pahari, assembly GCF_900095145.1. Lineage (NCBI taxonomy): Eukaryota > Metazoa > Chordata > Mammalia > Rodentia > Muridae > Mus > Mus pahari. The sequence goes on from NC_034607.1 coordinate 52,806,290, forward strand.
GAGCCCAAGTTGTCAGGCTTGGTACCACAAGTGCCATTAACTGCTGAGCCATCTATCCTTATTAATTGAGGTTTTGTTTATATATATATATATATATATATATATAATTGTTTATATATATATAAAATCTATAAAATATATAAAATTTATAAAATATATAAATAAAATATATAAAATTTGTTTATATATAATATAAACATATATTAAATATATAAAATTTGTTTTATAAAATATATAAAATTTGTTTATATATATATAAATTGTTTATATATATAAATTTTATATATATAATAATATATATTATTTTGTTTATATATATATATATATATAAATATAATCTTTCCTCATTAAACTGCTAGGTTTTAGAAATTTGCATAGCTCCAACTTTAAAAATTAAAGTTCTTTTACTTTGCTGTAACTCAGGTCCAGCTAGTATGACCATGTGACTTGGCAGATGTGACAGGTGGGGGAGTTAATAGCTATTGTTAGCAGGGCCAGATTTGCTGGAGTCACCTGAGAGTCAGTCACCTGGAACTGTCAGAAGTTCCTAAGGTTATAGTTGTCTTTCACTTTTATAGAATTTTAATACTTGAAAAGTGACCGGCTCCTAATCTTTTTGTTTATTGTAAAGATGATAATTTTATCACAGTTTAGGATATTTGTTGGATTCATGACTTAATGGGATTCTATAGAAACAAAACAGGTTTTCTTTGGGTTTAGTACGTATTCTAATTACATGAATACATTAATTAGTTAAATATGATTTTAGAAGGCATCAAAAATACATTAAAGTAAAACAGGCACTCAGTCAGTTTTCCCCCCACTAGGTTAGAGAGAGTTTGTGTGTTGTGTGTCATTAAGCATGGTCTGTCACTCAGGGTTCGTGGCTGAGTAGACCATCCGTGATGTGTCCTCAGGTTCAGTGAGGTGGTTAGAGAATGCACGGAGCCAGCCGTATAAACCCTAGTGAGTCCTTCGTCTACACTGGCCAGGTGTTTTCTTTGTTAGGAAAAAGGGGTCTTTGGATCTGGTTAGAGCAGGGCAAGTCTTGCAAGGGTAATTAGGCTAGACTATTAGATCGTGTTAATAGTGGGTAAGTTTTACTTGGGTAGTTTAAGTGAAAGTTAGTTGCCTGCCTTGATGAACAATTCAAATAAATGATTGGAAAGAGACCGTAATGACACGGCTCCATTTCTACACGTTCGTATATGCGTTTCAACACTGGGGGGAACCAAAATACGCCACCCCAGAATATACTTCCTTGGCATATTTAGAAAAACTGTCGACACTAGAATAGTTTTAAAGAGCTGCCTTTTTGTAGAAGAAATTTCCATCTATAAAATAAATCTGCCCTAGTAAACAGTGATGCACTCCAGGCTTCTGTGAGCCTCCTTTATCTCCTTAAGGAGGATCTAGGAAGGATCTATCTGGAAGAGAGATTAGAGGACTACAGCTCCTCAGACAGATTGCCCCAGGCTGTCACCTGTTCTTTTTGAGGGCAGCACCTTGGAGTCTGTCTGCCTAACAACACAAACTGTTATCAGTTGTACATTCTCCTTGCTCCACTGCAGCCTCGGCAGGGGTTGGTTGCCACCTCTTCCCCAAGCCCTTTTGTTTCTGTGCTTTAGGATATTATGTAAAGGTCAATCCAGGGGCCTTCTCTGCTACATTTTGTCTTAGGCGTGGAGTCTGCTCTTTTAAGCCACAGGTCCCTCATCTGTAGATTCAACCGTGCATTGGAAAATACTGTGGGAAAAAGTCCACCCTGTAATGACTAGGTATGGAGTGTTCTTCCTGTTACTTACTCTCTGACAGTCCAGGGTAGCAGCCATTGGCATTGCTTTACCTTTGTTAGCATACACAGCAGCTGGGAACATAGCTCAGGTAGTGTCGAGTGTTTGCTTAGCATGCGTGCAAAATGGTGGATCCCCAGCACTGCATGTAAATAGGGTGTGGGAATACATCTGTAAGTTCAAGGTCATCTTCAGCTATGTAAAGGTCAAAGCCGGCGTGAGGGATATATGAGACCCTGCCTTTAAAAAAAAAAGAAAAGAAAAACCAGGAGAATGCATACAGATTATATGTAAATGCTATGCCATTTCACATAAGGGGACTTGAGCATCTACACACTCTGAGTGGGGGTGGGGTGGGGGTCCTGGGAGCTGATCCTCCTTGGGTTGTTTTAGATCTAAAGGCTCTCTAAACATTAGATGGAGCATCTGTTTACGTGAGACTGCAGTCTAGCTTACCCTTCATTTAGATCAGTAGAAGGATTTGTTTCAGTTTACATTGTTTTAAGTGATTTCATAGACTGGCTGTGGAAGTTGCCAGTATGTAGCCAATGCCATCCATGTGCTGTTCCCAGTGGTCAAGTCAGGCAGCAAGGAGGGGCTTAGGAATACCCCTTGGTGGGTTTTCATGTAGCATACGGAGCATACATTTGGCTGAAGATACTCCAAATTCTACTTCTACGACCTGACTTGTAACCCAGGACAGGGATCCGGAAGTTATATAGATGGCGTCCTTGAAGGCATTTATTACAGTTGCTATTGGACCAGAAAGTCCGATTATATATCAAGAGCTGTTGGGCATGGTTCTGGAAACAGAGGTGGTGTTGTGCATAACAGTAATTATCAGCAGGTCTCCAGTCCCTTACCTATTACTCTGAAGTTCTTCTTCCCCTTCATTTGCTAACAATCCTGAAAGGCAGGTGGGTGGCATTATCCAATTTACACAGGAATTGACTCAAGGACATTAAGTGACTTTCCCAAGACAGCTATTACGTGGTGGATTTGGGACCAAGTCTCAAGTCTTTTGATCATTAATCCTTAGGATATTAAAAACATCTCTTAATAGATTAATTTAAGGCTTATGAGGCACGTTTAACTTCTTGCCTAGAGAGTGTATAGGTATTTTGAGAGGATTTGTAGACAGTGTTTAAATTATTCCTGCCCCCCCACCGCTGGATGTGTGTGTGTGTGTGTGTGTGTGTGTGTGTGTAGCTTCAGGTTGCTCCGATGACTCTTTAACTTATTTTGGCCTTGAACTCAAGAGATCTTCCTGCCTCAGGCTCCCTACTGTTTTATTTTTAAGAATGTGGCGGGATAGGCCTGTAATCCTAACATTCAGAGGCTGAGGCAAGATCATTACAAACGTGACTCTAGCCTGAGTGCTACATAGTCATAGAAAACCTTTGCTCGGAAAGAAGGGGGAGCTGGAAGGGTGGCCCAATGGTTAAGCTCACTGGCTAGTCTCCTAGAGGACCCAGGTTCAATTCTCAGCACCCTCATGACAGCTCACAATCATGTATAACCCCAGTCCTAGGGAATCTGATGCCCTCTTCTGGCTTCCATGGGCACCAGGGACACACTTAGTGTACAGACATATATGCAGGCAAAACAAAATTTTTAAAATTAAAATTTTTTTTAAAGGAAAACATTCTTTTCAAGAAACACTAGAGATGTTTTGCTGTGTAGTTTTACCCTTTAAAATTGGTAGGTCGGTCATGGCCACCCATAAAATGCTGCTTTGGTTGACTTTATGAAACTCTGAAGCATGAATGATTGTTAACAAGGAAAATGTTACTTAGTAGGGAAGACACTGAATAGGAGTGCTATCTCTGGGTCACCGGAGTAGTGAGTATCTCGGGGCAAATGTTAGGGTTGCACTGGGACAGGCAGAAGATGCCCAGACGAAGGAGGGGCTTGAGTGGAGCAGGCAGAGATAGAGGGCGTCCAGGGGATTATTTCAGCATGTTAGAGGAGTCACTGAGCCTCAGAATAGTCTCAAAGCTGAGAGCAGCCACAGGAAAGACCAGGGCAGCTCTCACTGTACCTGGTCTCTTACATATGCACATGCATGCTGTGTGTGTGGAAGTGAGTGAGGTACATATGCACATGCATGCTGTGTGTGTGGAGGTGAGTGAGTTACATGTGCACATGCATGCTGTGTGTGTAGAAGTGAGTTACATGTGCATATGCATGCTGTGTGTGTGGAAGTGAGTTACATGTGCACATGCATGCTGTGTGTGTGGAAGTGAGTGAGTTACATGTACACATACATGCTGTGTGTATGGAAGTATGTGAGTTACATGTGCAAATGCATGCTGTGTGTGTGGAAGTGAGTGAGTTACATGTGCACATGCAAGCTGTGTGTGTGGAAGTGAGTGAGTTACATGTGCACATGCATGCTGTGTGTGGAATTGAATTACATATGCACATGCATGCTGTATGTGTGGAAGTGAGTGAGTTACATGTGCACATGCATGCTGTGTGTGTGTGTGGAAGTGAATGATTTACATGTGCACATGCATGCTGTGTGTGTGTAGAAGTGAGTGATTTACATGTGCACATGCATGCTGTGTGTGTGGAAGTGAGTTAGTAGTGACCGAGTAAGTGTATTGAAAACACCATGTGAGTTTCAAATGACACACATGTGAGAGTGCTTGGTAAGAAACCCTGGTGCTCTTGAGCAGGAGCAAAGCCTTAGGGTGGGAGCCTTAGGGTGGGGGTCAAAGGAGCAAACACCCGGGGACGCTTTGGAGACCACAGTCCAGGAGACAGATAGGAAAAGAATTGAATGACGTGCTCATAAAAGGTCACAAGAATGTCACAGGTCTGTAAGGTAACAGTGGTAAGGAGGTGGGAGGAGGAACCATCGTGGAGTCTCCTCTCAGTGGATGCAGATGGTGCTAACACAGCTGTGAGAGGAGCTAATTGCGAGTCGGCTGCTTTGTCTGATTGTTTCTTCACTCATTATTTCTGCACAGGGTTAGCTAATGGCTTTAAATAGTAGAAGGGAGCTCGTAAAAATACAATAAGCCAGCCTGAGTTACTGTTTATTCTGTATTATTAAAAATGAAAGGGCCCAGTGTGTCTAAGGAGATGAGTAAATTTTGAGCTTTCTAAATGAGTATGAGAAGCAAATGGAGACATTAGACTTGATCCAAGGTGGAGCAGGAGTAAAGGATGAACCAAGGAATAAGCCTTAGTACTGTACTTTGTGCCGTATTAGAGCTTGGGTTTTTATTTGGCTATGTGATTGGAAAGTAGGGCTCTTTGCCTTTTTTTTTTTTTTTTAATGACCATAGGGGTAATAAATATAATCTTCTGGAGGGAAGGAGAGTGGAGACCTTACTTACCAGTGACCACATATGATAAGATGCATGAGGGAATTCAGTGACCCTGTCTGACCGCTCACTAGGACATTGCAATCGAGGATGTCATTGAAGACTGCCCTTGTATAAGAAAGATTATCTGATAGCCTGAGTCAAGGAATGTGTGGTGGAATGGAAATGACTCCTGGGTTTCGATAAGTACAGGAAATACAGTCTCTAGACTTGGGTTAGCTGGGGTGGTAGAAACTGAGCATAAGCTAGCCAGCTGGGCAGAAGAGTTCCACACATAAGCTCCAGAGTGGGGAGTGTTGGGCTTGCATGTCCACAGATAATTTCTAAGGAAGTCATGACACGGCCAGGATATCAGTTAGCATGTAAGTCTAGATCAAGACTCTGGTCTTTTTTACAGATACAGTTGGGAAAGCATATAGTTTGTTGTTGAAAAATCATTAGTATGGCAAGTAATAAGTATAGTTTCTAAATGATAATGCATTCAGAACAAAAAGGTCCTAGCACTTGAATTCACAACTATAAAATTTTTAAAAAAGTTAGAAAAAATATTTTTCAAGACAGGGTTTCTCTGTGTAGCCCTGGCTGTCCTGGAACTCACTCTGTAGATCAGGCTGGCCTCGAACTCAGAGATCTGCCTGCCTCTGCCTCCCAAGTGCTAGGATTAAAGGCATGCACCGCCACTGCCCAGCATTTTTTTTTTTTTTTGGTAAAGAATTATTTGTTTATTTTATGTGTATAAGTACACTGTAGCCATCTTCAGACACACCAGAAAAGGGCATCAAACCCCATTTCAGATGGTTGTGAGCCACTATGTGGTTGCTGGGATTTGAACTCAGGTCCTCTGGAAGAGCAGTCAGTGCTCTTAACCTCTGAGCCATCTCTGCAGCCCCTCTACTGCCTCCTAACAGTGCCATCTGGAGATAAGGGCCATCGAGGACATTCATAATCCAAACTAAAGCAGTTTGAGTTGGGGTCTGTGAGAAATAAGAATGGGTAGCTAGGAACTAAAACTTGGATTTGAGGCTCCCAGGAGCAACTTAGTAGAAAGCTGAAGTGAACAGGATGCTAATGTAACAGCAGTTTAGCACTCAAGTGACAGTTGTGTTTCTTTTGTCCTTGTTATCCTGTTTATAGTCTAGACAGCGCTGATTAGCTGTGTGCAGTCTAAAGCCCAGGCCTGTCTTTCATGTTGTGACTATATGTCTCTATAAGTGAATCTTAAAACTTCATGGACTTGAGAGTTTTATGGGTCCCAAAAGTCTGGTTTAGTAAGTTCGAAGAAGGCCAGGTGAGTCTAACACACCCTGCAGAGTCTGGAAAGAACCATTCTTAAGGGTGGACAGATAGTAAGAAGACAGAATTACAAGTTTTGGTCATTTTTTTCATTAAAAAAAAAAGAGTCAGAAGTATAGTATACATGCAGTAAAATACAAACACGCTCAGTATATGTTGTAATTGTTTTAGCCTGTCTCATGTACCTGAGACTGGGGAATTTGAATCTTGACCCCTTTGCCTCCACTTCTCACAGCCGGGCATCACAGGTCTGAGCCCTAGTGCCAGCCTCAGTTCCATCCTCTCTTGACACTTTTTATATCCATATAATTCACAATTTCCATCAATCCCCAAAAATTCCTTGTGCCTGTTCCATTCTTGTTTTCTCTTTTTTTACATACCTGCAACCAGTGATCTGCTTTTCCCCCAATATAAGGCGAGTCTCAAAGCTGCAGAGGGCAGCTCAGGATATAAAGATCTTGCTGTATAAGCATGTGGGCCGGAGTTTAGACCCCTAACATCTATGTAGAAGGCCAGGAATGACTGCTGATCAGCCAGTGTAGATGAGAGGGCAGGCATGGGGTCAACCAGAGACCCTGTCTTAGAAAAGAAGGCGAAGAGCAGTAGAAGAGGCCTGATCTTATGCCTGACTTCACACATGATGTGCACGCACAGGTGCCTGTGGTGCACACCCCATACACACCACATGTGATATGCGTGCACAGGCGCCTGTGCCTGTCCACCACATACACACTACTAAGACGAGTTGTTCTGTTGTAGAGTTTAGTGAAGGGAGTGGTAGGCTGCAGTGGAAACTTTTGATATATTTTCTTAGGGCTCTCTTTGCCCTTTAGGGAACACTTAGAAGTACAGCTGTACTTAAAATAGAGTTTCTGAGGTGGATTTGCCACTTTACAGTCTATGTGTGCCAGTCTATTGTTAACTTCTCAACTTGGCTCAAGAAAGGCCCAAGAGAATAGAAAGCTCATCTCAAGAGAGAACTGTTTAAGGGCTGCCCACCCTGCATGTGGGCAGCAGTATCCCCTATGTTCTGGGTGCTACAAGAGGACGGTGTGGGTTACCCTCTGGTGCGAAACTTTCTCTGATGGGTGACTTGTGATGGCATTGGCCGTATGTCCTATTCTCCATATTCTGGCCACGGCAGGGTGAAACCTAGAAAGCAGTGATCTAAAGTAAATGTGTCCCCTTAACGCAGTGGCTCTCAACCGTCCTTAAAGTAAATGTGTCCCCTTAACGCCGTGGCTCTCAACCTTCCTTAAAAAGTAAATGTGTCCCCTTACCACCTTGGCTCTCAACCTTCCTTAAAGTAAATGTGTCCCCTTAACGCCGTGGCTCTCAACCTTCCTTAAAGTAAATGTGTCCCCTTAACGCAGTGACTCTCAACCGTCCTGATGCTCTGGCCCTTTAATAGAGTTTCTCATCTTATGGTGATCCCCAACCAGAAAATTGTCTCTGTTGCTGTTTCATAACTGCTATTTTGCTACTGTTATGAATCATAATGTAAATGTCTGTGTTTCCCATGGTCTTAAGTGACCCTGTGAAAGGATTGTTCTCCCCACAGAGGGATTAACCCATGATTGAGAACCACTGCCTTATGGTGTTTCCCTGGGTATGTTGTTAAGGGCACAGGAAACTGACGGACATACCCTCTCCCTCAGAGAGTTGTTTACATCAGGCCTTCCCACTGGTCTAGCTGCCACGGTGTGTGGCTCATTGTGGTTTGAACTTCACTTTCCTGGCAATTATTGATAGTTGAGTACTCTGTCGTGTGCTCGTGGGTCATTTGCATGTTATCATTTGTGAAGCACTTGTTCAAAACAGCCAACTGTCTGTTTACTGAGTTTTGTGTTTCTTTCAGTCTGTGGTGTCTATTCATGATGGTGCCTTCCGTCTTATTTGTATTTTCTTGTATTCTAGTTTCCTGGGTCCTCCATAGCAATGGAGAGTATAGATCTCTCTTTATTTAGATCTAATCTCTTGAGCAGTACTGTGTACTTTTCTGTGGGAAGTGTCTTTAAAAAGTTTGTAAGATTTTTACCTTCATATCCATATTTCTCAACTCTTCTCAGAGTCTCTTGTGCTCTGCCCTGCAGCTTGTCGCTGCACGATTCTTCCTGTGTGTGACCAAAGCATGCTAAGCATATGGACCTGGAAAGTCTTCAGAAAGTCACTCTAGAGACTCCGGTTCCTGTACTTGCAATGTATAGAACATCTTAGAAATCTAGAGAACGTGAATATTGAGCGATATAAAAGAATGTAGTTGATGGCCAAATAGACTCTAGGGTGGCGCCATTCATCCACCCATTCAAAAATGGCTGTAATGTGAGTAGTTTAGAATACATATTCTTTAGCTGTTGCAGACCTGGAAACTTACTGTGCCTGGAAAAAATAGGTTTTTAGTTTAAACAAACATAGAGAAGACTAATATAGAAGGCAGCCTATTTTTACATTTTATTAAGATTAGATGGTGTCAAAGAGTGACAGTTTAGTAGCCTGCACCTTTCTCAGTTGTATGTGCCAGAGACCACAGCTCATTCTTGTCCTCAAGGTTGGAGACAGTGGTTTATTTTTTCTTTATTGGTAGACTTGTGAAGGGCCATGTAGTTGCAAGAGAGTTGTTTAGTATCTTGAGCTTCGATTATCATCAGAACACTGAAGAGACCCAGCTACTGTGTAGACTCTTACTTATTTGTATGGCACTGGGGTTGAGCGTGTCTTGTGACATCCCAGGTGTGAAGTGTGTTCCCACAGAGCTGTCCCCATCCCAGTTTTATTCACTCTGAAACAGGATTTCACTTAATTGCCTAGGGTGGGCTTGAACCTATGCTGTAGCCCAGGCAGGCCTTGAGCTTGTGATTCTCCTGCCTCAGCTTCCCAAGTAGTACTATAGGCCTGTATCGTTAGGTCACTTACCTCATAAGATTGCTGTGAGAACTAACTAGAGTCCTTCAAGTAAAGCGGATGTTGTTCTGCCCTTGGCTGCTCTTCAGTAATTGTTAAGATTGTTTTCTGAAGGTGGGAGCTGCTAGGTGTCTAGGGGAAGTGGGAGATAGGAAGCTGGGAGGTGGGGATGACCAGGATACGGTGTGTGCGTGTATGAAACCTTCATTTTACAAGACTGATTTCTTCTACTTAGAAGGCTCAGGTCTGAAGCGGGAAGCTGGTCTGGTATTGCTGGCAGCTGTGGATGTTAGAGAATGCTAGACCTCCTTGATTCTTGTGACTAATTCCAGAGTGGAAAGAACTGTAACCCTGCTTTAGGTAGGCTGAGAAAGAGCTCTGGTAGTGTTTATCAAGAATCTTTGTTTTAAAGTTTTGTTACCTCCAAATATAGACCATCTCCTTAGGATACTTTTTCAAAAGGAAATATTTAAAGTACAACGAAGAAAAGAACAGTGGAGATAAAATCATCATCTGCAGTAACAACTTTCTAGAAGTTTCTGTTACTGTGTCTCCCAATTACAGTCTCTGAAGATAAAGATAAAGTTGAAGTCATAATAGTGGTTACCCCATCTGAAAGTCAGGGGATAGAATTGGGGCAGGAACACAGCGGTACGGTCCACAAGCGGACAGACCCTGTTGTAAGAGGTTGATCAGTTCTGTCATGAAGGTACATTCCTGTTCATTCCAAATTCAGTGTTTCCCATGACACTGAAGGGAAACAGCAGATGCAGCTTTAATGGCTTCGCTGTTATAAAAACTTCTCTGACATTAACAAGAACGATTTTTATATGGTAGGTGAGTAAATTAACTTCATTCCTTTTCTTTCAGATGGAAGATTATTGACAGTAATTATTGGGAACTTGATTATCAGTAATTTGCCTCCTGCCTAGGAAGTTCCGGATTGGGGGTGTTTTCTGGTAGGCAACTAGAGCAACAGAGCATTCAGTTTCTCTTCTGATCAAACTTTCAAACAACTGTCTATTCAGATCCAACATGTTCTCTGCAGTGTAAGTAGGAATTGCAAGGCAGTTTTCTCATTGGTCAGTTGGACAGAACTGTGAGTTGTAGCTCCATAGTCACCCACATATACATAATATTATTAATCAGTAATCTGAGCCAAGACCAGACCAGAAGACCTGGGCTCCAATGCCCTTTCTGTGTTTGCCATTTACAATCTGGATGTAGTTTTCTATATCTCACCTGGTGTTGTAGGTTATTAAAAACAGTATGAGATTGTCCTTCCTTTCTGGAATATTTTTTTTTCTCTAGAGGTGAATTTGTGGTCTCTGAAATGATCTGAAAAGAGAAGAATGAATTGCGATATTAATTGTAAGTTCTTTTAGAAAGTCAGCACAGAGACACCAGAGCATGATGTAGGTGTGAAAATAAAGTTGAATGTTGGATGGCCAGGTGGGAGAGTGGTACAACTGGAGTGAACCGTAGGACGGCAGCCAGTGATATGGACACAAGGTGCTGTGCTGTTACACATTCTCAGAGAAGATGGTCTGGCAGGGCCGAGGCTGCTCAGTAGTGCTCGGGTGCTGGAGAAATCTAAGAAAGTGGCAAAGACTCCACAAGGCAGCCAAAGTGGAGAGAGACAGACGGGGCTGAGGGGAGGCTGTGGGATAAGATCATATAGGTGCTGGTGAGTGGAGGACAAGTCAATTCTCCCAAAACCTGGTGGTTGCTGGGAACTGAAGGATGTAATTGAGGTGCCTTTCCATCCACATCAGCGTCTCAGTGGGATGAGAATCAGTCCTAAAAAACACTTAAGTAAGTAGACAACGCAGAGCAGTGTGTGGAGGGGCGGAGCGTATGTAAAAAGCACCTAGACCAAATTTTGCAGTTTCCCTTGGGGGAAGGGGTAGACAGCCCCATCAGTAACTCGATCATGGTGCAGGCATGAGGACCTGAGTCTGGATCCCTAGCACCCATATAAAAATGGGGTGTAGGACCGTGTACCTGTGTCTGCAGTACTGGGGACACAGAGGCAGGAGGTTTCCTAAGACTTGCTGACTGCCATTCTCACCGAATTTTAGGTAAGTGAAGGGTCAGTGAGAGACATTTCAAAACGTAAGGCAGGATAATTAAGGGAAATAACTGGAGTGGAATTCTGATTTCTTGACATAGCTAGGAATATGTAGAATGGGGACAAAATTCATGTTGTTGATTATAGAATAACATCTTAGAGTATACAGATGTAGGATCAAATGTCCAGAATTAGAGACTTTCTGCTTTTATTTAGAGCAGGGTCTTAGAGCTTGCATTCTTTGCCCCGGGTTGTACCCGCAGTTGGTGTTACCCAGTGTCATGTCCGCTTATGCTCTCCTGGAGTTAGTTTATCTATAAACGTGTCTGTAGACAAGGCGATGCACCTTGCTGTCACTGGCCAATTCCCTGTAGCTTACTGCTAGCCCCCAGGGCTTTCTGAGACTTGAGTTCACAATGAGGGAACCTGAACCTGTCATTACTCTTGCCACTGACTGTCCTCTGCATCTGACTGGTGTCAGTAACTCAAATGCCACCCACTCTCTCCTTGGACAGTTGTAATGCTTCTGCATTTTACACATAACTGTGGGTTTACAATATAAATAATATAAAATTAACTTGGTATTATCTTCTGTTTTAAATAGCATTTTTTCCAACTTGAAAATTAATACTCATCAAATCAAATGTTTAGAAATTAAGAAAAATGAAATTATAATAATCAAAAACTATGCAGAGATCAATCACCTCAGTGGTAGTGTTCCTTATCTATAAGTCTTTCAGTACTTTAAATCTATTTTTATTTCGGGTACATAAATGTTTTGCCTACATGTTTGTGTACCACATGCGTCCCTGGTGTCTGGAGGCCAGAAGGCATCAGATTCCCTAGCTAGGGTTATTGATATTTGTGAGCTGACAGATGGGTGCTGGGAAATGAACCTGGGGAAGGGCAAGGCCTGCCAGAGCCATGTGTATCAGAGCCATGTGTGCCGCGTGTGCCATGTGTGTCAGAGCCATGTGTGCCATGTGTACCATGTGTGCCAGAGCCATGTGTGCTATGTGTACCCTGTGTGCCATAACCATGTATACCATTTGCGCCAGAGCCATGTGTGCCATGTGTGCCATGTGTACCATGTGTGCCAGAGCCATATGTGCCAGAGCCATGTGTGCCAGAGCCATGTGTGTCAGATCGATGGGTGCCAGAGCCATGGGTGCTATGTGTACCATGTGTGTCAGAGCCATGGGTGCCAGAGCCATATGTGCCAGAGCCATGGGTGCTATGTGTACCATGTGTGTCAGAGCCATGGGAGCCAGAGCCATATGTGCCAGAGCCATGGGTGTCATAGCCATATGTGCCAGAGCCATGGGTGCTATGTGTGCCATGCCCAGCTGGCTAGAGTGTCTTCAGTCTCCCTAACTACCCATGCTGGCCTCAGACTTTAAACTCCTTCTCTATTGGTCAGCCAGCACTCACAGAGTCATGAAGTCTTCTAACCATCGAGTTCTTTCTTTCTAATGCCTTTCTTTTCCCATCACATGGAGATGTCTTCTGTCTGATGTTTAAAATCATAAATTTAAATTCTTTTTTTTTTTTTTTTTTTTTAAAGCAAGATCTTACTGTGTGGTTCGGTGAACTGATGGTTGCCTGCTGCCTGCTGGATGTACAGGGTGAGCGGCTGCTCGGCTTGTCACCACTTTTCTCAAGTGGCAGATTTTTGTATGTTTGGTTGCGTGGTTGCCTTGTTTTGTTTTCTCTGTGCAGCCCTGGCTGTCCTGGAACTCGCTCTGTAGACCAGGTTGGCAGAGGCTTGGTGGGCCTCTGGTTTCAAGCCCATCTCATCTGTATAGGAAGGTCTGCCTACATAGTCTTGGGAAAAAACAAAAAAAAAACCAAAAAAACATGTTTTGTTTTTTTTCCATTGCTTCTCAGCATTTGATGGATGCGGTTTTGTTTCTGTTAACAAACTAAAGGTTTTTGATTATCCTGTTTTAAAATAAGATAGTTACCCGGTGATGCATAAAACAAAGGAAGGTGTTTGACTTGGGGTTTGTATCTGTAATCTTAGCTAGTCTGCTTCTGCACATGTCTTAAATGAATCTAAAACATCTAATTTTCCTTTGTCCTTTCCAGTCCCTTCCTCAGTCCGCTCTCTGCTCTTACGGTGGGAGAGCAGCTAGATCACTAGTGAATACGTAAGAAAGGAGTACCCCTAGTGCTCTCTTGCTTTGATTTATTGCAAGATGCCAAATTATTACACGCTACTTATTTCTCTTTAGAACTAAAATTTGGGCTAGAAGAGTGTTATCCCTACATCTGTAGACAAGCAGTACATGTGTCCTGAGCAATTTTAGATAAAGAGGAAAGGGAGGGGGAGTGTTGTCAGACGCGCTGGGCTTCTCAGCGGTGTCTTGTGGTTAGATACTTTAGGTTGCTGGCTTTATGGAGTAAGGAAACAGTCCTGCGAGTGCATACTCACAGTATTCTGTGTGGGTTAGCAGTCAGGGGCGACGAGCTCATGGCTCCCCACAAGACACTTTTCTGGTCTTAAGATACCCACCACGTTCTCTGAGGAGAAGTTACTTGCTTTGCTCTTCGGCTGGTCTGTTTCTTAACTGCCTTTTGGTGGTGTGCGGGTGGGGCCATGGGGGTGAGGTTGGTGTCTTCTGCCCGACCTGATTACAGTGGCTGATGGTACCACTGATGGCATGCAGATCTGGTGCTCAGTGAAAGGACTTGAGTTACCTCCCTGCATATGGAAGACAAAGGCAAGGGTCGCTCAGCATAATCTCTGCAGATGGCCATCAGCCTTTGCTTCTGCGGCTAACACACCACCTCCTCTTGTATATCAGAAACACCACTGTAGAACCTCGAGTGACACTTGCCTTGTATCATGTTATCCTGGTAACATGAGGTGGTAATTGTTCCTATTTTTAGATGGCAATGTTGAGACATCTCACACAGCTAATGAATGCTTGAATATGACACTGGGACCAGCTAAATCCAAAGCATGTGCTCTTTGTGTTAGAGCCTAGCAGTGAGGCTGGCCAGATAAGAAACATTTCAGTGACTGGCTTGCTTATTAGTCTATCACACAAGATACTTTACCAGAAAGAACAAAACATACATAACCTGTTAGGATTTTATGTTTTCTAGATGTCCAGCATCATAGAATGAAATTTAAACTGTAGCAGTGTTTTATAGACTAAAAAGGAATTTTGAAGCATGCACACACACACACACAGAAAAGAGAGTAATGATTATGTTGTTGGACCTTGTCTAGGTCTGCACAGATAAGCCATCCATAATTTATTTTGTAGATGAGCTATACTTCAACTGCTAAACACTGAACTCGTAACAGTCTTTCCTGGGAAGCGCTATAGATGCTTGAATGGATGGTAGAGATTTCAGTCTGGCAGGTATTATACATAGGAAGGTATTGACGTTTATGGTGTGGCCTGGCAGAATCAAAGGGGAAAAACCAAAACCCTGAAGATGTGAAGCAGCAGTGCTGTGTGGCCGGAGCCCCCGCTGTGCTGTGGAGCATGGCCTGAGTCTCCAGTCTCCGAGCCTCGCACCCTGTCTCCAGAGCCTCCACTGTGCCATGGGGCCAGAGCCTCCACTGTCCAGCAGTGGCCGGAGCCTCCGCTGTGCCTTGCTGCGCGTGGCCAGAGCCACCACTGTGCCATGAGGCCAGAGCCTCAGCTGTCCAGCAGTGGCCAGAGCCTCCGCTGTGTGTCCTGGAGCCCTGGGCTCTGTGTGCTTCTGAAGTTCCCAGCACTCTGTGATGCAGGCCTCAACCACCCCATGCAAGAGACACCAAGAGGCTGAAATGTGACCTGGCGAGTGCAGCCTCCTCTCTAGCCCCTTAGGGCTTAACTATTTCTAGCTTGTGCCTTTTCCTTCTCTTGCCTGAATCAACAAGCAAAGTGCTGGCTTAGAGTAAGAATAGTATATGAGGTGGGCCTGGAGCTTCCTGCCTCGGGACACTACACTATACATTAGAAGTAGGAGAGTAAATTTAAGAAATGAAAAATGTAAACTTACTTATTTTTTAAGTTAGAAAAAATAGTCCTTTAATTGTCCTTCTGTCATCGAAGGATGTTATTATGAAGTCCATGTGACACTGTGACTCTTAATTTCTTTTTTCTTTTCATTTATTTTTTTTAACTGTTATTTCTCTTAACTGGCATAGAAAAACACAAGAACTTCTTAAGTATCATTTCTTTGAGTTGGTCATATGCTAGCAAACACATTCTTAGCATCAGTGAACTTGGTATAGATGATTAGTTATAGCAGTAGCAGAACGTTATAGGTGTCTTACAGTCTTATTCAAAGGATTTCATAGTAGATAGGGAATAGAAACCAGAACATTCAGGGCTGGCTGGGAAATTATCTCACTGAACAATGCTTTTTCTACTGTGCACAAGGCTTGGGTCCAACATCCTTCCCCAGCATTACCGGGAGAATTAAAATGAAGCCAGAACATCTATGGTAGGGCTGTGAATAAAGAGCATAGTAGGGCAATGAATACCAGATCATAGTAGGGCTGTGAATAACCATGTTCTCAGGATTTGTTTTATCAGATCGTCAGTTCATTACATCTACAGTTGAGTAGGCCAGGGGTTTTTGGAGTGCGTTAGCAGCCTGTGTCACGTTTTTAGTGCTAAGGCTTATGCCAGGTGGGTAGGTAGAACAATCTTAGGACAGGCGAAGGCCAGAAGCCCATGTGGGTTGTTTCCTTATCACCCACATTTTCCTTTGAGACGGAGTCTCTTGCTGGACCTGGAGCTCACCATTTTGCTAGACTCACTGGCCAGTTACATATATATGTTTAAATAATACATTGTGGAGGTTGTATGAAAGATAAATTCGCCGGGCATGGTGGCGCATGCCTTTAATCCCAGCACTCGGGAGGCAAAGGCAGGCAAATTTCTGAGTTCAAGGCCAGCCTGGTCTACAAAGTGAGTTCCAGGACAGCCAGGGCTATACAGAAAAACCCTGTCTTGAAAAAAAAAACAAAAAACAAAATTAAAAAAGAAAGATAAATTCATAATGTGTGTATTAATGTGTTACTCTTAATCTGGTTTTGAGATTTTTTTATGTTGATAGAAATACTCTTATTTCTTTCTTTCTTTTTTTTTTTTTTTTTTTTTTT
>NC_034607.1:52822869-52824907 GCF_900095145.1 Mus pahari
CCAAGTGCTGGGATTAAAGACGTGCAGCACCACCGCCCTCCCCCACCTATTCTCTTATTTCTAATGAGTTCACTTCGTGTGTTCCTGCGATCATCTCAATTAGAGCATTTCAAAAGTCAGATTATTATCTTTCTCCAAGCCCTAACTGGCTGACACTGCTCTGCCTTACGTGTCCTGCCTCTGACAAAGCATCTTTATCACCCTTTTGCCCAAGTTATCCTGACACCTCCCACTTCTCCAGTCTTCATTCTCACTCATCAGCCTGTAGAACTGACTTCTAAACATCTCAGCTCCATCTCCGCTGTCATTAACTGAGCTCTCCCCCGACCCCCAAGACAGGGTTTCTCCGTGTAGAACCTGCTCTGGAACCTGCTCTGTAGATCAGGCTGACCTCAAATTCACAGAGATCCATCTGCCTCTGCCTCCCTAGTGCTGGAACTAAAGACATGCGCCACCACCGCCTGGCTTTTACTTGCTCTCACTTGGGCTCCGCACTTGCCTTCAGTGTGGTCCAGCTTAGCCCTGCATCCTCTCAATACAGACTACAAAGCTGCTTCTCTGCAGCTTCCTCCCAGTGCTCTCGGCCCTACCTACTAGGCTGTGCTGACTCTAGTGGTGTTCGTGCTCTGCACTTGGCTCTACATATCCTCTCTGTCCCAATCCATTCCTTCCTATGCTTCCGGGCAACATTCTGAACATCACCTCCCCAGGATTTCCTGTTCACCAAGACAGGCTGTCTTGCTGTGATCATGAGACGTTGTAGTATTTGATCATGCTATCACTATGGACCTGATGCTCGCTGAGCCAAGGCTCTGTCACAATCCGGACCAGTTGTCCATAGCTTAATAAAACGACTCACATATTAAAATCTAGCTTATTTCAGCAAATGTAATCACACTGTTATCAGCCTTTGATTAGGGGGCCGGTTCCAGTGTTGAGATGAGGTCACTGGTTCGCAGGTCCCAACTTTCTGTCTCACAGAACTCTGTCCACACTGTACCAGCTACAAAACCAGGTGGGAATTTTTAAGTAGATGCTCTTGATTTATTCTAAATTTAGAATCTTTATAGATCTTTGGTAGGATTTTTCAATTCACTGAACTATTTTCATTGAGAATTCTAAAGTTATTCACCTTAGACTTGTAGTCCTCCCACGTTCCATTATGGTAGTCAGCATTAATTATATCCTATGATTTAGTCTAAGAGGCATGAGCAGATTTAGGATGCTAACTAACTCAGTATAGCTCAGCCAGGGCTCCATACTTTTTTGAGTGCATATACAGTCCATTTATTGATATTGTGTGCATTGCAGTATTGTAACTTTGGGGGGCTGAATCATATGATCATTTAAGCCTTTAAAGCCTTGTTTATATAGATCTATTGCATGTGTTTCAGCTAATATTAGACAGCAGTGTCAGCGATAAAACAGCCATCTAATTAGATAACACAGACCAGATCACAACGTAGTATTGAGATAATGAAAAAATAAATGTTTTGAAATAGTTTATAAATATGACAGATCATACATCCCTAGAACTGTGGGTCATCTTTAATGGTAGTATTAATATTGAGTTATCATTTCCAAATGCTAAAATGCCTAAAGAACAGCAGATAAGATTCCCATCTACACTGATGTGGAAGAAACACTGTAGTCACTGTAATCAGTCATATATCCCAATTTTTCTTGTCATTGTAGTGCTTCGTGTATGAGAGGACTCATTGAGCTGAGTCTGGCTATTCTGAGCAGTGGAGGAGAGATTTGAGTTGGGCTCTAGTTTTTCTATCCACTGTGACGTGCAGTGTTTTAAAACATACTGAATCTATGTTTCATAAAACCTGGAATAGTCCTATTGCAACAAACTCCTGGAAATGATTTCAATACTTTGTTTTTATAGAAAATGTGTAATAGATACTACTTGATATAAAGAGAATCTTTGTACTGTTTAGGTTTTTGTTGTAATGTTTTGTAGTACTGGAATTTGATCTGATTCTAATTAAATCTGATTTATTGCTTATTATATTAAATACAAGTTTTCTTT
>NC_034607.1:52825011-52838638 GCF_900095145.1 Mus pahari
GAAATCTGCCTGCCTCTGCCTCCTAAGTGCTGGGATTAAATGCAATTTTTCAATAAATGCCATTTAACTTACCAGAACATTATAAAACCAATTTCAAATTATAACTCTTTGAGGAAAAGAGTAACTATTTAGAATATTGTTTTGATAAAGTTAAGCATGTGTGGAAATGTGAAAGACTAGAATAGACTCCACTTTCCCTTTAGGAGCTGATACATTTGACACTTAGTGCTTTCCTTTAGTCCTATGTAACTTTGTATAAAACCACAAAGTAAAAGAGTTGTAATGTAGATCCAAAAGATCTCGGCTCTAAACTAAGTACATCTCCAAAGATTTAGCAGCAGAAACTCAAATGTAACATTAAGATATTTGGAATGCATTTTTTTTTTATTTTTGCCTCAACTAGCACTTTTAAGTTTGCCACTGTTATAGTCCCACCCCAGTAGCATTTCTACATTAAAAAACAAAACAAAAAAAAACCAAAAAAACGTATAGAGGAAATCTCCCCTCAGAGCTAGCTGTAGCGCCACTCATACTTCTGTGAGTAACCGCGCAATGCTCATGCTTACCAGGTTGGACTTGGGTGGCACCTATACTTTGTTCTGTCATGGGCTTCCTATCTGCTGTTAGGAGGTGTGTGTTGTGAGTCTCCCCAGAAAAATGTTTGTCAAACAATACTTGTGTGCTCTGGCAAGGGTACATGTATTCTGCATGTCCTAATTGTTCCTGTAGCTTGTGAACACTGTATGAGACGTGTGGGTTTTGGCTTGGTCATCCTGTAAAACCGTTATTTTTTCATGTAGTTTTCTTGAAAGGGAAGTTACCTTTAGAGAGCAAAAGAAAACAATGCTGCAGACACAGCCAAGTGCTGAGCACTGCAGTTCCTTGAGTACAGCTTTTGTGTTGAGGGCACTATCTCATCTGTTACCTGACTCCTTGAGACCCCTGGAGTCCACCTAGGGGTCAGCCAACTTTCTGAAAAGGACACGGGTGGGGTGGATAATGGTTTTGTATATTACATATAGGTTCTGTGACATGTTGTTTGTGGGGCTTTTGGTCCATGTCTTGACTGTCCACCCGAACCCCCCACAAGGTCTCACAATGTAGACCCTGACTGGCTTTGAACTCACAGAGATCTACCTGTCTGCCTCTGCCTCCTGAGAGCTGGGAATAAAGAGATCTAATACTATATCCAGTCTGTTTGGGGGTTTTTAAAAATCTCTTTAAAAATTTAAAACTGGGGGCTGGAGAGATAGTTGGCTCAGTAACCACTGGGCTTTCTTCCCGAGGAACTAGGTTTGATTCCTAGCACCTACACAGTGGCTCACATTACAAACACCAGTTCTAGGCTATCAGACACCATCTTCTGGCCTTCATGGGCACACACATGTATACACATAAAGACATATATGTACACACACACACTACACATAGAAATAAATTTTTAAAAATTTTAAACCATTCTTAGATCAAGTCTTTACAAAAACTGGTCACAGGCCAGATTTGTTCAGGTTGGCCCCTCCTCTACTGCAGAAGTTGGAAACTAAAACCAAATCTGTCAGAGAGTATAAAAGGAAATATATTTCAGTATATCCTATTGAAAAGGAAAGAGGAGGGATGGTGGGCATGATAAGGCAGCACAGTGAATGCAAACCTGCCACACTAAGGAAAGGTGTGCAGTTATTTTATTTTCAGAAAATAAGCACGAGAAGTTAGCATAGTGCATATATATATATATATATATATATATATATATATATATATATGAAATATATATAGTGCCAGTTTTCAGAAGCTGAACTTGAAGCTATAGAATAGTGGGGTGACACCTCAGACCTGCCAGGGTAAATGATTTCCTACTCAGGGTTTTCTTCTGAGAGGAAAAAAAAAAACAAAAAACACAAGAATGAAGTAGAATAGTTCCATTGCTGGAATAACGTAAAGGGACATCCAGGACAGCACTGCCACCCACTGCTGCTCAGCCACCCATTGCTGCTTTTCACTGGGGGTTGGTGGTCTGTTGGAAGCTCAGTAGATACCAGGAAGCCCAAGCAAATAGGAGACGACAGTTATCTAGGGGAAGGAAACATTGGTATGAGAAAAGAGGCATGACCTACCTCCAGATGACATTTGTTTGCCCATAGTGAAAACAGTAAGTATTAATTTAACCGGAAAATGGACTTTAATTGTTTTGTGGAAGGAAATGTTAAAGGAAAATTCATGCTACGTCTAACAAATCAGAACCTATCCTCTTCATATTACAAAGCCATCAAGTAATCTCTAATACTAGAAGTCCAAGTACACCTACCAAACAGCAGAGTCACCAGAAACGTGCCAGGGTTATCTGTGATTAACACTTAGGAGCAGAGAGCTGAGATCTTAGTTAACAAGAAGACTGAGTGGTACCAAGACATTGGAAGCAGAGTTAGTGTTGAGGGTTATGAAGTTAGTAGACACTAACTTTGCTGTGAGCCTCCTGCAGGCTTACCCACAGACTCCAGTGTTAAATCCTCTGAAACTACCTTTCGGATAGGTGCAGATTTCTTTTGCCGGTGTTGCCATTCAATCAAGAACATTGTTGATCCAGTAGCCTTTTCTATAAAAAATGGGCATGGAGATACTTAATTAGTTTTAAGTAATGAATATTCTGTATTGTTCTTTTAACTCTGGAAAAGACAAGCTAGTAAGATGGCTAGATGGCCTGACAGTTGAGGTTTAAGTAGGTTTTCCCAGCTCTTCTAACAGCTTGCTCATCACTGAAGTGGGATAGTGTGTTTGTAGTCTTAGGTGCTTTTTGTGAAGTACCTTAAGCAGGGCTGGGGTGTAGACAGCAAGTGCCTAGTTTGTACCTCTGTTTTGCTAATTGCTACAATGTCACAGCCCTATGCTAATTGCTACAGTGTCACAGCCCTGTGCTAATTGTAAGTGTCACAGCCCTATGCTAATTGCTACAGTGTCCTAGCGCTGTGCTAATCAAGTGCCTTGGCCCTTAGCATTGCTCCTAATCTTACTCCTCCAACATGAACCCTTTAGGGACACCCTTGCCTTTAAGCCAAAAGTATTATAGTCTTTTTCCTCACCTTTTCCTTCCTATTCAAACTGCTTCTTCAGAATCAGGATAAACTTTGATGCATTGTGGAGTGGGGAGGGATGAAAAATGGGGCTTTAACAAGATAAACCTGAGATAAACCTGTGACATGCAGAACATCAAGGGGTTGATAAGTAATATTAACTTTTAGATTACACTGTATGTATGCATATGTCCGTGTGCCCGTGTGTGCACACACAGAGATTAAAAGACAACTCTGAAGACTGTTCTTTCATTATGTGGGAAGGAGGATCGAACTCGCATCATCCGAGTAGGCAGCAAGCACCTTGATTCACAGAGCCAGCTCACCAAACCTACAACTTTTGAAGTAAAGTATAGATTTCCCCTTTAAATGTCTGAGATCATTTAGTTGCTTGAAATAAGGAGGCACAATACGGTATCATAATGAAGTTCAATTATTGCCTGGAAAACGGAAAGCGGAGTTTGAGATGGCTTATCTCCTTTCCATTGATTCAGTTCTCTCTGAAAGGAGATGGGAAGTGAGTGGGCCTGAGGTACCCAGGCTCACTGCTGCCCCTGCTGAGGTGTGGCCCATGTAAGGCCGGTTCTCCACTGAGCTGTGCCTTTCCTAGTAGAAAGGGAAACAAGTGCACGGGCCTCTCCATGCCCATTTTTTTTTTTTTTTTTTATAGAAAAGGCTACTGGATCAACAATGTTCTTGATTGAATGGCAACACCGGCAAAAGAAATCTGCACCTATCCGAAAGGTAGTTTCAGAGGATTTAACACTGAAGTCTGTGGGTAAGCCTGCAGGAGGCTCACAGCAAAGTTAGTGTCTACTAACTTCATAACCCTCAACACTAACTCTGCTTCCAATGTCTTGGTACCACTCAGTCTTTTTGTTAACTAAGATCTCAATTTTCCAGCTGCACGGGCCTCTCAGATTAGTTAATTTTTTTTCTATTTTTTTCTTTAGCTCTTCTAATCAATGGATAAAGTGGGGAAAATGTGGAACAACTTAAAATACAGATGCCAGAATCTCTTCAGCCATGAAGGAGGAAGCCGTAATGAAAATGTGGAGATGAACCCCAACAGATGTCCGTCTGTCAAAGAGAAAAGCATCAGTCTGGGAGAGGCAGCTCCCCAGCAAGAGAGCAGTCCCTTAAGAGAAAATGTTGCCTTACAGCTGGGACTGAGCCCTTCAAAGACCTTTTCCAGGAGGAACCAAAACTGTGCCGCAGAGATCCCTCAGGTCGTTGAAATAAGCATCGAGAAGGACAGTGACTCGGGTGCCACCCCAGGAACGAGGCTCGCACGAAGAGACTCCTATTCCCGACATGCCCCGTGGGGAGGAAAGAAGAAACATTCCTGTTCCACAAAGACCCAGAGTTCATTGGATACTGAGAAAAAGTTTGGTAGATCTCGAAGCGGCCTTCAGAGGCGAGAGCGGCGCTATGGAGTCAGCTCCATGCAGGACATGGACAGTGTTTCTAGCCGCACCGTCGGGAGCCGCTCTCTGAGGCAGAGGCTCCAGGACACGGTGGGTTTGTGTTTTCCCATGAGAACTTACAGCAAGCAGTCAAAACCACTCTTTTCCAATAAAAGAAAAATACATCTTTCTGAATTAATGCTGGAGAAATGTCCTTTCCCTGCTGGCTCGGATTTGGCACAAAAGTGGCATTTGATTAAACAGCATACCGCCCCTGTGAGCCCACACTCAACATTTTTTGATACATTTGATCCATCACTGGTGTCTACAGAAGATGAAGAAGATAGGCTTCGCGAGAGAAGGCGGCTTAGTATCGAAGAAGGGGTGGATCCCCCTCCCAATGCACAAATACACACCTTTGAAGCTACTGCACAGGTTAATCCATTGTATAAGCTGGGACCAAAGTTAGCTCCCGGGATGACAGAAATAAGTGGAGATGGTTCTGTAATTCCACAAACGAATTGTGACTCAGAAGAGGATTCCACCACCCTATGTCTGCAGTCACGGAGGCAGAAGCAGCGCCAGGTGTCCGGGGACAGCCACGCGCACATTAGCAGACAGGGAGCTTGGAAAGTTCATACGCAGATCGATTACATACACTGCCTTGTGCCAGATTTGCTTCAGATCACAGGGAATCCCTGTTACTGGGGCGTGATGGACCGATACGAAGCAGAAGCCCTTCTAGAAGGGAAACCGGAAGGCACGTTCTTGCTCAGGGACTCTGCGCAGGAGGACTACCTCTTCTCTGTGAGCTTCCGCCGCTACAACAGGTCTCTGCACGCCCGGATAGAGCAGTGGAACCACAACTTCAGCTTCGATGCCCATGACCCCTGCGTGTTTCACTCCTCCACTGTCACGGGGCTTCTCGAACACTATAAAGACCCCAGCTCTTGCATGTTTTTTGAACCGTTGCTTACGATATCCCTGAATAGGACTTTTCCTTTCAGCCTGCAGTATATCTGCCGCGCAGTGATCTGCAGGTGCACTACGTATGATGGGATTGATGGGCTCCCTCTACCGTCAATGTTACAGGATTTTTTAAAAGAGTATCATTATAAACAAAAAGTTAGGGTTCGCTGGTTAGAACGAGAGCCAGTCAAGGCAAAGTAACTCCTGTCCCCAAAGGGCACTACGTCTGCTCTCCCGTGTATCAGACAGCACCCATAGGAGGCAGAGTCAGCTGCTAGGATTTCCCACCCAGCATGGGAGCTTAGTCATTAGCCTCTGTCCCATGGGATCTGCTGTTCCTCAGACAAAGGTGCCTAGGGACGGCAAGATGGCTTGCAGGTGTTCAGTGGGCTGTGACAACTGAGGGAGGCAACTCTGGGGCATTTGCTATGGAGAATTCTATTTCTTACTGAAGAACAAATTATTAATATTGGATGGGTATTTCAATAGTGTGACTAATGTTTGAAATTATTTTTTCTAAGAATTTTTCTATAACCTTCAGAAAAAGTAGTGATGTTTGTAGTTACTATAAATCAAGCTTTGAAAGTCCAAAACAAGTAAATAAAAGACTACCTTCCTTTTAGAGAAAAACAAATGCAATTTTTCTGGCCACAGGGCATTGTGCAGTGTCAATGTGGCTTGTAGTCAGTCTCCTTTTCTCCTCAAAGAAGGAGGCTCTAAAATAAACCAGGTTTTTCTAAGATAGTTCTTAAAACTTGAGACTCCCAGGTCAGTGGTGGAGTTGTGTAAATGCCCCCGTGCGCATTTGGGATGAGCACAGTGACCTCAGAGCGCGCAGTCGGAGCTTCCGGTGGGATTTTTTTCTCTAAGTTGACATGTGCTGTCTACACATTGTCTCATCAAAGTTGGGATCCTTTCCTGTGCCCTTGACTATGTGAACCCAGAGGAAAACGAGACTAGGAGATGCCCAGACACATCAGATAGTAGTAACTCCACTGGTTGACGATGCCAAGTTGTGTTAAACTATAATCATTTGGATGGCAGTATTTATCTCTTTGTTGTAAGCTCATAGCCGAATTACTTAAGTACAATTTATATTATAAAATTTTAGTGCAGTTAATTCTTAACAGAAAACCTGAAGTCTAAATTGCAGATTTAAAAGGTACTGTACACCCATGCTGCCTGTAAATAACTTTACTTGGCACCTTTTGTCACTTAGGATAGTATGTAATACAACTTGAGTGAATGCTTGGGACGTATTGTCGAGTTCTAGTGTTGCTTCTTGTGTTGGACTGTGTTCTCGGTTCTGTCCTAGCCATTTGCACTACAGTAGCCAAATCCATTCCTGTGTGTTGCTGTGCTCTGTAACTGCTGCCGGGTGTTGCCGTGCTCTGTAACTGCTGCCGGTGCTCCTTGGCCTCATGCCAGCTGCTGCAAGAGGTTGCTTTCTGCCCCATGGCTATTGCCAGGGCTTCCAGAAAGAAATGCTACATTTGTATGCAACAGTAACCTTTTAACTGCTAAACGTATGTTTCTGCTTGCTGTGCCTTGTTCTGGCTGCTCCTCCGTGCTAATAAAGTATGTTTGGTGTTCTTGTATATCTGCTGTTTTATACATTTGCCACAATTTCTCTTGTATGTGGAATGGTTTGGGGTTTTTAAATAAGCATTGACAACTTATTGTAGTTAATGCGGATTCACCTACAACCTAATACTGACCTGTCAGAATAAGCTAAATCTAAGTTGAATGCTCTCTAGCTTTTTAACCCTAATCACGTTTTGTGAATCAGTGTCGGTAGTCACTGCAAATTAGCATATAGTTTACAGCAGGACCCAGAGAAGTGAGAACCTGGTGATTTCTCTGCGCAGTAGGGAGAGGCTGAAAGCAGCGGTATCGTTAGCAGATGAGCGTTAGAACATCCAGCCGCACCAGAAACAGGTGACACGGAGTCTGTGCACCAGGACGAGACAGCTCCACTTAGTGGTTTGGGGACCATTTTAAATGAAGATAAATGCCTGAAATGTGGACCTTTAACCAAAGACTTGTTCATTTCAATGCAGAATGGGGATGGAAGGAACTTAGATCTCTCTGTTATTTGTAGTAGATGTCCCTGAGGAACATATACCAAAGTGTTTGAGAACTTCATCCAAACCTACTTTCAAAGCATAATGTGCAATTAAGTTGTTATGACGTAATTATATTGCATAATTGTTGGGTCTGTTTCTTGAGCTTACAGTGTACCTGGAAAAGGAACCTCTTGAGGAAAGCTAAGTCCATGCTGAGAACTGGAGGAAGACCGTGATCAGGCGATGCTGTGAAGAGAACTTGACACTCGGAGAGAGCCTTGATGTTTTTATATGCTTGTAGCAAATTGATGTTCTCACTATAGTTTTATAGAAAATATTAATGCTTTTATGTATTTCAGAACTTTTCCTGTGTAATATGCAAATTGTTTTAAGTGTAACTATTGAGTTTATGTAAGCATGTGTCCACTGTGCTAAAGGCACTTATGTTTCAGTTTGTGAACAATATAAATATGCAACTTTGGAGTTAACTTTTTTGTTAAAATTAGTAGCTTACATTTAAAAAAAAAAAAAAATCCCCTGCATGGACGTGCACCGAAGTCTTTTTTTCACTGTGTATTTTCCTGAATCCCATTGTAGCCATTTGACTAAATTGGTGTTTTTATGTTTTGGGAGTGGCACATTTTATTCCAAACCAAGGAGTTCTTTAGCAGTTGCCGTATGTGAGTGTAAGCCACAGGGCCATAATTACACGAAGGGGTGCTGCGCTTCCTGTCCTCATTCCTTTCTATCTCCCTCCTCGCCCACCCTGTCACCCCTCCCCGTGTCCTTCACATTGTTCACATATGCCGCATACATATTTATAGTCACTATAATGTGCACTTATGTGCACTTATACACATACGGTAATAATATTTTAAACAATGATATTTCCACTTGGCTTAATGTCATTTATCCCATAGATACTGAGGATCATTGTGCCATTCTGATCTTGTTATGTGCCCCTAAAGTTTGGCCCTGGCACTGTTGTCTTTTTACAGAGGGAATTTATCAGCATTTTATTTTCTGAGTTGAAATTTTAAAAAAAAAAAAAAAAGTTGCTTCAAATACAACTATAATATAGTCAAAATCAAATTTGTATTCTTAGATAAAATATTGAGCCCAAATCACCATTCTCTACAAAGCAATCTATATTCAGCTATCCTTGGACATTTTTATAAGATTTATAATGGCTGGGACCATAAAAGCTGATACTTAAATTCCAGGCTTCATTTTGACAAAACTCAAAGCTGATGAACTTGCCTGACATTTTGATCTAGTTACTATCCATTCTCACCCCAAAGGTGCTTCGCTCCCTGGTGCTGTCACTAACCTGGTGGTGTTCTTTATCAAGGTTGGCTCTACATCTAATTTTTGTAGCAAAATAAACAAACACATAAATGCATAAATGCCTTTTTGGTAGAGGTAAGCCTGAGAGTGAGAATCCTAATCTTCAGTCACAGGCTCAGGAGAGAAGAGAATGTTTCCAAAGAGAAATGGTGATGGGGAGAGGGTCAGAGATGCTGCCCATGTGAGAGCCTTGGGTTTGCTCCCATTTCTTGTTTCAGCTGCCATGGCACATAGAATCTTAAGTGATTGTCCCAGGAGTCCCAAGTGAGATCTTTCAGAAGACAGTTGGTGATTGTGGGCAGGGCAGAAAGCTTGCCTTTACAAGGTCTGCATGAGGTGTTTGTTTTCATGCCTGGGAATACTTAAGTCATGTGTTCATCGTTGTTCACTGTCATGGATAGACATCAGAGTACAAGATGAAAGCCTGTCTTCTGGAGCTAGGCAGGTAAGACAGTAACCACACACACACACACACACACACACACACAGTCACACACACACACACACACACACACACACACACACACAGTCTCAGAAACTGAGAGGAGGCAGAGTGTGCTGAGAGTGTTGGTGTTTACAGGTTCTCAGGGGAGTGATAACCTTGAGCAATGGGGAAACACCAAAATTTTAAAAAGCCTTCAGACTGGCCGCTGGTGGCACACGCCTTTAGTCCCAGCACTTGGGATGCAGAGACAGGCAGATCTCTTGAGTTCAAAGCCAGCCTGGGCTACACAGAGTAACCCTGTTTTGAAAAGCCAAAAGCAAAACATTCTGGATGAAGTCACAATAAAGCCTGGATCCCCAAAGCTGAGAAAACACGCATAAAGTACAGGGGGAATCTGTACGACACCGGAACAGGTGAGCTCTTGTCCATTAAGGGCTATAGTAAGGAGTTTAGGTTTCCTCCGGGTGTGACAGAAGCCGTTTGGGACTTGAATGGCATGGTCTGTTTTCAGTTGCTTTGGTGTATGGAGAATTAGGCAGGGGAAGGGGTCAGGAGATGGGAAGGATTTTCTGTTAGGTAAGTCTGGGAGTCTGGGCAGGGTTGGTGCTCCTGGCTAGAGGTCAGGGTCAGGGTGTGGTTTGGTGGCAAGAGTGACAGATTTTAGTGATGACTTAAACATGCAAAAGGAAAGGCAGGATATGACAGCACGTTCCTGTCATCCCAGAACATGGGAGGTGGAGGATTTTGATGAGTTCACAGCAAGCCAGTACTTTATAGCAACTAAGTCAGCAGACAAGCTGTCCAAAGGGGGAAATGACTCCGAGTTTTGGTAGGAACAAGCATGAGGACACTATTGGCCAAGATTTAAGAAAAATGGGAACAGATTGGGCAGTGAATCAAATCTTGCCTTGGATGCGTGCAATTTTGAGATTCCTAGGATCCCAGTGGAAACAGTGCACAGTTGGATACTTGGATATAGTTTAGGGAAGAATATTAAACATGGGGAGCTAGTATCTAGCACCATAGGGCAGGTGCAGTGGGATTTTCCATGGGATGAAGTGTTGTCTGAGGGAAGTAATTATAAAGACATCTTAGTTTCTTGATACAAGGTATTAGGTTTGTTTCTTTTTCTTTTAAAACCATACTTCAATAGAAGCCTTGCTTTACAAAAGAAATTAGGAAGCTGCAGTCAAACCTAGCATGGAATTCTAACTTTCCATGTCAGGTTGGCCTGTGCATCTATGTTAGCACAATTATTTACAGTGTATACAAGATTATGTCATTGTAGACAAGCCAGGTGTGGCCCGCAGTTTAGTCCCAACACTCGGAAGGCAGAGGAAGGAGATCTCCGAGTTTGAGGCCAGCCTAGTTTAAAGAAAACAAAAAACCAAAACCTACCATGAAAGGTTCTAAAGGCCTGTACCCTCCTACTGTACAATCTTTCAGAGGTAATAACCGTTTCTTTCCAGTTTTCCAGTGTTTTTAACAACTGGAAGACTGGATTTAATAAGGTATATACTACATGATAAATAGTAGATGAAGCAATTTTAAATCCTGAGTCAGTTTTAAAGGTACTTGTGTTGAGCTACACTCCAAGTCTGGGTCTTACCTGAGCCTAAGTATTAGGCTATTCCTGCTATTTGGTTTTGGTTTTGGTTGTTTTTGTTGTAAGTGTGTGTCTGTCTGTGCAGCGTGTGTGTCCCTGGTACTTTTGAAAACCAAAGGAGAGCATGGGATTCCTTGGGACTGGAGTTATAGTTATTTATGAGCCACCATGTGGGTGCTGGGAATTGAACTCAGGACCTCTGGAAGAGCAGCCGGTGCTCTTAACTACTGAGCCATCTCTCCAGCCCCAAGTCTTAGGTTTTCTCATGTCATTGTTAGGTCATGGGCAAGCCATTCAAGACTGTGATGTCTGGACTGCAGAGGGGCCTTGGAAGTAAGAGGTGAGAAGATGAGGGATGTTACCTCATTGGGAATCTACCCTGGGACATAGGCAAACAAGTATGAAGAGAGCTAAGGGAATGACTGAAGTAAATAGTAATGGCAAACTGATATAGAATTTCAGTCCTGGTTCTTCCTCCCAGCCCATGGTCTCAGAAATGATACTTGGACTCAAAATTATTTACAAATACCTTGACCATATACTAGGCTGCCCTCTAACTAGATCTAACTTAAAATCTCCCATCTATCCTAGTCTACATTCTGCCACATAACTGGTTTCCTGTGCTGAGGTACGATGTGTCTGCCTTCTCACATCTTCCTGGGCCAATCTCCCACACCCGGCTCTATCCCAGAATTCTTTCTGCCTCCAGGATGTCCCACCTTCTATTCTACCCTTTTCTATAGGTCATTCTTAATTGACGGGTGATGCATCCATACAGTACACAGATAATTTCTCTACAAACTGAACATTTGTGAAAAGAAACAAATCTGCCCTGGACAGAGTCCAGATGATGCCAATATGATGGAGGCACCAGGCCTTGCTTTGTTCATTTGGGTTTTGTTTCTGTGTTTGGACTTCCAAATCTAGAGTATTTTATTGGCCAGACATCTCTCTTTTTGTTCAAATTACCTTTTTCTTTCATGGGGCATTTACAATGTTCAGGGAAGGACTACGTCTCAGTGGGGTAGACATGTCTGCTTTCCTCTGTGAGGCTGGTGCAGGGACTTCCCCAGTGGCATAGGTACATCAGGGTCCCCACTTGCCACAGGAGGCAGTGTAGGTTGGGCTCCTGGAGCAGAATTCCTGGGAGCTGTTCTCAGGCCTGGTACAGCACAAACTGTGCTTGGTGACTGGTGCATCGTCACCACACAATCTCTTTTTGTCGTATAACAGTGAAAATTTGTCATGATTTTGTGTTTTTCCATCTTCATAAAGTGGGTACAGTTATGCACTTAAACCTAACTTTTACCCTGATTCTCTTTAAATACAGGATAAATTATTTTATTTGTGCTTGTCTTTAAACTACGACATTTAAAAAAAAAACAGTTGAATTGTAATACTTTTAGTTTCATTATCTTACAAATATTTTGTGCCCTTAAGTGTAATTGAGACAGTGTTGAATTTTAATACACCAAGAGACTAGTGAAATGTCTGGCTTGGTAATTCCAACCTTGAGAATTTATAAATTGTGCCACTAAAATACTGTCTCCACTTTTTAGCAATTTCTTTCTTGATTAAGAGCCAAAAGTCTCAAATTGTTTTCTAGAATTCCGTGTTTGCTTAACAGCTGTCACAGAACTCAGAAGTGAGTCCTGCAGGAAGCCTTTATGGGAAGGTAAAATAGACCACTGTAGGCAGTAAAATTGCAACTAGATTTTCTTTTTAAGTCAGTAAGAGTTTCTTTGGAAATACGATGATTCTTGGTTTCTTTCCCTGCTTCTGTTGATAAAAATGACCCGACTTAGGATGGAAGGGTTTGTTTTAGCTCCCACTTCCAAGTCCGAACTCAGCAGTGGCAGAGTTGAGGAAGCGGTCATGTCACCCCTACAGCCAGAGGAGCAGAACAGATGCTGGTGTTCAGGTCACTGGCTCCAGTTCCTGCAGTCCAGGGTTCCCTCTGGGAGTGTCCCTGCCCACAGTCAAGATCGGCTCTCAAACATAAACCCGGAGCCCCGCCCCTTCCAGATAACCCAGTCCCATCTGACAGCTAACACCGACCGCCCAGGGTTTGGGAAGTCGCTAAGGTGTTGGTTTTGTGTGAAGAATGCGGATGTGTTTTTCTGCCTGGGTATTCAGAATGTTGGGTCTCATGGAGTATGCGAGCAAATGGACCAAGCTCTTGTTGTTATCATTTTTGCCTGTGGTTTCCCCAGCTTCGCTTGCCAACATTGCATTCAAATAATACTTTTCTTTCATAAGGTCAGAGATTTTTTTTTTTTTAAGCATCCATGTTACTTTCCTAAAGTTCTGTGGGTAACTTCTCATGAATTCCAGTAGACAAAAACCATAGGTCTGTGTATGCATGCATGTGATTTGACAAATACAGAAAATGGAAATAATTTCTTCTATACTAATGACTTGAGACAGCACAGGAACTTCATTGGAACATGAAAGAAAAATACTTGAGGAGCAGTGGGGCTTTAAATGGTTTGCGATCACAATCTCACAACTCATTGAATTTGCCCTCTACAGGACAGGACAGTGTGTGTCCCCTGCCTCTCGGGCAGGAAGTTGCCACTCCAGGTAGCTTTGAAAACCATGCAAGAAGGCCGGGCGTGGCGGCCACACCTTTAATCCCAGCACTTGGGAGGCAGAGGCAGGCGGATTTCTGAGTTTGAGGCCAGCCTGGTCTACAAAGTGAGTTCCAGGACAGCCAGGGC
>NC_034607.1:52838774-52844960 GCF_900095145.1 Mus pahari
AAAACCATGCAAGGGATGAGAAACTTTGTGACTGTATGGAGAATGAAGAAATTCGAGGATAAGGTACACAGCGAATGAATACTGAAGAGAGGCCTCCTGTACGCAGAGCCGTCCAACCCAAACCTCAGGTCTTAAGTCATGTGATACTGGATGCCGCTTAATTTTTAACGAAGAGCAATGCCCTCGAGCCAGCAATCATCTGTGTATTGATACACTCCCTGGGAGATGGGACATGAGAGTGATTAGGGAATGAGGCTGAGGTGGAGCCTGCCACACATGTAGTCTTAGGCACGACTTTTCTTGACCTTTGTTTCTTCCTGTCACGAATCAAATAAAACCTCACAGAACCATATTTGGAAATTTTATCAGAGGAGGAAATACAGCACCATCATTGATTTTTAGAATTCTATGGCACATGGAGGCAGAATAATTCAGTATCGGCTCGTACATCAGAGCAATTTATTCTGAGCAATTTGTGGTGCGTATGAAGCAAGGGCTCTACTGGTGAGCTACCTCCTACTTCTTACTTTTTTTTTTTTTTTTTTTCGAGACAGGGTTTCTCTGTATATCCCTACTTCTTACTTATTGTGGTGGGAAAGAACAATTTTCTTCCAAGCATGTCAACAGTGTTCCAGAGCTGTAGATTATTGTCAGCCTGAGTGGGCTGTGCCCCGGCTCGGCTGCTGTTCATCAGTCGGTTTCTCACTCCCTACAGGGCCTGATTTCTCACCTGCTTAACATGGGGGTGTGGAAATATGAAACCAAATAATCTTGGAGATGTGCATAGCACAGTGCCTGGCATGGGTGACTGTTCTCAGTGTCCTTGTACCCATCTACACATCTCAGTCCACAAGTGGAAATACAGCACTGGAATCCAGAGCTGCTAAATGCAAGGCCAGTCTTCCTTTCTCTACAGAAGGCTCCACTAAAAGATAAATTAAACCCGTAGTTCTAATTGAAGGACTGTTTGTTCAATATGGGGTTTTATAAAAGGACATAGTCAGAATGTTGATACATTACCTCTGAGCTTTGTGGAAAAAATTCATAAAAGTTCTTGCTTAGAAAATTACCAGGACACAGGTAGAATAAAGCACACCATAATTCTATTGATTTTAATGCTCATAAAATGTTTTAGTTTTCCATCAGGTAAAAGAATCAATAGAGGCAGGGTTGTAGATTCAAGCTTCGACATCCTGGTAGAGATGTGGCGATGCCAGTGGTCCCCATAGTCTTCTCTGAGGTCAGCTGCTGTTGTCCTGTGTTCAGGCCTTCACTGTAAGATGGTACAAGCACATCAGTGGGGGTCAATACCGCTTTCCACTCCAGTCACAGTCAACAAGAAAGAAGCTCCAAGCCACCCCACTCTGCATCCTTAGAGGCAAAACTGAATCCTACCATAAACCACTCCATTGCTTTTCCGATTCAAGATAGCTGATGTGGGCTGGGGATATGAGCGGAGACTGGTAGAGTGCTTACCCAGCATGCATTTGATTCCTACCCTGGCATAAGCTGGGCAGATGACACACAATTTTAATCCCAGCACTAGGGAAATGGAGGCAGGAGGGTGAGGACTGACAGGCCATCTTCAGTTAAATAGTGAGTGAAAAACTAGTGTGAGCTGTAAGAGACAGTGCTGGGGAAACAAAGGGAGAATAGAGGAAGGAGAGAAGAGAATTAGCGAATGCTGCGCTCACATACGGTCTTGGGGGGGACTTCTGCTGCTGTGAAGAGACACCATGACCACGGCAACTCTTATAAAAGAAAGCATTTAACTGGGGCTGGCTTACAGTTAAGAGGTTCAGTCCATTATCACCATGGCGGAAAGCATGGCAGCCTGCAGGCAGGCAGGCATGTTTGCTAGAAAAAGAGCTGAGAGTTCTACATCTGGCTCCACAGACAGCAGGAAGAGAGAGTGACACTGGGCCTGGCTTGAGCATCTGAGACCTCAAAGCCAGCCCCCAGTGACACACCTCCTCCAACAAGGCCACACCTAATAGTGCCACTTCCTATGGACCTATGGGGCCATTTTCATTCAAACCACCTTACACATAAACCAGAGACCTTAAGGAGAGGAGTGGATGACAAAACACTCATTTCTTTAACACTGATCTGGTCCGTGGGTAGCTTTACTTCTTTAATGTGTAAAAACTCAGTCGATTTTAAAATCCATGTTTGTTTTTTTTTTTCTGCTTTGACAAAAGAATAAAATCTAATGGTTCCAAACAAACAGTTTGAAATTTTTGGTTAGATGTACTAAAGTCTGGGTTCTTTTCTCTTTTTTAGACATACGCATTTGGGATCTCCTAACCCTGCATCTCAGAAAAGTACCTTGCCATTCTCACCGGAGAGTTGCTGTGTCCAGTCCTGATCAATCCTCTGCTTGATCCCCTCCAGCTGTACCATGAGGAGTGAAGGGCGACAGTCACATGGCCTTTTCTCCTATGTCTGTTTCCTCTTGTCTCCTCCTGAACTTAGAATCCCTGTCCTCTAGGGGATGCCCATGTGTCAGGTCACTTGAGCCCATTTCCCAACATTTACAGGGTCTCAACTATTCAGGACATCATTTCTTAAAATCTAAAGACCCATTGATAGTCTATACTATAATTGATGATTTCCCCCAAACTTGAAGATTTATCTATCAATATTTACTAGATTGGAAAAGAAAATGCAAAGCAGAAAACATATTTATTGTTTACAAAACGATAAGCACAACGTGGGTACCATTTGGGGGAGGAAGGGCTCTTTAAGGCCAAGGCAGCAAGAAGAGCAACGACGTGGTCATTGTTGCCCAGCTCCCTAGCAGCTGCCTTAATGGAAGACAGCTGGGAATTTCTGTGCTCAGTCTGCTCCAGTATTTTCCCTTGCTTAAAAATATGAAGAAAACTTGGCTCCACGAAGATGTGTAGTTGGAAGAGGAGAGGCGTATTTTAATAGGTTTTACAAATAGTTACAATAGGCTCTGTTGATGCTAGAACAAAATTTGGCAAACAATTATTTCTTAAGGGTTGGTACAAAGTCAGACCAGAGGCCATGTGAAGGACCAATCAGAATCCAGGACAGTGGTAGGACCAATCAGAACATAGGACAGTAGAGAAGCCAGTGATCTGCCTTGCACTTTCAATTCATTTTTCTAGGATCATACTTCTATCGTTCAGAAGCTACTGGTTCACTGAACTAGAAAGTACTTCTGATTTGTTCTCATTTTCAGTAGACAATATAAAAAGTTCCATTTGACAACACCGATAACCACTGATCTTAAATATTGAGATACAATTTTAGAGGATTTCGAAATAAATATTTTTTGGCTTAAAAACACAAAATTTTATCATCATCAACTAGTGCTATTTGTAGTTATCCTTAAGTGTCATTCCTAAGAAAAAATTCCAGACACTCAGTAAATACCTATCATAGTTCTGTACCAATTCCTCCAGATAAAATGGTGTGCCATTAAAAGGTGGTTAGTTCAGCTTGCAACTTGCACAACCCCACAAGTGCTTCTTGGAGTTACCCATTGTAGTTCAGGATCAACAGATGATTTCTATGAATTCCCCACAAGTTAAAATGAGGTCCAGCACTCGGGAGACAGGTGCAGCTATAGGGGTTCAAGGCCAGCCTGTCTACACAGAGAGTTCCAGGCTATCTGGGACAGCACAGTAAAATGCTTTCATAAATAAATAAATAAATAAATAAATAAATAAATAAGATGCCTTCTTAAACAAATAAATAAATAGCCTAAAAAACACTATGTATTACTTAGGAGTCCCTAGAGTCACTGAACTCATGGGTAGTCTATATATAGTAAGGGAATTCGTTGATGACTTACAGTCTGCAGTCCAACCCCCCAACAGTGGTCAGTAGCAGCTATGAATGGAAGTCCAAGGATCTAGCAGTTGCCCAGTCCCACACGGCAAGCAGGCGAAGGAGAGAAAGAGAGTTTCCCTTCTTCCAATGTCCTTATGTAGGTCTCCAGCAGAAGGTGTGGCCCAGATTAAAGGGGTGTGCCACCATGCCTGGATCTGGAAGTTGCTTTATCCCGGGCTGACATTGAACTCAAAGACCTCCATGACTCAATCTCCTGGGATTAAAGATGTGTACTACCTTGACTGGGCCTAAGCCTTTCATAGCCGCTATGCCTCAAGATCTCCATGCCAAGATCCAGCAGAAATTTGTGTTTCCCAGCCTCATGATCTGGATCACAGGTGAGCCTTCTAATTCTGGATTTAGTTCATTCCAGATATAGTCAAGTTGACAACCAGGAATAGCTACTACACACTGAATAAGACATTTTGATAAATATATATGAATCTGCTTTGTTCTACAATACTAAATAAAGTGTATGCTTAATGAAATAAATGTTTATTGCATTATTAAAGACATTCTTTTTTTAAAGATTTGTGTGTGTGTGTGTGTGTGTGTGTGTGTGTGGATATTACATGTGTGTGCAAGTGCCCTCAGAGAAGAGGGCAACAGATCCTGGAAGCTGGAGTTACAGGTGTTTGTAAACCACCTAACTTGGATGCTGGAAACCCAAACTGTGGGTTCCCTACAGAGTAATGTGCAGTCCGACATGCTGAAGCATCATCCAGCCCTATAAGGGAGAGCCTGGACTTTCTTCCTTCTACAGAGGCACAGCCAGATTCCATCCCATACGTGTTCATACATTGCCCTGGGAGAAGCAATATGTGTGCCTGTTTAGCTTTTGCACTTCAATGTCTGTTGTCCCAGAATAAACCATGAAACTCGAGACCCTCAGTCACCGCTCAGGTTAGTTCGTGTAATAAAAGATGTCCAGTGATTGAGACCAATACAGACAAGTGGGAACAAAACAGCAAATCTATAGGTTTATCTTTTTTATTGTTTAGTGTTTTGACAGGGCTTCTTTCTGTAGCTTTAGCTGTCCTGTAATACACTCTGTAGAGCAGGCTGGCCTCAAATTCAGAGGACTACCTGCCTCTGCCTTCCAAATGCTAGAATTAAAGGCTTGTGCCACCATGTCCTGCCAAATTGAGTACTTTAAAAAATATTTCCTTTTTTAAAAAAAATTGTGTGTATATCTGTATGTGTATCTCTGTGTGTGTGTGTATCTCTGTGTGTGTATGTGTATGTGTGTCTGTGTGTGTGTATGGGTGTATATCTGTTTGCATGTGTCTCTGTGTGTTTATGTCTGTGTGTGTGTGTATCTCTGTGTGTGTATGTCTGTGTGTGTATGTCTGTGTGTGTATGTCTCTGTGTGTTTCTGTGTGTGTCTGTATGTGTGTGTATGTCTGTGTGTGTGTGTCTGTGTATGTGTGTATCTGTGTGTGTGTCTGTGTACCAGGTTAGCCTCAAACTCAGAAACCTGGCTGCCTTTGCCTCTCAAGTGCTGGGATTAAAGGCATGCACCATCACCATCCAGCTAATTTTTCTTATTATCCTATAAAAAATAGACTCTTAAAGTAGTAAGTTTAGATAATTTTGAAGAAAATTTTTGAAATGTTTCTTAAATAATAACAAAGTATATGTTTGTTGTTAAGCTTCCAAATAAATTCCAAACTTTGGAACAATGGCAAAGTAGGAAAATTATAGTAGGTAAATTAAGAGCATTCTCAAAATACTAAAATACTAAATACTAAAATACAACACTAAAATACTAAATACTAAAACAAAATACTAAAATACTAAAAACAAACGGTTACCTCTGAAAATGCACCACCCTAACAAACTGTGGGGTTGGGACACTGGTTCACTGAACTGCTCTCTTTTGGAGTTCGGTCCTCTGCACCCATCTGGGTTGGCTCTCACTGGCCTCTTACTCCAGCTCCAGGGGATCCAATGCCCTCTTCTGACCCCCACAGGCACCAGAACACAAGCCTATATCCCCCACACAAACACACACACACACACACACACACACACACACACACACGAATAATTTTAAAACAGAAACCCAAGGCACCACCAAGCCCATGTCTCCTTCTCTGCCCCTGCAGTGATGTCATCATAGTCCATCCTCCGGGAAACTCCACGGTGCTTATGAGAGAATGAAGGTGAGAAAACATCTCAGTGTTATTATTAAATAGCTTTAACCTCCCAGACCTCCTGAGAAACTCTTGGTGCCCCCA
This sequence comes from Mus pahari, assembly GCF_900095145.1. Taxonomy (NCBI): domain Eukaryota; kingdom Metazoa; phylum Chordata; class Mammalia; order Rodentia; family Muridae; genus Mus; species Mus pahari. The sequence goes on from NC_034607.1 coordinate 52,844,876, forward strand.
GAGTCCCTGGGCTCCACTTGATGTGTCACTTGTCTAAGGAGCTGTAATGGTTTGTATATTCTTGGACCAGGGAGTGGCACCATCT
>NC_034607.1:52847440-52849427 GCF_900095145.1 Mus pahari
TGAAGACGTAGAACTCTCAGCTCCTCCTCCACCATGCCTGCCTGGATAATGCCATGCTCCTGCCTTGATGATAATGAACTGAACCTCTGAACCTGTAAGCCAGCCCCAATTAAATGTTGTTTTTATAAGACTTGCCTTGGTCATGGTGTCTGTTCACAGCAGTAAAACCCTAACTAATACAGGAGCCGACCATTGCAGATGAGTTTCAATTACATGAAGTATGCCAAGAGAGAAGGAGATCACATTTTCTTTATTTGAAGAACCTTGTCAAACCTATGCGGGGCTCATTAATGCTTTGAATGACGTAAGCGACTGGGTGGCTCTGAGGGTTAATAGTTTGAGAGTCCGGATCCTTTAAGTCCTTGAGCCTTTCAGCGTGGATCTGGACACCCATTCAGTCATCACTGAGAAACTAGAAGTAAGCCTTTCTTCCTGTTTTACAGACGAGTAAAGTTGAGTTCCCATACGTGTCTCCCCCAATCACTTCACGTTTGCTTGCTTTCCTTCAGAGAATTGTAATTTAATTGCATTTGGAACATTCCTTCTAAAAGAAGTTGTGTTTGGTTCAATACCAAGGTCCAGGAGTACATGTCCCATACCCAGTACTATCCAGACACCTCAGAGAACACAGAAAGAGCAGGCCTGTACCCTTCTGCCAAAGACTCATGAAACAGTTTTTAAAAGTTTAAGCATTACCCCCAGATGAAACCAAATGCTCATGCATAGGCTGTGGGAGAACCAAAAGAATATATACGAGGATTTGGGGGTTGTTTTTCAGATTTCCACTTGACTGTGGTGAGATTTTAAAAATACTTCAAGGAGTTGGGATGTGCAGCCGTATAACAGGGGCCAGTGGTTGGGAAAGGCCTGGAGGGATGGAGGTTGCTGAGGCGGGATTTGAGGAAGGCGTTAGCCTGCTGCAGAGGGAGGGCTTGGATGCCTATCCTTCCTCACCTACCTTCACACTGCCCTTTGTTTACTTAGCAAGGAGAATGAAAAATGAGCCAAGAGAAACAGAGGTGGAAGGTAGGGGTGAGACATTCCAGAATTAATTATGCTTGGCCAAAAGAGAGACTGTCAAAATAAGGTGACCAAGAACATTGGGGCACAGTTGTCTGTCTTGAATGTGAGCTGCTCCTTCCACTGCTTGCTAGCTTCCTGCCGGGCCTACAGGAAACCCAGTCAGCAGTCAGCTTGCAGCTCTCAGCCCCTTCAAAGGCTGGCCTAGCTGCAAAGAGCTCCCTTGCTATGCATGCCCACCCACCCATCTGCCTCCCAGGCCCTGACACACTGTCCCACATGCTGTGGGTTCTCTCCGTGTTCTGTACAGGCTTCCTCCATCACAGCTCTTTCCTTTTGCCTCCCAGGGCTCCCTTGCTCCAGCTCATGTTTGTGCCAAAACATCTTGCATCCTGTGGCAGGCCGGAGACTGAGGCCCAGCGGGCTCCTGTGCTTCTGCAGGACCCAAGGGACCTGGCGTTTTTGTTGGAACCCAGCTCTTCTTTGAGTTGTTCTCCTTCCCTCTCTTCTTTCACTAGTGTCCAGCCCTAACCATATTTCGCATCCCAAATTCTGCACAAGTAGCTGACCTAGAGAATCCAACAGTGACAGTTTGAGTAGGAATGGCCCCCATGGGTTCATAGATTTGAATGCTTGGTCATCAGGGAGTGGCACCACTTGACAGGGATTAGGAGGTGTGGCCTTGTTGGAGGAAGTGTATCACTGGGGTGGGCTTTGAAGTTTCAAAAGCTTAAGACCTACCTAGTCTCTCTCTCTCTCTCTCTCTCTCTCTCTCTCTCTCTCTCTCTCTCTCTCCCCTCTCTTCTTCTTCTTCTTCTTCTTCTTCTTCTTTTCTTCTTCTTTTCTTCTTCTTCTTCTTCTTCTTCTTTTCTTCTTCTTCTTCTTTTCTTCTTCTTCTTCTTCTTCTTCTTCTTCTTCTTCTTCTTCTTCTTCTTCTTCTTCTTCTTCTTCTCCTCCTCCTCCTCCT